>NW_022196894.1:5566447-5578703 GCF_008632895.1 Mastomys coucha
TGGGAGAGCAGCAGCTGTCCTGGGTGAGCAGCAGCTGTGCTGGGTGAGCAGCAGCTGTGCTGGGTGAGCAGCAGCTGTCCTGGGAGAGCAGCAGCTGTCTTGGGTGAACAGCAGCTGTGCTGGGAGAGCAGCAGCTGTCCTGGGAGAGCAGCAGCTGTCTTGGGTGAGCAGCAGCTGTGCTGGGAGAGCAGCAGCTGTCCTGGGTGAGCAGCAGCTGTGCTGGGTGAGCAGCAGTTGTGCTGGGTGAGCAGCAGCTGTGCTGGGAGAGCAGCAGCTGTGCTGGGTGAGCAGCAGCTGTGCTGGGTGAGCAGCAGCTGTGCTGGGTGAGCAGCAGCTGTGCTGGGTGAGCAGCAGCTGTGCTGGGTGAGCCTTTCCTATTCCCCTTCTTCTCCTTCTCATCTAGTCTGGCACACTGGGGAGGCCATCCTGTTGCCTTAGAGATTGGTAGGGTGATCCAGGCCCTACTGATTTCATAAGCCACTTCTGGCTATTAGAGACTGGCTGTGAGTGGGTAGCTGAGACCTTTGGAGTTTTGTTATAAAACTGGAAAAAGGGCTTGCCTTTGGGGCTGGGAACTAGAACAATGATGGTTTATTTCTTGAATCTCATTTTTTTTGTTGTTGTTTTTAACATAAATATTGTAAATATTTGAAGTTGTTTTTTGATGCTATTAGATTGCAAAAGATACTAAAGCAGTTAATAAACACAGTGACACAGGCTAATAGACTTAGTGAATAAAGGTGGCCTCCATAGAGACTGGGCTATTAGGAGGTGTGGCCTTGTTGGAGGAAGTGAGTCATCCCTTCCTGCTGCCTGCTGATCTGGATGTAGAACTCTCAGCCACCTCTCCAGCAGCATACCTGCCTGCATGCTGCCATACTTCCTGCCGTGACAGTAGTGGACTGAACCTCTGAACTGTAAGCCAGTCCCGGTTAAATGTTTTCCTTTACAAGAGTTGCTGTGGTCATGATGCCTCTCCACAGCAATGAAAGTCCTGACTAAGACACCTGTCATCTCAGTTCTCTTTGTGAAGAGGTCAGCAAAAATCCACACATTCAGTAAAATTCCTAGTACAAATTATTTTGTTAGCTCTATTTCTCCATGTACCTCAGATCTCTAGGTGTTTTATCTTGTATATCTTCCATTTTGTATTTTTATTTTTGACTCATGCCTCTTCCCTCCACCATGACAATCATTCTAAGTGCCGGCTTCTGCATATTTGAACTTTTTCCAAAAAGAAAATATCAAATAGCTGAGAAGTCTTATTTCACTTGGCACAGTATCCTTTAGGCCCATCAATATTGTGAGAAATGGCAAAATATTCTTTTGTAAGACTAATATTCCATAATATATACTAAATACATACTTAATTTTATTAATTCATGTATTAATGAATTAATTCAGCTGTTTCTATTATCCTGTGTGTTTGAACAATGCTCTTATAGTAATTATTTTTTGTAATACTGGATAAACCTCTGTATAGGAAGAGAGAGGCAGGCAAGATAAGAGAATAACTTAGCAAGCTGGGCTCCATGTGGCATTGGTGTATATATATCCTTCTTCTAACAATGGATACCATACTAACCTAAAACCGTCACCTGCACCAAACTGCATTACTATCCTGTTCCAAACAATGCAGTAAGTTTCTCCTCCTAGAAACCCTTAATAAATCTCCTTTCATGGCTGTTTCTATTCCTGAACATATCTAGGATTGGGAGATAGGGTCTGATCTAGCTTCAGCTGGTTTGGGGTATATGTGTCTTCTGAATCAACTTTTAGGGAAGTGCTCCACTTGTCATTTTTTTTGTATATGCATAATTGGGCATGATTATAGTAATGCATTGTGGAAGGTACCTGCCATTAAAGTTAATGCATCATGAGAAGGGACCTTGGCAGTGAACAAAGGCTGACATTACTCAGTCCCATTACTTTAAACAGGGAACTGAATGCACTACCCGTTAAGACCTGGTGCCTCCTTCTCTTATACCCATACTAGGAAGCCCTAAATAACACCTGGAGGCCCCTGTGTGCTCTAACTCAGCAGTGCACTGCTCACCGACAGCATATTTGGTCACTAATGCCAGTGTGCATAACAATAAAGAGTCTTTGCTTATTTTCAATCTGTGTGTTTTTCTATTCTTTGAATAAGACATTAAGAACTTGAAAACAGTCCAGATGGTGACCACATGTAACACATAGGTGGGTTGGATCAATGGAGGGTGACACAGTGGAGGAGATCATGACTTTGTTTTGTCCCTGGGCCCAGCTGTGCCCGAGGCACCTCCTTTTCTCTACTTAGAGCCTCTAATATCTCTCTACTATTATCAAGTAGAGAAAGGCGGCCATAAGAAAGTGTGTGGCTGGCTACCTTTATTTTCCTTTCCAGTTTGTGTAAGTATTGCCATTTTCCATCCAAACAAGAATCCTGCTGGATCACGAAAAGATCCCAGGAACTCTCTTGGATCCAAGTCCAGTGGGGATGTTGGTTCTTTTGAGCTACTAGTTCTTTGGGTACAAAGCTCCTCTTGTTTACTGCTGTCTAGTTTACTGTCTATTCAAGTTTAGGGCCTCCCAAAGGTGGGCACTCCAAGATGAGCATCCCTACCAAGTGGCTTGTCCCAGCCCAAGTTCCAGAGCATGTACCTATTCTAGCTCGAGCATGATGTCCACAGATGGTGATCTTCATTCATCATAGAGGAGGCAAGATGAAGCAAGAGCTTCAAAGTAAGTTGCCAGTGCTTCACCTGAGAGATGGGAGTCTGTAGGAAGTTTACTGATACTCCCCAAAACAATCACTCCCTCTGTGCTATGGAGAATGTATTTCTGTATGTGTATGTGTTTCTATGTGTGTCCATACATGTGTATAGGTGCATATGAGTGCTCATGCTTCTGTGTACACACACACATGTAGATGCCAGAGGTTAGCATCAGGTGTCTTTCTCTATTACTCTCCACTATATTGCTTGAGATAGGGTCTCTCACTGAACCTGGGGCTTACCAATCTGGTTAGGCTGCCTGACCAACAAGCTCCTGGATGGTATTTGTCTCTGGTTCCCCAGTGTTAGCATTATTACTATGTCTGCCTTTTTATGTGAATGTTGGGAATCCAAATTCAGGTCCTCAGGAATGTACAATAAACACTATTGCTGCGCTATCTTCACAGCCTAAGTGTCTGAATGTTGGCCATATTTCATATTCTCTAAGAAGCTCTGGAAGTAGCAGTTCTTGGTGCCCTCCAAGATTCAAACTTAATTGATCTGGAGTAGGGACCACAGAGGGAAAAACACAGCTTTCAATACAATATCAAGGTATAGTCCATGTTGAGAGTCACTTGTATAAAAGAACATGTACAAAGGGTTTCAATAATAATTTCAGAACCAATCTAGACTACACAATCAGGCAACAAGGAGCCCAAAGAAGCTCTGGGAGGATACTGTTCTTTTCTTGTTACATAGGCCCACCATGGCCCACAGGCACTCACTGATTGAAGAAAGCTCACTGGAATTCTTCTGCTTCAGAAAACATCTTTTCTTCATTGATTTTAGCTGACTTATGGGATTTATGTAATTTTGGTGTTCTGTTAGTGTCTGATACCAGAGGTAGAATTTCGGGTAACATTTAAACACATCTAAAACTTCGCAGCATTTGGGGACTGGTCAGTTGGCTCAGCAGGCAAAAGTGCTGGCCTGAGTCTGGTCTCTGGAACCCACATGGTAGGTGGGGAGAAGAAACTGACTCCCATAACTTGTCCTCTGATCTCTACAAGCATGGCAGAGCATGAGCACTTCTGAACACCACTCCAATTTAATGCAGTGATTAATATAACAAAATGAACTTTCTAGGGATTGTAAACTCTAAGTATGATCTTCTTAAACCTCAGTGGTAAGTGGATAGGGAGGACATAGACAAGACCACCAATATCAAATGCTCCTGATGTGAAAGCAAGCTTGTATTTTAAAGGTTGAGTCTTTTATTGATTATTACTTTTTCTGGCCAATATGGGATATTGGTAGTTATAGTTATAGTGTGAACTGATTTGAGAAGGGACTGTGGTAGCCTCCAAGAGTCACATATAGCTTGTTAAAACTCTTCTCTCTGAGTTGGGACTAACCCATCCGAACTTTTATCTACGGTGTCTATTTGATCTTTTGGGTTATAGATACAAAGGGACTGGAGTGTGTTGTTCATTGCTGTTACAAGGACTGGAACCTGCACAAGACACCTCAAGACCAAGTTCTCAGGACAGAGGATATTTATTTTCCTCAGAGGACAAAGGGCAGGAAATAAGAGACAAAGTCAGGAGACAGAGGATGAAGGAGCAGATGAAAGGAACAAGAGAGGGTGGGATATTAGTCCAGAAGGGACAGAGAACTGCTTCTGGATAGGGAGGTCACAACCATGGCCTGTAGACAAATGCAGTTTATATAGGAAAAAATGGGGGAGGGGAACCCTTATTAGGATGAGGTATATAATTGGGTATGTTAATCAAGGTATCCAAAAGGTTTTTTTTTTTTTTTTTTTTTTTTTTTTTTTTTTTTGCTTTGACTTCAATACTTTGCTAGTCAGCCTCAGGTGGAGGAAGTGGCCAAATAAGGGAATGGACCTTGGGGGCTAGCTCCAGGGATGTGATGTAATGTTTTAGCAAGGCAAAGGGACTGCGGGAGAACAGGCCCGCCAGAGCCAAGTTTGGCAAGCTCGGACCTGCTAGAGCCTTTCAGTACTGCAGTCTGCAAAAACTGCCTCATGCTCAGCAGTGTAACTCAAACATCATTTTATTCCATTCACATTTTATCACCTAGAAGGCAGGGGTTGCCTCCATATTGTTCTACCCAGGGGCCTCAGCTGATGGGACTTAAGTGGTTGACATCCTTGTCTGAGGTTCCGTATCTACGGGATTTCTTCAGGACTTGAATTCCCTCCCCTCTTCTAAATGATCGCTTTGCTAAAGGGCCAGTCTATAATGATATTGGGTGTGTGCCATCCCCTCGGGTTCATGGTCTGAATGCTTATTTCCCAGCAAGGGGAGTGTCCTAGTTTGCTTTCTATAGCTGTGATAAACATCATGACTAAAATCATCTTGGGGAGGAAAGATTTATTTCATCTTACAGTTTGTAGTCCATCATCCAGGGAACTCGGGCAGGAGCCTGGAGGCAGGAGTTATGCAGAGCACATGCAGGGTGCTACATACTGGCTTGCTTTTCAGTAAGCTTGCTTGTTCAGCTTGCTGTTTGTACAGCTCAGAACCACCTGCCCAGGAGTGACACTGTCCACATCAATCATTAATGAAGATAATCAAGGAAGTGCTCCACAGACATGCTTATCAGCCAGTCTGATAGATGCATCCCCTTTTCAGGTCCCCTTTTCTCAGGTGACTGTAGTATGTGTCTAGTTGACAAAAAGCAACCAACCAACTAACAGCAACAACTGCAGCAGCAACAACAACTTAAACAACAACAACAACAACAATAACAGCGTCAAAAACAAAACTCCCCAAATCTCTGAGCATATGGAACATATGGACTTATTTTGGGGAAGCTTTGGACTGAGAGGAGTGGAGGGAGGGGAGGCTACAGACAGGGTGTCTTGTATGAGGGAAGAAGAGAAAACAAATGTCAGGGTGGTAATCATCCCAAGGGTAGCAGGGGCTGGGAGATCCAAGGTGCCTCACATGCCTCATGTTAGTCCTGAATGTTGATATGAGACCTGGATTCATTGCCACAAGCCCCTGACTCACAGGACTGCTTGAGTGTCCTTCCCACACAGCAGCTGGAAAGAAACAAGAGAAAGCTGCACTGTCATTATAACCCAACCTCAGAGATCATGCATGATATTTTCTGAAATATCTGATCAGTTTCAAAGATCAGTGAGCTACAAGAGCATAAATCTCAGTAAGAGAACAAATTTCTAGAAGCCCTTGTGGAGGTGAGTCAGCATACTCAGATATCCAGGCTTCACTGGCTCTCAGTCTTGTCCTTTCCTTCCATCACAAGCTCTGTACCTTTATCCCCAGGCTCCCCCAGGAGAGACGTTTGACGTCCCAGCTTCCCCTCACGAGTGCAGGGCCATGGACATCTGGAAATGTATTTCCTGTGTTGTGGATTCTGTTTCCTTTGTCAATTCTTCTCAATAGATCTTCTTAAGTCACAGGACCCACTCACTGATGAACCTTCATTCTCTCTAAATGGAAGATAATCTCTCCCCCAACAAGGGCCTGCCACTCCAAGAGGGGTTGAATTCTGAAAACTCATGAAAAGTAGTACACAAAGACAAGAGCCATTTTGGAGTCCTTGTAGGCCCCAGACTGATTAGAAAAATGTAGTAAAGTAATAGCAGAGCTTGAGGGACCTCCAGAGAGAGCAGAAGTTGGGACAGGGAAGATGTTGTTCAAATCATGCTGAAGAAAATGTTTTATAGAAAGAACTAAGCCCGGGAGAGGAAAGACAAAGCTTCCAGCTTTCTACATGGTTGGAGCCCCAAGGAAAGGAGTTAAAACTCATATTTAGATGTCATGACAGAGTGGTTATAGCCTCACTGCAGTGTTGGGGGAGAGAGGTGAGGAAGAGGCAGGTGAGTTTATAAATGGAGAGAAAAGAACACCAGGAGAGAGGACGTTTCATTCTCTCATTGGGCATCTATCTATCTTGTAAGCTTCACTGGTCAAGAATGATGACCAAGGCAAGTAATGTGGTCCTCACTCTCAGGACCTGAACTGTCAGCAAATCACAGTTGTTGTGAAGCATGGGGCGAGAGCAGAGAGGAAGGTGTTCTTTCCAGCTTGAAGGTCAGAATAGGCTTCCTGGAGGAAGAGTGGAGGTGAGATCTGAGTTTTAAAGCTCAATAGCAAAGGTGTAGTGAGGTAGGGGTCCTAGGTAGGACCAGCAGGTGTTAAGAACAGAGAGAACCCTGTGGGGAAGTTGGGCAGCCCAGGTTAGTGAGAAGATGGGAAGATTACCACCCAGTCTTAGAGACAAAGTTCCCAGTCTGGTTAGAGAGATGAGTGAAATAATCAGACTGCTTTAACCTTGGCTTTTCTTAAACGTCTCTCCTTTTATTTTGGCAGTGCACACATGCACATACTCATCAAATAGCCTTGTCCTTGTTTCTATTGACACACTGACACAAACCAAAACTGACCATTCATAGGCTGTCCAAGGACTGAGTCAAGAGCATCCTGTTTGTCTGGAGCAGCAATATACACTGATGCCATTGTTTGAATGTATAACCTAAATACCTGTGTTGTAAACTTACACCCAAATTTATATATCAAGGTGAAACATTTGGGAAGTAAGCTGAGTTCAGTAAAGTCATGAGGTTAAAACCTCCACAATAGGATGGGGGGAGAAAAAGAAGATGAGAAGGAGAAGAGGAGGAGGAAGAAGAGCAGAAGGAGGAGAAGGAGGAGGAAGAGGAGGAGGAAGAGGAGGAGGAACAGGAGGAGGAAAAGGAGGAAGAGGAGGAGGAGGAAGAGGAGGAGGAGGAGGAGGAAGAGGAGAGATCTGAGCTGTCAGCTCTATTTCTTGTTCTCTTTCATACCATCTTTCCCTGCCTTCCACCATGGATGAGGCAGCCCAAGGTTCCCACCCTGTGTTGGTGGACTTGTCAAATATCGGAACCATGGGCTAAGTAAATATACGTTTCTTGTCACTTCTCAATCTTAGGTGTTTCTTTTATAGCAAGAGAAAATGGACCAAGATAACCTAGTTCTCAAAACTCATAAAACTGGCAGACTTCCTCTTCCTCTGTATTACTCTCCTCCTCCCCTCCTTCCTTCTTTCTCAGCCTCGTTCTTTCAGAATGTTTCTTCCCCCAGCCTGGGTGTTATGTGTGAGGAAGTTGATCTAGAAAGAACAGAAATAGAGATACATGGATGGGGACAGGTGGAGGGATGTGTGAGAGTGATGTTTTATAATTTAATTTATTTGAAATTTTATTGAGTTTTTGTTTAGTTATCCCTTTGTGAGGGGTGGTCTCATATAGACGAGGTTTGCCTTAACTCATTATGTAGCAGAGAAGCGGGTCTTCAACACCTGATCTACCTCCCAAAAGCTGAGATTACAGGTATATACCACACCTGGTTATGATTTTTATTTACTGTTTAAGGCATCAGGGCAGGATTTCCTCATGGGGGCCATGAAGACAGGTATGGTGACCACCATATTGAGGCCTTGCAATTAAATTGATAGATTTGACTCAGCTCCCAAGATACTTTCTGGTTTGTTTAGGTACAAGGACAGACTTTCTTTCCAGGGAAGAATGACTTCTCTTCTTATCATGTGTATTTGTTATTGAATCAAGGGGATAACATTCTTAGCAGAGGCCAGCCTCTCCCTGATGCTGGGGTAGCACATGCTCCCTGGTGTTCTTGACTCTAGAGGGGAACTGTCTTTTTCTGCCTTAAAACAACTATATAATATCCTTGCCTTTTTATTTCCACCCAGAGGAACGCAAACTAGGCTTTCTGGTTCACTCAGAATCTCCAAAGGTGAGGCTTCAGATGCGTGCCGTGTCCCCACCAGCACTGGGCCCCCACCTTTACTCCCTTTCCATAGAACACCCAAGAAACATTGTTCAATACAGGGAAGCACCAAGTCTTGAGATTTCGGGGTACCGTACCTGACAATAACTTCTAGATGAGTATTTTCACTCGAGGCTATAGCTAAGCTGGTACCATGTAGCTAAGCTGATATTGTCTAGCTAAGGTGGTATTCTCTAGCTAAGGTGGTATTGTCTAGCTAAGGTGGTAGCGTAAACTGTGCTCCAACTGAGTCTACAGAGAACCTGGGATCAGAATCCTGATGCCAGACTGGAGGTTCATTTAAGGTTTCCTAAGACCAAAGAAGAAAAGCAGGCCAGCGCTGTGTGGTTACCAGCTGAATGAAGTGGCTTCTGATGGGAAGGTAGTGTATGTGAGGTCCTATGCAGGCCCTAGAAGATGAGCCTGTGGAGTTTCAGATCTGGCATCTGAGGCTAGTGAAATACAATGAAAACAACATCTTGCTTTTGCTCAGCCAGTCCCTTAGGCTTGAGATGTTGAATTAGCCTGTTCTGGTGGGCTACTTGTCTTCAAAATGTTATTTGATATTAATTACTTCTTAAAATTCACTCTGAGTAGAATAGAAAATTTGCCTTCTTTATTTCTTAACGCCATCTCTCTCCCCTTCCTCTCTTCCCTTCCCTTGTGCTCCCTCTCCGTCTCCTCTCTGTCTCCCCCACCCCATGAGCACAGTCACCTCTGGGAGATAGAGTCTGGGATTGTGCTGCCCTTCTGGCCTGGAAGTATGTTGTACTTCTGTTCTGAAGCATCATTGGTGGGACAGACTTCTATCCTTCTCAACTGCATCACATATGGAGGCCTCGTATCCCAGGAGACACAACCACAGCTGGAGGGGCATCGTCAGGGCTGCGTGGCCACGGAACACAGTGTCCAGCTAGCGTGCTATGGCATGCAGCAGGACTGAGAAGCAGTGAATTGTGTGGTACCGCTGAGACTGGGCTATTTGCTACAGGAGTGAAACCTAGTTTACGCTGGCTGACTGAGGCATGAAGATGTGTTTTGGCTGTTGTGCAACGGGCTTGAAAGCCTTCGACCTTACATGGAGATGTTTTTTTATGCTGTGACTGGAGCTCTAAAATGCCTTGAGAAACTAACATCAGTTTCAAGCAGCAAATTGTTAAAATTGGAAAAGAGAGCTACTGACAAAGGAGCAAGGAAGGAATGGGGTCGGGGTGGGGCAGGAAATGTTCTGAGGGACATGCTGTTCAAATAAATGTCTTCTAGTAACTATATACGCCTTCCCATTCCAACTAGGTTACTGTTTTAACCCTGTTGTGTACAGTCTGTTATTTTTCTTTCCTGAGTAAGAAGGATCATTTGCTAACAAATGAATAAATCAACTAGCAAAGAGATATTGTCCCCTGAAGACAAGAGCCAGGGCAGGAGTCTCTGGGCTAGCTGCAAGCTGGACTCTAAACTTTGAGTTCTGAGTCCACAGATAAAGTTGGGATCTGAGCCTCGCTGCCAGATTGAAGCATTACTTCTAAGACGTCCCAAGACAAGAGAAGAAAGGCAGGGCAGGACTGTGCAATTGCAAGCCCAAGTTTAGACTCAGACGACCTCAGCTTGACTCCCAGCTGACTTTCCTTCAAGCAGAGTCACATAGGGAAGCTGTTTTGTCCATTTCCTTTGCCATTTGTCCATTTTGCCTTTTGTCCATTTCCTGTAGTTCTTTAAGGGATTTTTGTGTTTCCTCTTGAAGGGCTTCTAGCTGTTTACCTGTGTTCTCCTGTATTTCTTTGAGGGAGTTATTTATGTCCTTCTTAAAGTCCTCTATCATCATCATGAGAAGTGATTTTAGATCTGAATCTTGCTTTTGCAGTGTGATGGTGTGTCCAGGACTTGCTATGGTGGGGGAATTGGGTTCTGATGATGCCAAATAACCTTGGTTTCTGTTGCTTATGTTCTTACACTTGCCTCTTGCCATCTGGTTATCTCTAGTGTTAGCTGCCCTGGCTAAATCTGACTGGGGCCTGTCCTTCCTGTGATCCTGGTTGGGTCAGAACTCCTCAGAGTCAAGCTGTCTCTGTGATCCTGTGATTCTGGGATCCTATGATACTGTGGTCCTGGGCCCATTAGAATGCCTGGGAATGGAGCTTCCTCTAGGTATTATGGGTCTCGCTGCAGAGTTTGCACCCAAGGTCTGCTCAGGTCATCAGCTCAGACACACTGGAAGGAACCTGTGCCACTGGACTGGTGGAGTTCCTGCATGCTTGGGTCCTGCTGGTCCCAGTTACTCCTGGTGTTGGGACAAATGTTGTGTCCTCCTCACCTCTGATCCTACGGAAGTTGTTTTGTCTCCAAGCAACTTCCTTGAATATGAAAAACTGAAGACAACAGCAGCAGTGGGAGGGGTGGCTCATTGTGCTATAGACTGTGTTAAAGGAAAAGACATTTAAGGCTACAGAGAGACAGTGCAGGGCATGCAGGCCCTCCCACACCACACTCTCCTTGTTGCTCACACTGTTGTCCTGCATTGCCTGCCTAGCCTAGCCACGGTTCCACTTCTGGGTGGTGTGCTAATCTGCTTCTGCTGATATTATTGCAGAGGCAGAGGAAGTAATCTGGGCTCTTGCAGAGCCAAGTCATGGTGGCTGAAGGCTGAGAGGCTGCCTCAGCACCTCTGCTGGGTGCCTCCGATGTTGTTTTAGTTACCCACTGCTGTATAAAACATTTACTTCAAATAGGAATCTTTAAAAAAAAATCACTTGAGGCAGGGAGATAGCTTAGCTGGTAAAATGCGTGCCTGGCAAGCACAAAGACCTGACTTCAATTCTCAGAACCCAGGGGAAAAGATCGATGTGCATCCTTGCAATCCCAGAGCTGGGGAGGCAGAAGAGAAGCTGGTGCTCTTTGGCCAGCCAGCTTAGCCTATAAGATAAGACCAGTGAGATACACTGTTTCAAAAGAAAAGGCACACAGCATCTGAGGAGCAATATACAACATTGTCCTCAGACATATACACATGTATGTTTACACACACATGCACACACATTGCATTCACAATCGCAGACAAACACAGTCAGACATTTATAACCTCTCAGTAACCGTGGGTCAGAAATCTGCATGGAGTGTGGCTGGATGCCTCTTGTTCCGGGTGCCTTCAATGTGTCTGCTGAAGCGGCAACAATCTCTGCTTCTGGCTTCATCTGCTTGGTCATTGGATGGGGCGTCTCAAGTCCTTGCTGATCTGAGTGTCTTGTAAGGCTGACGGCTCCAGTGGGGAGCTGACATCATTGAACCAGCTGCCTTCTACAACAGAGAGGCTTCCATGAAGGAGAACAGGGAAGAGAAGGGAGAGCATTATGCAGGAGAGAACCTGAGACAGAAGCAGGTATCTTAGCACTTGACTTTGGAAGTGAGGTCCTACTAGTTCTGCCACAGTCTGTTCATGAGAAACAAGCCAACAATCCCAACTCAAGTTTAACAACAGGTACACACAGAGCTTGATAATTGGAGTAACTTTCTCTCAGCTTACACTGGGACCTTGACACAGGTCTCTACCCTGTTTTTCAAATCTGTGCTTTTTTCTTCCATATGTTCCTGGAATTGACCTGGGTGAGCATGGGGCTAGACTGACCTCGGTGAGCATGGGTCTAGGTTGACCAGGGTGAGCACTGGTCCTAGGTTGACTTGGGTGAGCATGGGGCTAGGTTGACCTGGGTGAGCACTGGTCCTAAGTTGACCTGGGTGAGCACTGGT
>NW_022196894.1:5578758-5580136 GCF_008632895.1 Mastomys coucha
GACCTGGGTGAGCACTGGTCCTAAGTTGACCTGGGTGAGCACTGGTCCTAGGTTGACCTGGGTGAGCACTGGTCTTAGGTTGACCTGGGTGAGCACTGGGGCTTGTGTTCTTTGACTCTCTGAAGGCAGGAGAATTCTGATTGAGTTTTCCCAAGACTGTTTTGAATGGAGCCATATCAGCTCTCAAAAGTCTTTTCAGCCTTTGAGAGCTGATATGCACAGTCTAGGATGGTGAAACTCAGAAAACAAAGTCTTGTTTATACCAAGAAATTTAGAAGCTTGTTTTAGAGCTCAGAATCAGAGAAATGAATTTTCTCTTATTCCTGGATGTTTTTTTCTTTCTATAACATCCTTTCCCTAAAGCAGAGAACACCGAAGACACTGGCATCCCAGAAGGGCAGGAAAGATCAGCAGTGGTTTGCTTCACACTGATACTGTTTTGGATCATCTTCAACTCTTTGTGAGAAGTAACCTCTGGAGCTTAGCAGATAGCAGGAGCTGGGGGGGAGTCAGTGCCATTGTGTTAACCAGGGTAGTGACAAGAGCTGCATCTGTGGGCACAAGCTTCGTAGGCTGCTTCCAGCAGAGTGGGCCAGGCTAGCTTGCAGGTAACAAGCAGGGGACACCAGGTCTAAGAAGAAAGAGGTGAAGCCCAATAATGTCACCACACTGCACCATGTGAGAATAGGCAAAGGTCGTATAGCAAGGAGAGTTATAGCAAGAGGCCTTTAAAATCCTATGGTGGTTTTAGTCTTGTTAGATAGTCGGCTGAGCAAGGGCAGATTCAAGGAGAGAAGAGATCTTGGGACATTATGGTGGTTTGAATATGCTCCTCCCAGGGAGTGGCACTATTTGGAGATGTGTCCTTGTTGAGGAAATGTATCACTGTGGGCGTGGGCTTTAAGACCCTTGTCCTAGCTGCCAGCAAGCCAGTCTTTCTATATACCTTCAGATGAAGATGTAGAACTCCCAGCTCCTTCTATACTATGCCTGCCTGGATGCTGCCATGTTCCTGCCTTGATGATAAAGAACTGAACCTCTGAACCTGTAAGCCAGCCCCAATGAAATGCTGTCCTTATATGAGTTGCCTTGATCATGGAGTCTCTTCACAGAAATAAAACCCTAACTAAGGCAGACATTATCATAACTGTTACAATCACTGTCATTTTATCTTTTTTGATAAATGACCACCACCACCATCATCATTATCATAATTTCCACCACCACCATCAAGATCATCATCATCACCACCACTATCCTTACCATCATCACAGATTTCATCATCATGCCATTATCATCAACATCATCAAGGACACTGCATCACCCATTGTATCACCACTACCACAGCACCACCACCACTTCCACCACCACTTCCACC
>NW_022196894.1:5580146-5583913 GCF_008632895.1 Mastomys coucha
ACCTCCACCACTGTCATCACTGTGGGATAGTACTTTAAGTGAGCTTAGCCTAAAGCCTGAAGTCTTAGGCCCCTGGAGATCCCAGGCTGTTTCTGAGCTGCACCTCAGTGTAACTTTCTCCAGGGAATGGAGGACCCTCTCACTAAGGGTATTACAGATAAGCCTGTCTTTGCTTTACATCTATGGCCAGCACCTTCCCACTGGGATCTGAGTTCTCTAATTGAAAATTCAGGACTGCTGCCCAGAGCTTGGAGGCTCCCACCCTTCTGAATTCTAAATACTGTGAATGCATTTGAGATTCCTTGGCAGCTGAGAAAGGAAAAAATGTGCTTGAGTTGCTCTTTGTTTCTCTTCTCCTTAAAGAGACTCAGAGGTCATTTTGATGGTTAGCTCAAGCGCCCTGGACAAGTCCACTCCTATCCAGAGACAGGAGCTGGCTTCTGACGTCTGCTGAGACTGCCATGTTTTGCTCTTGAAAAGGAAAATGTGTCCCATTTTAAAAGCCTTTCTATGCCCTACTCTTCTGTAGTGTTGACCTTGGGCTTATAACCCCATCCTAGCCAGATTTACGATTCAGTTACTAGTGTTCTACCATGGATGTGACATAAAGGGAGCCAGGAAACTCCCAGTCTTCCGGGTAAATCACCGTCATGTGTTACAGGACCGGCATTTGTGACTGCTGCTTCAGTCAGTGCCCAGAGTATGCTGCACATCACCCCTTAGGTGCAGTGTGTTTTATGTGCAATTCCACCACATCCTCACATTTCTGTTATAAGCTGAGGCTGCTGGAGGCAAAGGAGGTGCTTCACTTCCCTGAGATCATAAAGTGGAGTTGGCATTTCACTCCAAACATCTGATTTTTAGAGTTGAGACTTGTCCCGCCTCATCAGACTGTTTCTATTAGTGACTGCTTCCTGTGAATTAAGCCTTGCTTTGTCTCTTGGGGATTATGAAAAGGATTTGATTAATGAACTCCTAAAAATTCTCTAGTGTGGGAAATGAAGTTTACAAACTAGCACAAATGCTAGATCCACAGGCATTTCAATGTGGGCCTTGTCAGGGTATGAAATGAAATGGCACTGAAATCTTTGAAAGCATCCAGGACTATGCCAGGACCCTTTTCCAGGGAAGCTGTACTGGCTGGTTTTGTGTGTCAACTTGACACAGGCTGGAGTTATCACAGAGAAGGGAGCTTCAGTTGGGGAAGTGCCTTCATGAGGTCCAGCCATGGGGCATTTTCTCAATTAGTGATCAAGAGGGTAGGGCCCCTTGTGGGTGGTGCCATCCCTGGGCTGGAAATCTTGGGTTCTATAAGAGAGCAGGCTGAGCAAGCCAGGGGAAGCAAGCCACTAAGTAACATCCCTCCATGGCCTCTGCATCAGCTCCTGCTTCCTGACCTGCTTGAGTTCCAGTCCTGACTTCCTTTGGTGATAAACAGCAAGATGGAAGTAAGCTGAATAAACCCTTTCCTCCCCAATTTGCTTCTTGGTCATGATGTTTGTGCAGGAATAGAAACCCTGACTAAGACAGAGGCATCATGCAGAACTGACAGCTGACTTGACATCATGGGTAGCAAGGGGTTCTCTGGCCCTGGAGCAGCTTCTGTCCCAGCCCAGCACCCAACGTAGACCTCTCTAACTTATGGAGTGATCTGCAGACCAGCAGCATGTGTGTCACGTTTGGAGGTGCCACAGAAGATCTTTCTAGGCTCCAGGCCTATGTAGCAGAATCTGCATTTTAACAAGGTCCCTGGGTGACCTGAATGCACAATACCACTTCCAGAGCACTGAGCAGAGAGAATGAGCTTGCAGCCTCTGATCACACTCGAAGTATACACCACTGGGACTCCAATGAGCTCCCATGTCCTCACCAACCTCGGAGCTGTGTCTATCCATGAATCATGTGGCACATGAAGGATTGAATGTCCTCAACCTTCTTCCACTGTTACCCTGTTGTTATGACCTCATGGACATTTTAAGTGTAAACATCAATGTGAGAATTCTTGCAACATTAATTTTCTGCAACAAAGCACTTTCTGGAGCAGATTCCATTAAGCCATCTTAATCCAGGGTTTAATTTTCTATACGGCTCCACTAAACCATTTCCATTTTTTTCATTAAAATGTTCATTTGCACCAAATTGTTTTCATGGGATCAATTATTTTCTGCTTAATTTTATAAGAAACATTTGAGTCATCAGTTTTGCTCCTTGCACTAACTTCCCCTGATTGTAACTGCTGCATTTTAAACCGCATTTAAACCAATGTCCACGTTCATCTCCCCATGCCAGCCTGGACACTCCTCTATGGAAGATTCATGTGCTTTTCCCTTCCCAGTACCCAGTATGTTCATAGGGTCTGACCCAGAGAGTTTAATACAGTCAACAATGGTAGAAACTGGTTTTGCAGTATTCATTTCAATTCAATACCTAGTTGATGAAAAACAAGTTATAAAATGGAGACAATAATACCCAAAGCAGAGTGTGTTCATCAGGCATCTGAGGAGATGAGAGGTGTTTAGACCCCACAGAGAGCATGCGCATATACCCAGCTGCTTTGATCTGTCAACTGTATTCCAGAGACCCTTCACTTTACCCTGAATTAAAGATTTAGCCATCAAAATGCCAGCAGTACCTGTGTGTATAGAAGCATCTAGGTACATATATGTCCACATATCCGTGTTTTGTGTCTATGCCTGTTGTTTATGTGTATATGTACATTTCTGTATATGTGTAGATATAGCTACACATTTGTGAATTTGTGTTTCTATGGGCACATATGTGCATGCCTACTTGTGTGTGTGGATATGTCGATGTTACACTTTTATGTTTAGTGCATATGTATTCATGTACATATATGAATCAATATCTATGTTTACATTTGTATAAATGTATGACTGTATATCTATGATATCTATGCATACATATATCAGTGTGCATGCATGTGAGCCTCTGTATGGCTATATACATGAATATATTGTACACATGTATACTATACTTAGATATGCATATCAGCATATGCTTACATCTGTGTATTTATATGTGCATGGCTGTGCATATGTGATCTCTACTTGCACATTTGCATGTACCTATTTTTTTATAGGCGCGAACATTCAGCGACATGTAAAGCTAACACCACTCAATAGTTGAAAGCTAACAGAAAAAGGAGGCATGATGACAAAATAGAGCTCTGCCAAATGTGGCCCCTAAGTCTCAACTCCAATTAGAAGGTAGCATGATCGATGGGCAAGCTGTGAGAGCTGGGGCAGCAGAGACCTGGGAGGAGCAACAGAGCTTAGGGAGCATGGCTGACTACAGAGTGAGCCATCACGGTCTCTGGAGCACTGGAATCAAATCACCAAGGAAACCAGGGGTTACTGACAAAAGACCAAAATTTCCAGGATTTTTTTCTTAAGTTCCCACTACATCCTGTCTCTAACTCCATAGCTCTTGTTTCAACCTCAACTGCCAGCACTACAGTGCCTGTCTCCACACCAGCTCTATGGTGCCTGTCTCCACACCAGCTCTACAGTGCCTGTCTCCACACCAGCTCTATCTACAGTGCCTGTCTCCACACCAGCTCTACAGTGCCTGTCTCCACACCAGCTCTATGGTGCCTGTCTCCACACCAGCTCTATCTACAGTGCCTGTCTCCACACCAGCTCTATCTACAGTGCCTGTCTCCACACCAGCTCTACAGTACCTGTCTCCACACCAGCTCTACAGTGCCTGTCTCCACACCAGCACTACAGTGCCTGTCTCCACACCAG
>NW_022196894.1:5584620-5586800 GCF_008632895.1 Mastomys coucha
CCTGTCTCCACACCAGCTCTACAGTGCCTGTCTCCACACCAGCTCTACAGTGCCTGTCTCCACACCAGTTTTCAGTCAGGGTGGTGGGCTGTGGCAACATGCTCCCCAGTATAGTAGCTTACCTCTGCAGACATGTTTTTTTCTCCCAGGTTTGTAGGCAGCTGATCCAGGCTAGCTGTAGCTTTGCTGTCTCCCCAAAGACAAATAAGTGAATTGCAGCCTTCTCCATTTTTAAAAAAATATTATTATGTTTGGATCGTTGATTTCCTAATTTTGGTTTTTCGAAACAGGGTCTTTCTGGATTGCCCTGGCTGTCCTGGAACTCACTCTGTAGCCCAGGCTGGCCTTGAACTCAGAAACCCGCCTGCCTCTGCCTCCGAAGTGCTGGGATTAAAGGCATGCACCACCACTGCCCGGCAGTTTCCTAAAATTTAATGGAATGGTTTTGGCAAAAATGGAAGAGGGCAAATCAACCCCATAAATACTTTATTCTTTCACTCCAAACCACAGGACTAAACTGCTTCAATAGGGAGGAAAACAAACACCACATTAGTGGGAGATGTTACAGACTGGGACAGCAAAACAAGGCAGGCACAATCCTAGTATGGAAGGAAGGAGAGAACAGGTGAGGACACAAAGCAGCTTTCATTTCCCTTGGGGCAGGACCAGCAATGGTTAGGTACCAGCCTAGAACCCCAGTAGTTGGACTCACCCGAGAACTCAAGAAAGTCATCGTAGAAATGGATGTAGTAATAGCATCCATCTTTTAGGATGTCCTGGTTCATCTCTTCAGCCTGACAGATGGTCCTTCTGTTCTTACCTTGTGTGGTCTGTAAACTCTTCTCTGTACTACTTATCCCCCCGAGTACAAGAATCATCCACAGAGACAGATAATAGATTAGTGGCTGTTGGGCTTGAGGAAGGACAGGGGCTGAGGAAATAAAGGTGGATTGCTAAATAGGCTCAGTTTCTTTGGGGAATGACTCAATGGTCCCAAAGCTGTGATGCCTGTGTGTGTTGGTGATTTTACTTGTTCCTGTGACAAAATGCCTGACAAAGCAGTTTAAGGAGGTAGGGGCTTATTTTGACTCTCAGTTTGAGAGAATACAGTCTATCATGGTAGAGAAGGCTTGTAGTGAGAATGGGAGGCAGCTTGTTACACTGTAACTGTAGTCCGGAGAGAGGAGGGAAGGAGAGAAGAAAAGGAGGAGGGAGAGGAGAGAGGCTGGCATCCAAGTCATTTTCTCCTTTTCCCCTTTTAACTCAGCCTGGGTGCTCTACCCCTGGAATGGTGCCACTCTCATTCAGGGTAAGTGCTATTTTATTTTATTTTTTTAATCTTCAATCAACTTCTAATAATGGCCTTATAGACACACCCAGTTTCTTTTAAGTGATTCTAAATCTTGTCATGTTGATAAACAAGATTAAACATCACATTGTGTGAGGGTGAATATATTCCCTTCTTCATGCAAACATCCTCCCACAGATGTGAGCCTTCACTTTAGGTCCTTATATAAATACACCAAGATGTTTCCCAGGACCCACTCTGTGGTCCTATCCTCCCACAACCCTCCTGACACTTTCTTCAGCTGTATGCTTTATTTATTATCTACCTCCTTCTTTGCTCTGGAATGTACAGCAGAGCAGAGTCCTTAGGAGGAGAGGTTATGTATATATCTGCTTCATGGCTGTATCTGCAGACAGTGCTGGCACATAGCAAACACTTTATAAATATTTGCTGAGTGGGTGATACAAACAACCTAATGCTTGGTGAGTGCTCAGGGTCTGTCCTGCAGGATGAGCACAACCAACACCAGTTCTTACTATTGTTATTTATTTCAAATTAGCTAGTTAAGTACCAAATTTTCTATATAAAGTGCCTCTGAGGTTGAGTCAAATGTCTTTCCCTTGGGAGTTCTTGCTCGACCCCTGCAGTGCCTGTAGACTCAATGCTTCAGACCCAGGTTCCTTGCTGCTGGGCACAGAGAGCTGGTGACATTTATAAATCTCTAGGCTTTTAATCCCCTGCTGATCCTTGGAGGAAGTGTCAGTTTGTTGCTAAACACATTGCCCTGTTTGTAACAAGAGAATGGAGAAAAAGCTAAGCTTGTGTCCCAGAGTTGTAACAGGGAAGTGGGGACTAGACTCAGTCATGTGAACTGACTTGTCTCCTGTCTCCC
>NW_022196894.1:5600026-5621982 GCF_008632895.1 Mastomys coucha
ACACAGAGACAAAAGTGGACATTGAGCAGAATATCAAGAAAAGGAGTCCCTTGATAACACTAATTTACTATGATACTACTGTGGGTTAAAATGGTGTCCCACATCCACTTGTGGCTAGAGCCGCTGGGTGAGGTGGGATGAGGGAAGTTAGACTGTGTGTACCCCATGCTGCCGCTGGGTGGGCAGTGGGCTGTGAGAAGCAGCAGGACACCACTCTGGGGGTGAGGAAGCCCAGTCTGAGGTCCCATGGGACTACCAGAGTTGGCTCAGACTCTTGGGTACCACGGAGGCCACAAGGTGCGGCGGAAGAGCAGGCTCTGGGGTCCCTGAGCCTGCAAGGAGGACAGAGACAAAAGATCCTAGCTCTTGGACAGCATAGACACCTCTGGATGCTGTGGAAGAGCTGAGAACTGAGTGGGCGGTCCCGATGATGACCTCTGGCCCAGGGCCAAAGGGAAAAGGCAGGAGGAGAGCCCCAGCTAGGTTCCATGGGGACAAGAGTCCTTAGCTTGCTGGGAAGGCAGCTTGCCTTGGTAGAGACTGTGGCTGAGAATGCAGAGGCCTCTTGCATGAGACTATACTCAGTTCTTTAGAGGAAGACCTGTTCCATTGCTCCAGCAAGGCAGATCCAGATGAGAAGAGGCAGTCCATGGTTTTAAGGCATTTATTGTCATGGCAAGAAGGGGAACTAAGAGGGTAGTAGAGGCAGAGAAAGGCAGAGAGAGGAAGAGAGTAGAGAAGTAGAGGTTGGCCATGGCTATGGCCATGTGGAGGGAGTGGGAAGGGGAATGCGGAGAGAAGGGGAGCAAGAGGGCAAGAGAGAGGCAAGAGTAAGAGAGGAGGGGGCAAGCAGCCCCTTTTACCTGTTGCCAGGTAACCGTGGGGAGGAGCATACCTGGCTGTTGCCAGGTAACTGTGGGGGTGGAGTCCAGACAAAATACTAGGGTCTTGGGGCTTTGTCCTATGTGACTGATGGCCACAGAATTATGGATCTGAGGCCTTGTGTCAGGAGCCTAGTGTCTGGGAGCATGGCAAACTTCCTTCTGTTCCTTGCAGAGTTATCTGCTGGGTCTCCCGGGTTTAAACCTAGCTCAACTAAAAAACAGGCTGCCTTTCACCACCTCTCACACTACCTTCTTATCCTTGTCAAGGATGACAGAATGAGAGGTGAGAATGTTCTACACTTGCCTCTCTTCGTTCATAAAGGCAACTGGAAGAAGTCTTCTGCATTTTATAAGAAAAAAGCATGTCAGGTTTCTATACACCAGACTCCCAACTAAAGGCTCTGAATGCCCTTCTAATAAAAGAAACCACAGATGCTTTTTTGGCTAAGGGGCAGAGAAGGTATGAACTCATCATCCGTGGCTTCTCCATCAGACAGTGGATTAGGAGAAGCTAGAACCCTATGCAGTTATGCAGATACTCAGTCTGGCATTAGCCAAGGATTTAAGAAACCTCAAGGACTGCCTGGTGTATATGAGCTCTCTGAATTGCTGCAGGAAAATGCTAACCTTTGTTGGAGTCTTCAAACTGCTGTGAGATTCCCATCTCCTGGGAAATGAACCCTCAGCACAACTGCATTGAAGCTTTGGCTTGGGAGCTGAGTTCTGTCCTATCACATCTGAGCTTAACTCAGTAATGTCTGATCACACTTGGGATGTGCACTCAATCCCCCCAGCCTCATTTTCCAGGATTCTCTCATCCTTCATCCTCCAGCAATCCTGACACACCCATGACTCCAAACTCATGACTTGGTAGTGCTGTTGTTCCTTCTGTATAGTATGCCTTTTCCTCCCCTATATGTACACTCATCTTCCCCTTTATACTTCAAACTCCAGACTACAACCATTCAGATACAAGTCCATATTGCCTCTAGGCTAGTAGGGGAGAAACAATACCAAGATCCTGCCAGCATTTAGCTCTCTGCTGGTTCAGAATTTACAACTGAGTAGACAGAGACATACCTTCCCACAATGTATCCCAATATTGTGTCTTATGATTTTCCTTCACCCCCTTAAATAAAACAGACAAAAAGGTCATGCGTATAAAAACAAACCTTGCTTGTATTATATGTAAGGAAGCAGAGAGAATGTTCTGTGGATCCCAAAGCATTAGACTAGGTACTAAACCCACTCTACACAATGCAATTTCTTTACGGTTAGTGCATAGACATAGACCCACTATGATCCACTTTTGTCTTAAGGTACAGTAGGTTTGTTCAGTTTGCTCAAATTTCAAGATAACTATGTTATATTTATATTTCACATGACAAGAAACAAAGTTTTAGCTTAAGTATGTTCCATATAATATTGGAACACATTAGCATTAAAAGTTAATTTATTTGTTTATTATTTATTTATTTATTTTACTTTTAGGCTATATTTCACATAGTTCAGTCAAACCTCAAAATTACTCTGTAGCCAAGGATGACTCTGGACTCCTGTTACCCTGTTACCCTGTTTCCTGAGTGTTGGGATTACAGGCATGTGATGGACCAGCCTGACTCCATCATAGGGATGGAAGCCATTTTGTTAAAAGGTCAGAACAGTTTCATTTCTATTGACTGCAAAATTCAAGTTAACCATGCTTTAACCTGTTTCTGGAGTCAGACATGCTCTCCACCTTATGGAGTTTCACTCAGACCTTGAATATACCCTGATAAGATAAGGTGTTCTGCCAAATAATTTAAAAATGTTTAGCTAAGTTCCTATGTAACCAAAATTTCTCTGCCATTTCTCCGACTTTTGACAAGCTCCTAATCTTATGCCTTCTTTGGTTTATATAAGCCTCACATTTTGTTCCAGTTCAATATTATATTTTCAAACCCTGCTTTTAAGGAGTTAGCCACGTCTGATGGGAAATAAAGCTTTGTTACAGAATTTTCCCTGTCCAATCACATTAGGGTAGTGGGAGGCCTGTGATTGGACAGGGAAAAGGGAGGCGGAGCTAAGATTCACAGAGAGATTCAGAGAGCATGTCAGAGGGGAGGAGAACCAAGATGGCTGCGGACGTGTTCCTGAGTGGCATTTTCCAGCCACAAGTAGCTATGATTTCACAAGGTTAGAAATATTAGGGTAAAGCTTTTATCATTACCAATTGTCTTTGAAATTATTGTATTGGCATATTGTAAATTGTGATAATATTGATAACATAAATCTAATTGGTTAACCAAGCATTAAGCGTTTTGATTCTACAATGGTACTGGGTATTGTGATATGATGGCTGACCGTGGGGTGTATGGTAGTAAGAGGAACTCAGGGTGGGGGGCCTCGCTGGAAGGATGGCCTGGCGGGAGCCCTGTGGTCCAGCATGGCCGGAGAGTTGGCAGGCCAGTAGGTGCAGTTAAGCATAGTCTGGCCCCTCGGAGAGTTGGAAGGTTTACTAAAAGTTCCCACAACAAAGCTTGCTTAATTTGACCAAAGAATTCGGATAATGGGGCTTTACTCTTGTTCAGTGGTATTAACGCAAGAACCACCAAGACCCATCTTATACAGTGTGGTGGTAGAACCTAGTGCTTCGTGCATGTTAGGTAAGTACTCTATCAACTGAGCTACATCCACAACCAGTACTAAAATTTTTTATCAACCTTATATACATCCTTTGACGACAGCCACTAATCTCTGGGGGAATGATGTGTGCACATAAACATCTAAAAATAAGAAAGTACATTTATCTTCATGTAGAGCTCAATGAATTGAATTTTTATTTTTGCCAGTCTCCCTATAATCACTATCCAACAGCGCTGATGTCACTGGGACACTATTTAGAATGCAGGACTTCTTGGGTTCCCTAGACCACATAGTTAGAATCTGCATTTTACCAAGGTCTCCACAAGATGTATTTGAAGTTCAAGAAACTCTGACCTTCTGAGAACTTGATGGTGTACTGAGGACACTACCAGCTGCACACATAGATATTTAAGTCAATATTCATGAAAATGAAGGAAAATGTGAAAGCTGCTTTTCCACAATCATCAGCCATATTTTAAGCACCCACTCATCTTGCATGAGCAACAATTACAGAACTCTATGTTGTACAACCATACAACATAGATTTTTTTTTCTCCAGTTGAAACATTCTCTCTGTGAGTGAGGGGAAGGGGCTTATGAGACTCAGGAAGTAAATGAAAGGTCAGAGAAAGTAGAAACTTGGGAAATTCTCACATGCCTCCCACCAGCTCTCTAGTACCCGTATACAACTGCTGGAAGAGGAAACCCAACCAGCCAAGCGCTCAGCAGATTTCTTGGACTCTTGCGTTGTCCACAGGCTCTGAGAGAGCTCCAGGCTCACAGCTTTAATGAGCAACCCATGTTGGGATGGGCTTTTCAGTGATACAGCTGTTTTTGAATCACCCCTACTCCTGGAAGTAACCCCTCACCCACACTCATTGATGACTCCAATAAAAATTCAGTGGTTCACCAAGTCGGATATTGGTGCAATTGTTATATTGGTCTGTTATGGATTTCTTTTCTGGGGTGAGAGGGTGTGTGAGTGAGTGGGTATGTGTGGGTGTGTCTGTGGGTGTGTGGGTGAATGAGTGAGTGAGGGGTATGTGGGTGAGTGTGTGCATGAGTGTGTGTGTATGTAGTTGAGTGGGTGTGCGTGTGAGTATGTGTAGGGGTGTGGGTGAGTAGGGGTCTGTGTGGGTGAGTGGGTGGGTATGTGAGTGTGTGGGTATGTGTGTGAGTGTGTGGGCTTGTGTATGGGTGAGTGTGTGGGTGGGTGAGTGGGTGGGTGTGTGAGTGTGTGGGCCTGTGTATGGGTGAGTGTGTATGTGGGTGAGTGGGTGGGTGTGTGAGTGTATGGGCCTGTGTATGGGTGAGTGTGTATGTGGGTGAGTGGGTGGGTATGTGAGTGTATGGGCCTGTGTATGGGTGAGTGTGTATGTGGGTGAGTGGGTGGGTGTGTGTTTGTATGGATGAGTATGTTGGAGAGCGAGTGGGTGTGTGGGTGAGTGAGTGGGTGTGTAAGTGTGTGGGTATGTGGGTAAGTGTGTGTGGGGTGTGTATGTGGGTGAGTGTGTGGGTATGTGAGTGTGTGGGTGTGTGTATGTATGGATGAGTATGTTGGAGAGTCAGTGGGTATGTGGGTAAGTGGATGGGTGTGTAAGTGTGTAGGTGAGCATGTGGGTAAGTGTGTGTGGGGGTGGGTGAGTGTGTGGGTAAGTGTGTGTATAGCTGTGTGGTTTCCTGTGTGTGTGTGTATGTGAGAATGTTGTGTCTCCCCAGAAGAAGTCTCTTACACACCATTGTATCACTGTCAAAAGTTTTACTAGATATTGCTGGTTTAGAAGGATGTTCCAGAGATACCTTCTGGTCCTTAGAAATGCCTGAGTCATCTTGGGAAGATAGATGGGGAGGGAGACCTTTTTAACATTGACCAAGATCCTAGGCAAGCATGCTCTGCAAGTAGAAACAGTGTGACAGTGTGGACTGTAAGTGCCTATGATATCTACGTTATTTATTACCAGATAAATTCATTAGGATGAATGTGATCACAGTGAATACTAATGAGGCAGCCATGGCAGGACAATGAACTAAAGTATTACACGGGGCACTCACAGGGGCATGCTGCTGCCCATTGCTCACCTGTTTTTAGCTGCAGATGGCATGGATCATGCACAGTGTGACTCTAAAAACATCAGAGAAGCTGGTTATAAAGGGTCACTATAGCTGAGCAATTGGTGGAGGCTTGAAGATACTTGGAAAGGAGGCGAAGGGGCTTGGTGAATTAGGATTACTGTCCCTGGGTAGGGATGCATTTCTCCTGAGGAAGGCTACAAGGGGAGTGTATTGTTTGGGTTGGGTTGTGAAGGGTGATTGGAATTTTCTGGGAAGTTATGAGGATGGGCATTGAAAGGAGAAAGGAACATCATTTAAGGAAGCACAGAGGTACAAGTTGAGGGTAGAGGAGAGATGGGAGATAAGTCCAGGAAGAAGGGCAGCGAATGGGTAAGGGTGAATTTTTGTATCAGACTCTCTCTCTCTCTCTCTCTCTCTCTCTCTCTCTCTCTCTCTCTCTCTCTCTCTCTCTCTCTCTCTCTCTCTCTCTCTCTCTCTCTCTCTCCCCTCCTCTTCCTCCTCTTCCTCCTCCTCCTCTTCTTTTCCTCCTCCTTCTCCTCCTACTCTTCCTCCTCCTCCTTTTTCTCCTCCTCCTCCTCCTCCTCTCCCTCCACCCTCCCTTAACTGCTCCCTTTCTCATATTGCCTTTACACTTGTTATATCTATGAGGCTGGCCTTGAGTTTCTGATCCCTCTGAACCCACTCTCAGCAGTAGTACCACTTCTGGTTTTCCACCCATTTTTTGATGAGGGGGACAATCTTGTCACAGCACCATAGATTTCCCACAAATATAGCAGTTGAAATACCAAATTTTACTATTTCACAATTTCTGAGTGTTAAGAACTCGAAAGAAATTCATGTTGAGTCTTTCCTGAAGATGAATCAGGTTGTTATTGGGGGCTATGGTCCTTGAAAGGCTTGACTGGGGCTGAGGGAGCTATTTCCAATAAGGTACCCTAATAGGATGGGCAAGTTAATGTGGCTGCTTGCTTGAGATTCTGTACTACACAGAGTTTTCTAGAGGTCACCTTTGGTATCCTTATGGTATCATGTGTGACTTCTCCTTGAGTGAGTGGCCCAACAGAGAGAGCAAGGGACATGGTATGGTGTCATTCATGCCAAAAGTCCCCAGCATTAGTCCCACAACATGTGTTGGTTTAGGGCAATGGGTCCAGTGTGGAAAGGACTATTCAAGACTGAACTATCAAGAGATAGTTCATGGGCCTTTCTGGAGCTTGGCTATCTTTCCAGTGAAATGAAGGGTCACACTATTATTACCCCCCCCCCCCCGCAATGAGGAAACTGAGGCATGAGAGTGAGTTACTTGCACATCCTGCCATGAGATTCTGGTTGTGTTGGTGCTCCGTGTTCCTGTCTACAGCTCTTGCTCCCATTCAAAGCTATCTCATTAGGATTTCTGAAAGCATCTTTGGCATAATGGAGAACTCTGAATTCTCTGTGTAGCATTCTAGAGAAATTTATAATCAGAGCAAGAAGCAAACTAAGAAGAAATTATTTGACCCCCTCCCCTCTGAACTTCAAATTCAAGGGAAAAATGTAGTATTAGGTCAGATTTGGGTAGGTTTGTTGACTGGTTGTTGGATTGTTAAAGATTAGTTTATTATTTTCTTTGGGGAAGTTTGTGATTAGAGAAAGAAAGGTTATGCTGTATATTGAGTCAGACAGGCAGGTAGGGGATAGATAGATAGACAGATGATAGACAGATTGTGATAGAAATTTGTAGATATGTAGATACACAGATGGATAGGGAAATGGGAAAGCAGGTAAGTGGGAGAGTAGGTTGATGGGCAGGTGGATAGGTGGTTGGCTGTGTGCTTGAGGGTAGGTAGAGACAGTTGGTGATGTAATGGGTATGTGTAGTTGGGCCAATGAGTGGATGTTGGCACAAGAATACCAAATTTCCTTTTGAGAAGGGCTTCCCTTTAGTCCAAGGCCATGTTCTCTCTCAACAACATTAAACAGTACAAACCCTGCACTTCACTCTTTTGCCCACACTTCATATTCTGTCAGAAAATCCTGTCCCCACTCCAGCCTCAGCCACCTTGCTTGTTGCCCATGTGACCGAAGCTGCCTTGTGCAGTTCCAGAAGGTGCACACTCCTGTTGTGTGTTTGCTCAGATCCTTCACAGCTCCACATCCAGTGCAAGCCTCAAAGTCCTCGCTGTGATTGGCATAGCTTCTCCCACCCCTGCCGTTCTCTCTAGCTGTGACTCTTCCCATTTCCTCCCCTTTACTTGCTCTGGCCTCTTGTCCCCCACAGCATCCAAGTCAGTTTCCTCCTCTGCTCTTGGTCAATCATTTCTCCTACTGTGTTATCTCCATAAAGCCATCTCTAGAGAAACTAGCTAAATCTTCTTTTCTCCCCCCTCCCTTCCTTCCTTCCTTCCTTCCTTCCTTCCTTCCTTCCTCTTCCTCTTCCTCTTCCTCTTCCTCTTCCTCTTCTTCTTCTTCTTCTTCTTCTTCTTCTTCTTCTTCTTCTTCTTCTTCTTCTTCCTCTTCTTCCTCCTCTGCTTTCTTCAGGGTGAGGCTAGCATCTGGAATAATGCTGAATTATAGAAATGTTTGAAATCTAAAAAATGTTTTGAATAAATGAGCAAATGAACAAGTTATTATAGGAGGCACTCTACATTGCTCATCTTATACAATCCATCAAGCTATCTACTTTAGCTGGTTACTAATCCCACCTTAAAGACCAAGAAGGTTTGTTGGCTGGCCAGCCTGGGAAGGGCTGATAGTGAGCCTCCATCTGTCTCTGAGGATGTTGTGTTCTTTGCCTTTTAGTATTTGTGGGTCTCTAGGATGTGGGTCTTCCTGCAGTAGGACTGAGAGATGCCAAGACAATGGCTTCTGATGCTGTGGCTCTGCTGGAAAGATGCATTCTCAGAGTGGAGGTGTTTGGAGGCAGTGACATGTATAAAAAGAGAAAATCTTCATTAAGTGCTTCCTCTTTATTTTCTACTGTGTGTGTGTGTGTGTGTGCATGTTCAGGTGTGTGCTCACATACCTATGGAATGAACATACCTATGGAAGCCGGATGGAGTTGTTTGGTGTCTTTGTCAGTCACTCTCCATCTTATTTTTTTATTGGTTATTTTACTTCTTTATATTTCAAATGTTATTCTCCTTCCCGGTTTCCCCTCTACAAATCTTCTACCCCATACCCCCTCTCCCTGCTTCTATGAGGGTGCTCCCCCACCCATCCACCCATTCCTGCCTCCCCATCCTAGCATTCCCTGATACTGGGGCATTGAGCCAACCAGGCATTGAGCCTCAACAGGACCAAGGGCCCCCCTCCTATGATGCCAGAAAAGGCCATCTTCTGCTACATATGCAGCTGGAGCCATGGGTCGCTCCATGTGTGCTCTTTGGTTGGTGAGTCCATCTTATTTTTTGATGTGGGAATCGCTCACTGAATCTACAAGTCACCCATTTGGCTCCTCTGCCAGCTATGCAGCAGAAGTCTCCTGTTTCTGCCTTCCAGTGCCTGGATAGGAGGCATGCACAGTGACGCCTGGCTTTCTAACATGGCACTCGGGATCTGAGCCTCCTCGGGCACTTTTCTGGCTGAGCCTCTCCCCTGCTCATGCTCTTGCCTTTCTAAAGTGCTTTCTCCAGGCCTCTGAGGATGTCACCTCCCGTTATCACTCTCCACTCATGCCTGTGGACCCCTTGCAGTGATGACGGCGATCTCCCCTCCCCTTTACTACCTTCTGTGTGCACTTGTGGATCCCTCACAACATACACTCATTGGTCCCAGGCGTCCCTCTGTGGTCTGGGGAGGCTATCGTCCTTTAGTTTTTTAGGTGGTGACAAAGCCATTCAGTCACCTGGAGATGAGTGGGGCTAAAAATAACCCAGCTGCCATTTCCTTTACCTCTTAATTTAAAAACAACACAGACACATGCCAGACATGCTGTGAATGGAGAAGAAAGGTACTCCTGCCCCGGCAGCCATGCCTAAGCATAAACACTTCTGAGTATTAAAGCCCCTCCCCCATACGACCCAATAAGTTGTTTTTTGGGTTGAAGATAACTTTATTCTGGATTCAACTAAATGTGGCAATATTCACTGAAGTACTGCTCTTCAAAGCACATCTCAAGAAAGGAGAAGTGGAGAGCCCCTGAAGGAGACCATCTGAATACACAGCCGACAGGCATGTTTATATGAGTATTGTGTGAAAGAAGAGGCCTAAGAGCAGCAGACAGGTACAGAGGCATGCTGCCTCATTAAAAAAAGAGAGAGAGACACTCACAGCAGAGACATAGCTAACGATGCTACACACCTACTCCACGGGATATCTGTGAAGCTCAAAGCAGATATGCTTCTGAGAACTGAAAGTGGTAGCTCCCGTACTCTGGTAGCATAAAAATAACTTGAAAGAACAAAATGAAGGCTCAAATACTTCATAGATCATGTGGCCTTTGTGACATAACAGGAGGAGACACAACAGTAACATAGATTAAATGTGAAATAAATCACGTACCCTTCAGTTGTACGTAGTAGTTGAGTGAGCAAATAATTTGTGGTACAGGAATACAGTGGGATATTGCAAGTAACAGAAATAAGTGAATTACAACCACATGCAAAACTCATATATCTTAATTACAGCTCTCTATAGAAATCCAAACTGAAAAACCAGTCCACCAAAGCAGCTACAGTGTAAATCTATTATGTAAAACTCAAAACAAAGTGCAATAATATTGTCTGGAGATTCTTGTTGAGAAGGGTTAGGTAAAGACCACGCTTGGGAGTGCAGATGCATGCATGCATGTACACATGGATGCACTCATGTGTGTGCATGCACACACACGCGCGCGCATACACACACACACACACACACACATACACACATACCTTGTAACTCATACTTAATCCATATCTAAGACAGTTGGGACTGATCTTACCTAGCAGATGACTCCCTTGAGGAGAGAGTAGTAGAGAAAGAAAGCATCAATGGAAGCTATTGACATTGGTTAGCTGCCAGGAGAGGGAGTTTCCTTTAATGGTGTGACCCCTGATAGGCCAGCCATGCTCCAGGTCATTCTCAAGAGTAGTTGGACAACACAGACCACACTCAGTGGGAGGAGGAGATGACGACTTAAAGAGCAGACAGATGGTAAAAATGGCGAGGGGGTGTCTATGTTGAGTTGGGGAAGAGGATGAAGATGAGCAAATACATTGTATGAAATTGCTAAAAAATATACATAATGTTATTTAAAAATCAATAATGAGGGCTGGTGAGATGACTCAGTGGTTAAGAGCACTGTCTGCTCTTCCAGAGGTCCTGAGTTCAATTCCCAGCAACCACATGGTGGCTCACAACCATCTGCAATGTGAGCTGATGCCCTCTTCTGGTGTGTCTGAAGACAGCTACAATGTACTCATAAATAAAATAAATTAATCTTTTTATAAAAAATTAATAATGGTTATAATAGCTTTCAACATTTGTCAATGCTTCTACTCTCAGCATCTTATTTAACAAATCAAAGTGATTATTTATTTATCACTGTGTCTATTATTTTAGTACTTATGTGTATGTAAGTAGTGTATGTGTGTATGTATATGCAAGTATGAAAGCATGACCCAAGGAGGACCTCAGGTCTTACCACTTTCCAATTCATTCCCTGAGACAAGTGTCTCCTTAAATCTGTTGCTAGGCTGGCAGCCAGCAATCCCAGCTATCCTCCTGTCTCTGCCCCCACCCTCTATAGTACTCGGGTTATAGGAGTGTGTAGTCAAGTTGGCTTTTTGTTTTTTAATGTGCTATGGAAACTCCAACTCAGGTCCTCATGCTTGTAACAGCAAGCATTTTAACCCACTGAGCCATCTCCCCAGCATCACTATCCATGTGTTATAGCTGGGAAAACTGAGTCTGGTCATTGGTCTTGTCTGTGCTTCAGCTAAGAGTCTATATGGATTCTCTCGTGGAGAGGACAGTCCATAGGGCTTCCTTTCACACAGAAGCTGCAGCCTCCTTGACGTGGTTCATTTGCAACCTGGTTCTTAACTTGGAGAGCTCTTACACAATGCTGATGCTTAGGCCTTGTGCTCAGGGTTTTTGACTTAATGCTCTGTCAGGACATTGGTCCTGGATCCCAGTGGGCAGTCAGGGTAAAAACCATTGAGTTAAGTCTTTGCTGGATTTGAGACCGCTGGCAAGATCAGACTATTCATTAGCAGTCCTTCTCTAAGCCATGATCAGATGGTAGCGTGTACTTCCTCCCCCAGGCTGTGGCAGTGTGGTGCAGAGGTCTCTTTACTCTGTGCCTCTTTCCCAGAGCCCTTCTGGGAAAGCATCTAAGAAGGATGATGGTGTGGTGGCCTGGGCTCATCCAGAAATGACGTTTGATGATTCGCCTCTTGCCTGAACTTTCGTTTTGTGCTTTCAACTAGGAACATGGGGATGCAAAAATGGACCATGAGAAGAGGAATTCTCTGGAAAATCAGATCAGGGAATAGTGGATGGGAAGAAAGGGATGAAACAAAGACCTCAAATATTTAGGAGTGGCACCATAGCATGATGAAAAAGAGGGAGCACAGGTGAGCCAGGAGAGCCACGGAGACAGAAGAAGAGCTCTCTCCCAAGGCAGGGCTTCCTCTCCGCTTCCAGGCCAATAGGCAGCACAGTCATATATATGAAATAAGTAATGCACAGAACTCTCTTGTTAACATTATTGTTTTCCAAGGATCTGCTATCATTATCATGATTAGCCTCAGAGCTTTTCTTCTTGGTTCTTTTGAATATTGGACAAGGATGATCCACAAAGAGCTTGCTGATCTATGGCCGAAAGGTTCTAGAAAGAGGAGAAACATCACTTTGGTAATATCACTGGGAACAAGGGGTCAGGAATGTGATAGGACATTTAAGATGCAGGGAGGCAGGAACATACACATACTCACCCACACACATATACATATATATACATATGTACACAGAGACAGACATATACACAGACACAGAGACATACACATATGCAGACAGACAGACAGACACACATACATATATATACACACATAGACACAGAAACAGATATGTACACAGAGGCACACAGACACAGAGACATACATGTAGACATACAGATACACAGACACAGACACGTGCACACACAACACACACACACACACACACACACACACACACACACACACTCAGCTTGGATGGGCAAGAGCCATAAAGATTGCTGTCAAAACTGAAAACTGGGGGCCACATGAGTAGTCTGGCTTGCAGATGTTTTATTTGGGCCACTACTTTATTAGTTGTTTTTAATCTGTTGCCATCTGTATTAGCTTCTATTACTGTGACAAATGCCTAAGATTGTCAGGACAAAATTTCGACTATAATGAGGAGCTAAGGTTTAATTTGGCTCCGTTTTATAGGTCATTTTGGGCTTGTGGTGGCTCCTCATGGAGGAAACATGGAAGAACAAAACTGGATTCCTCATGGCTGGGGGAGGGGACAATGAGCCAGAAAGAGGAAAAAGGAATGAACAAGAGAACGAGGACTCTAAAGACCTGAAGACTCACTAGGTGCCTCCTCTGAAACTTTCCAGAGGCCCCACAGTGCAGCAATCTGGAGACATTTCAATATAAACTGTATCACACATTTAAAAACTGGGAGATTCCCTTCAGAATGCTGACTTCTCTTGAAAACTAGACGCCTCTGCACAGAATGCCCCTGGGAACAAGTGACTGCATGAGGCTGCAGCGTCCCTTGGGATAGATGGAGTGTGCCCTCTCCCATCTCCCACGTTGTCTTTGGTGGTTGGTTTTATCACCAACTCAGCCTCTGTGGACAGTACAGATGCCCAGTTTTTCCTACCTTTCTGTATGCTTTCTGGACTACTTGCCGTGTGTGTGTGTGTGTGTGTGTGTGTGTGTGTGTGTGTGTGTGTGTAAAGATATGCATGTGTGTACATGTGTGCATGTGAATAAAACTATGCACTTATATACCTGTGTACATATGTAAGCATTAATGTGTGCGTGTATGCGCACATGCGCATGTGCGTAAGCATACATGTGGAGGCCAGATGTTAATACCAGGTGTCTTTAGTTGTTTTCCAGCCTAATTTTTTTCAGACAGAATCATATACTGGACCCATGGTTAATTGATTCTGCTCTGTTGGTTGGCTGGCTACGCTTTTCTCCCTATGCCCCAGTGCCGGGGTGACAGGTGTCCACCACCATGCCCATATTTTACTTAGGTAGTGGGGAACTCTGGTCCCTCATGCTTTTGTGGTCTGTTAGTTTACTGATCCACCCTCCCAGCCTCTCCCAGCCTCTCCATGTGTTATTTGTTTGCTCCTCACTGAACACGTCACTTTCTTTGGCAAGAACATATTCTGTGCTCCATTCATGACAGTGTATTTGGTATCTCACCCAGACCATTTCTTACCATGTCTTCATGGCTAGTTCATGTTTGCTTCCATGATCCTTCCCCTTCCATCTGCACGCTCTGTCACTGTAGGTCACTTGCTTATATTCACAGCTTGGAGAAACTAGAGTCAGTATTTTCAGACTGCTCAAATCCCAAACCTGCATTCTGTGGCCTGTGGACTGTGTGCAGGCTTAAGTGTGCAGAGACTTGGGAGAGTTCCATTGGTTTCGCTGTGAAAACTGCAGCAGATGGCAGAGTCATCCAGCAGGATTTGGTCCCCTGAGCCTGGTTTGCCAGATGCTATCTTTGTGCCATTTATGAGTAAAACTGCAAAAATTGGCATCACAGAACCTGACAGTTAGGAGGGAACTTTGGCATGTATTCTTTGCCATTACCAGCTTCCGAATCTATGCTGTGGCAGCGAGCACATAGACCTTGGAGTCTGGATGGCTGGATTTCAAATCTTGCTCTGGCTCTCAGGAGCTATGGTAGTGTGAACACGTAATGCCAGCCCTGAGCCTGGATTTCCTCCTGTTACAAAATGGGGGTGGCTGAGATGAGGTAAAACATGGTGAATGAATGAACAATATTCAGCACACAGTAGTCAGTCAGCCATGTTATTTTTGGTCTCCAACAATCGTCTGTCTCAATTCTGGGGCAACATACAAGTAAGGTCTTCCTGAGGATTGCCTGAGAGGAGACAGATGTTAAAGGCAGGTGGAGAACTCTGTTGAAGATTCCGTAACCTTTATTTCTAGGTTCTGTGCCTAGGGAGGAACATCAGCTCTCCCACTGTAAAGAGAGAGGTTCCAAGCACCTTCTGCCTAATGCACAGTAAAGTGGAATAGTACATGCCTTGCTTAAAAGCTGTAGAATCCTTCCCATCTGCAATGGATGACAATTGGGGATAGAAGCAGTGTTCAGCGATTTCATTACCTGCTTAGCTAACATACCTCCAAACAGCGTGCCTCAGTAATTACTGTACAATTTCCCTAAATACCCCGCTTACAGATCGTCTTATAACCAGATGATACACATCCATAATTTTATATTTATGGATAAGTGCTCTTTCCTGACAACTTGAACATCTAAATTATGCAACACAAAATCAGATAATTGCAGAGAAACATTTGTTGTCTGGCTTGTGAGATCTCCGGTAAACAGTGTAATTATATGGTGTCAGTTTGGAGGTGCGTTCCTGATGTTTGTCAGTTGTCTTTCCATCATCTTACTCTTAAAAGTGAAATTCAAATTTAGAGAATAGGTTCCATCCTTGACAACTCTCCTCAGATTGTCATGGCCTAGCTTTTGTTACCCAAGGTTCTTAGAGCTGTGGATACAGCTAAGCATGCTTATCCAAGGCAGCCATTTTTGAAAAGGCTGTCCCTGGCTCTTTGCATCTCCCCTTACATTCTGTTGTCTCACTCAGGACTAGCCACTGATTGAACTCGATGCTTCAGGTATTGGTGATTGGCTCAGAGGGTGGTTATGTGATCCTAGCAGAAAAAACTCCTATTCACCCCTGGAGCTGAGATAGATACTGTGGAAAAAATGTCCTTGCTTATAGTTGGACCAAGAAAGGAGACTGTGGATTTTGGACAGGGTTGGCTGCTGCCATTTTTAGTTACTTGTTTACTTTGCTGTGTTCAAATATGTCACAAGAAGCAATTAAAAGAGGAAGGGTGTGCTCTGGATTATAATTGAATGTAGTTCACCACTACAGGAACTAGGTGACAGCAGGAGCAGGAGCCTGGTGGATCATACTGATCTGCATCAGGAAGCAGAGTGTGCAAAAAAATGGGGTATGGATAGAAACCCCCAAGTCTTCCGTTTCCTCTTGACAGCCCTCACAACCTTTCCAAAGAGTGCCACCAGCTGGAGACTATTGTGTTCAAACATGTGAGCCTATGGGGGAGATTTCTTATTCAAATCACAATGCCCATCGTGTAGAAAAAGAGAGGCCCATTATAGTTGAGTTCCTAGTGAGTGTAGACAACAGACATGATGCCTGCTTATCTAAGAGAAGTATGCAGTCAAGGAGAGAAAAGGGAGGAGATGAATTGGTGGAGGAGGATTGATGGATGGGGGAGAGGAAGTAGTTTTCATAGCGTGGAAGTAAGACAAAAGGTTTTTCAGTAGGGACACCATCCTCTTTTTCTCTTTTAGTTTTAAGTAGAATGTTAATGAGGTGGTCATGGAGAAGAGAGAGAGGAAGAAGCTCTAGACAAAGGCAAAGGAAAAGGGTTCTCTGTTGTAGGTATTTTTAATCCCAACCCAGGGTTTCTACCCTGAATTTAACCATTCAGTTCCCGGATAAAATACACACATAACTTTTATATTTACAATAAGCCTTATACAGCTCTAGAGCTGGGCAGATATCTACCCTCTATGCTATTAGAACCTACTTTCCTATTGATAACTCCAAGTTATTAACTACTATGTTTTGCCTGGGCTGCTCTTAACTTCAATTGGCCAGGCCTCAGGGCCACATTTTCTTGACTCCTAACCCATGGTGGCTTCTCTCTCCCTCCTCCACTTTCTTCTCTTTCCTTGTGGTCCTCTCCAACCCCCAGTCCACCTATGTCTCTTCTGCCCAGCTATTGGCTGTTGGCATCTTTATTTACCAATCAGAAATAATTTGGGGGCAAGGTCACATAGTATCTCCTTGCAGACTGTCTCGTCTCTGGGGCAACCAGTCTTGAGGAACCAATACTAGCCTTAGAATACAGGTAGCACCAGGCCAACCCACTATAGTTCTCCACATGGCTTCAATCAGGGCTGACCCACTACAGCTCCCCACATGGCTTCAATCAAGGCTGACCCACTACAGCTCCCCACATGGCTTCAATAAGACCTTTGTTTTAGCTCATTCACTGTACTACCAGTCATTTTCTAGAGGAATGGAAAGAAATATGCATGTGAGGGTGCATGCGTGAGTGTTTGTGAGTGTGCATGTGCGTGCACATGTGTATTTGTGAATTAAGAAAGCTTCTGTTAAAACAGCAACAATAGCTGAATCACACCTAGGAGGCTGAGAACCCAGTATTTCTTGGTCCTTGAGGCTGGGCACCTCAGCAGTTGGCATTGTCCCAAGGTAGCTGTCTCGTATTAGTTGCTCAGTTCCTAAAGCTGATCACCTCAGCCATTCTGGTTTAGCTCTAAAACCCAGGAAGCTTCTTGGGAGTCTTAGTTCCATGGTCAAGTTCCTGAAAAGGCTGGTTCTGATGTCAGTAAAGGAATCATCATCATCATCATCGTCATCATCATTATCATCATCATCAGCAGCAGCAGCAGCAGCAGCAGCAGCAGCCATAGCAACAGGGCAAATCAACTTGGCAGCCAGGAGGAAGGCTAAGTAGGTAGAGCGAAGGTCAGGCCAGCCAAAGGCGATTGACTTCCTTCATGCTCTCTCTACCTGCACTGCTCCCAGAAGGTGCTGCTCAGAACTGTGGTGGATCTTCTTGAGTTAATTCATTAAGGATGGTTTTTCAAGAGTGGCTCCTTACTCAGGTGAATCTAATTTGAGACAAATTATCATTAAACCCAACCACAATGCCCAGTGAGATCCATCTAGGACTTGTGATCTCCAGAACTATGTGATAATAGATTTGTGTCCTTCGTGCCACTGGAACACAAAACCAACACACTGGCTGTGCCTTGGAAAAATGAAGGTACTGTGATTTGATCTTAAACATCCGCCAGAGCTTGTGTATTGGAGGTTTGGTCCCTGCATAGTGGCTGTATAGGAACCTTTAGGGGATGAGGTCTAGTAGAAAGAAGTTAGATCACTGAGGGTAGAGGGTGCCTTCTAAGTGACACCACCATTGCCATCGCCCTTTCTCTTACCCATTCTGTCTTCCTCCTCCTCCCTTCCTCTTCAGCCTCTCCTTTTCTTCCTCCTCTCATTTTTTCCATGGCCTACTTTTTTCTCCTCTCCTCCTCCTTCCCCTCGAAAGAGAGGAAAAATCCTCTCTGATCTCCCTCTATCTCTCCCTCTCCTCCCTCTTTCTTTTCTTCTTTTCCCAGTTAGCATGAGATAACCAGCTTTGCTCTACCATGCACTCCCCATCTTGATGTTCTCCCTCTTCACTGGCCCCTAAACAATAGGTTCAACAACCACAGACTGAGACTTTTGCCACTATGGAACAAAAGTCAATCTTTACCTCTGTTAAGTTGGTCATGGGACCTGTAGCTGCAATTTCCTGTGGTAACAAGGGTGACTTTTCTAAAGGAAGCAAAGCCTCCAGGATTGACTGGAGTGGAGGAAATCTCTGTGGTTGGAAGCAACCTGGCTCTCTGGCTGAGCCAGAAGATGGGATCTAGCAAAGTTCTGTAGATGGTAGAGGGAAGACGTTCTCTAGTGATTGTGGAGCATAGCAATGAGTATGTGTTTAAGAAGAGGAACAGGTCTTTGAGGCTGGACTGTGGTCAGTTGAGAAGAGAACTTGACTATGGTTTCTTATAGCATCATGGCAAGAGATAAAGAGAATGAGACTTAGAGCAGAGTGGAAAGAAAAATATCAAATCTAAGACACCCATCTGGGTCCACACCTCTTCTAGGCACTCAGCAATGAAGAGAATTTACATAGGAGGGGAGAAAAGGCAAAACACTATGGAGATTTTATTGCTCACCCCTTGGTGAATGGGAGTTCAGGATATGATTAATTTGGTGATGAGGTAACTTGTAGGAAAACTTTTCTAATTAAGGTTGAAGTCCATCATTGCCCGGATAGCCTCTAGGATTGGTGTGTAATGTAAGGCTCCTTTCATTATCAGGGCTTTTTCTTCTCCAACTTTGTCTGGGGAATTCATACACTGTTACAGGATCAATTTCCTTTTTCCTGATAAGAACTCATTCAGCTAGCACCCGAGATTCCTGAAATGCTTCCCCATGCTAATGAGGAATTTTGGGTAACCTAAGCCCTTAGCCCATCCTGGAAGTTCCTACCCTCAGTCCGGCAAAACTTTATAAGCCTTGAATCACCCAAAGTAAAGTTGATTTAGCTTCCCACAGCTGGTTCTGGTGTGAGTTATTCACAAGAATGTGACTTACCTTCAAAACCCCTGTTCTTTGTCTCTACTCCCTTTGTCCATGTGGACCATATTGACTTATGATCCACGAGGGCAAAAAGAACCTCAAAAACATACTTGATTGTCTGTAAGGGTTTTATGGCAGCTTTTGAACCCTATGTGGCATTATGTTCTATCAGCTAAGATGCCCTCTGGATGATCATGAGGCCAGCAGGAGAGCTAGAGGGGCCAGTACTACTTGGCTATCTCATCTCTTTTCAGAAGTGCTAGGAAGAATCTATAAACTGAACTCATTGGAGGGACCCATGGGTATTCCCAACCATGGGGATTATAGGGGAAAATGCTGTCCAGTGAGGGGTGGACTCCTCTGATGGAAATGTGAACTTGGCACCTGCAACCCAGATGCTGTGCTCCCTCCCTAGGAGCATGGCTTTAAACAATTCATATCATCTCTTTGAGCTTCTGTTCTCCATGCAGGGCAGATATAGCTTCACTGTAGGCTTCTTTAGGATCCTCAGGAACAGACTCTGGGGTAGATTTTTCAAAGGCAGTATTTTAAGATTCAACACTTGTTGAGTGGTGAAGGACATAGGATTGGACTGAAGGACGAGCTGAACTACTGAGCAATAGCAGCAAAGACCTTAGCCAGTTGCATTATCATCAGCTACATGGATGTGGGATGACCCTGCTGAATCCTCCCCCTTGGATGGATAAGAGCTGGTCTCATTACTGGCTACAGATTGCCCTGAGGAGGAAACATGACCTTGAGCAAAGCAGTTCCCTCCCACCTAGGGATGGAATTCCTAGGGAGGGCTGTGTCTTAGCTCTTAGGTAATAATACTCCCAGCATCTGAGAGAAACAAAAGCTTTCATCCTGAAGAAGAGACCGCAAGCACACCAGGGCACCCAACTCAAAACCCAACCTTTAGGGGAGTTAGGAGGATTAAAGTTGGCAGAGTGTACCAAATGATTGACACAGACATTGGCACATTTCATCCTCCTAGCCAATGGTTGTTGATGATATTATTATCATGACGATTCTGTTGTCAACACCAGGGGTAGTGATCAATTTCCAAGGACCCTTAAGATCTAGGAAATTCAGAGGCAATCACAATCCTCATAGAGTTCAGTGGCCTTGAAGAAGCCTATAATCTCAGAGATGCTGACCATAGATTTATGGTCTGAAAAAGCTGTCAAGACTGCAAACAAAAGGACTGGTGTTGTTTTTGAAGAGGAGAGAAAGAAGGAAGCAGAAGTTTCTACAAAAGCACTGTGTATTTGAGCAGAGCCTGTTTTATGATTCTCTAGGGCTATGGATATGATGATAAACATCAGAATGTACTCCAGTGTTCTCTGCGGCACTTTTAGCTTGCAGTCTGTTCTCACTGGATCTGATACTGACTGTGACCTGGCTATTTACAGAATCAATTTTGGAGCATAAATGCAAAATGGACACTCTAAGGGGTGTCCTCCTGTCTGCCTCATGGTAGGCTTGCCCTTCATGCTGGGCCCTCTTAACCTCTTCATGGAAAAGAAAAATGATAGGTCAGGGGGATATGTAGCTGGATACACCAAGATCTGTATTGTATGATTGTTGGAAGTTTGTCTTCAAACCTTCCTTCCTGAGGACTCCAAGAAACCCGGCTCAGAGGATACATTTGTCATGGACGGAGATCTGTAGGTCAGTGGTGAACTCCATGAAAATGGGATCCAGCAGTTTATTTTCCCAAGACTTTATCCCAGGTACTGGTAGATAATAGAAACTAAGTATTTATGTATTAGATGAATGAATGAATGAATGAATGAATTAATAAATTAGTTCTTACTCAGAAGGTATGGAATGCTTTTTCATTTATCCTTTTAAATTTAATGTCACAGAAGAGCAAGTATGTTGCTAAGCCCAAAGATTTGACATTCATACTTATTTTAAGACACTGTATTTCCTCTTAGCCCTGGGGCACTTGGGAGGTTGTGTCACTAGGTGATTCTGTAGATGAATTTTAATCCAGCAACATGGCTTCTCTGGCAAGGGATCACATCCAAAGACATAGGTCTGTGTGATCTGACTGGAATGTAGACACACCATACACCTTTAATCCCACTGGCTAGAATACAGACACATCCTTCATACATACATTTAAAGTAAAGTTAGTTTGTAGAAGGTAGCAGCCATGTTTGAATGTGACATCTGATTGAGGGGCAGACAAAGTGATGAATTAGAGAAAGATTAGACAGTGAATCAGTTGAGTGGAGTTGAGTTTGGTGCATTTCAGTTGAGGAAGTGCAGTATAGTGAATTGAATTTGTTTCTGAGTTTGTGCAGAGACAGTTAAAGCCAGAGAATAAGAGGAAGCCAGAAGTCTAAAACAAATTGGCAGAGTCAATTTGAAGCCAAACAGAGCAATACTGTAATACTGTGAGAAGCCAAGAGAAGCAATTTTGAATCAGTCAGCTTGGAGAGGGATTTTAAGCCAGAACAGCTGAGTTGAACCAGCCAGCTAGAGTTCAGAAAGAACTAGAAAGGGTGAGATTATTCAGCAACGAGTCTCAGAGATGACAACTACATCTAATGAATAAAAGTTACTTTTGGAATGCCTTAAGCCAGAGACTCGGGTGAGAGCTGCCATTTTCTCTCCAGTGAGTTTCTGAGACTGGAGCAGCCAGCCAAGAGGCACAGGCCCCATGAGTCCCAGGGGAGCCACAGGGTGGCAGGGACAGGATCTTTTCAGCTTCTGAGTGACAGAGGAGGATCAGCGTCCTTCTTTGCCCCTTTCCTGCAAGTGGAGAGCCTACCTCCAGGGAACCTTAAGCCAGAGACAGGGACAGGACAAGCTCTAGTTAGAGACACTAAGAACATCTAACACCAAAAAGCAAGAGATGGCGAAAGGCAAACGCAAGAATCTTACCAACAGAAACCAGGACTACTTGGCTTCATCAGAACCTAGTACTCCCATTGCAGCAAGTCCTGGAT
>NW_022196894.1:5622561-5622793 GCF_008632895.1 Mastomys coucha
AACAAAATTATAGAAGAAAACTTCCCTAACCTAAAGAAAGAAATGCCCATGATCATACAAGAAGCCTAAAGAACCCCAAATCGACTGGACCAGAAAAGAAATTCTTCCTGTCACATAAGAGTCAAAGCACCAAATGCATAAAACAAAGAAAGAGTATTAAAAGCAAGTAAGGGAAAAAGGTCAAGTAACATATAAAGGCAGGCCTATCAGAATTACACCAGACTTCTCACCA
>NW_022196894.1:5628538-5651707 GCF_008632895.1 Mastomys coucha
TCTGTGCCCCAGTGTAAGGGAATGCCAGGGCCAATAAGTGGGAGAGGGTGGGGTGACAGGCATGGGGAAGGGGGAGGCAACAAGGGTTTGTTTTTGTTGTTTTTGTTTGTTTGTTTGTTTTTTGGAGGGGAAACTGGGAATGGAGAAATTTACATGTAACTAAAGAAAATATCTAATAAAAAAAGTTACTTTTACAGGATTCTTTACAGCTCATGTTTTACAGTGATGGAGAGACAGTGACCAGTGTTCTTATATGTGCTTGGGGGCTTTCCTGTACTAAACTGCTACATAATCAATAGATAATACCTCAGGTCCTTGTCCTTAGCCTATTGCAACACAGCGATGTCCTCTCAGCTGCCATGCCTGTTTGGTTTCCAGACAGTGGTTGGGTGGTCCTCTGGACACTAAGCATCCTTAGCCTGTGCTTTGGACAGGCAAATACATCAGACACTTAGTGCTCCAGAATCAGAGCTCACATTGTGAAGGGCAGGAGTTGGTGGATGAAGCTTGGCTTTCTTTACCACAGGCGGAACATTTCTATCTGTGTCTGGAAGTTTAGATGTTCTTTGTGAATGGAGCCTCACTCATCTCTGGCTATCTATGCATGCGTGCCACCCCTGTGTGGGACAAGTACGACTGGAGAGAACAGGCCTGGAACAAGGTATGAGGTCAAAAAGCTTCTGAAACCCTGAAAATCTCATCTTGAGACCTGGCAGGAGTCAGGATTACTTCTCCTGCCGTATAACCTGAGGACCCCAACTCCATATTTCTAGGAGAAGGCACATAGCCTCTTGGCCAAATTATAGGTTTAAACACCTGGAATCCCTCTTTATGCAAATGAATCTTTCCCAGTACCAAAGTTCCAGCTAATAATGTCCCTTCTTCTGGAAAAGCTCTACCCACCACTCAAGGTTTATAAAGCCCTGTTACTGCAGAATAAAGAGAGCTGCTGTTTCACAAAATACTGTCTGAGAGATCTGTTTCACTGAATATAACCTAGAAGAGCTTTGTCTCTGGTCCTCCTCCACAATAAAGGGGTTGTAACACTGCAAACCATCAAGAAGAAGGCCAGGCCGACGTCCAGCAAACCCACTGCCCAGTCAAGCTTTGTCCTTTCATTTCAGCTGACTTGCAATGGTGCCTGAATACCCTGAGGGCAGAAGCAGAGCTGGGCCACACCCCTGGGTTGGATTTCTTCTTTTCCCATGTTCTTTCTTGATTTCTCTCTGGCACAAGCTGGGATCTTCCAAAGAAAGATTTGTGCACAGGTTCTATTTCAGGCTGCATTGTTCATTTAGTTGGTGGGTTACTTACATATCACTGTGATAAAGTATAGCAGAAACAACACAGGGCAGGAAGGATTTATTTTGTCATGGATTTAATCCATTGCCATGAGGAGGCTGTGGAGGAATTCTGTAGTTCTTTGCATGGAAGGAAGGACATATGTATATGCTTCTGCCTAAGGACATTCAGGCACCATTGCAAGGGGGCCAGAAGGAAAGGAACAAAGCTTGGCTGGTCAGGGATTCCTGGGCCTTGGCCTCTCCTTCTCCAAAACAGTTTTCAGGGTTCCAGCTCCCTTTTGGGGGTGGGGTGAAACAATTCTTATAGATGATATTCAGTGAAATAACCTTCTTAGATGATATTCCATAAAATAGCACCTCTATTTATTCACAGCCTATATAAACCCTGGGGAGTGGGTAGGGGTTTTCAAGAGAGTTTCCATTACTCCACAACATTTGCTTGCCTCAGATTCTGAAATCATCCATTGACATTCTCGGTATGGAGGCTCCACAGCGTCAGTTGGTCTCCTGGGAGTCTAGTAGTCATCTAGGCTCCACCCATTCAGGAACTTTGGGCCTCCCAAAGGTCTATCCTTCAAAGACACATGACTGGGTGGTGTCTCATCTCAGGAATGCCATCTACTTTCTGCTTGGCTGGCTGGCCAGTGAGCCCCATGGATCTGCCTGTCTCTGCCTCCCTAACAGTAGGATTACAAGCTCCTAACACTATGCCCAGCTTTTCACAGTAGGATTACAAGCTCCTAACACTATGCCCAGCTTTCCACATGGGTTGTGATGATTGAACACAGGTCTTCATGTTTGCAAAGCAAAGACTTTGGCAGTGGGGCTACCACATCAGCCTTTGTCTATCGTTCTTACCTTCTAGTAACTGATTAAGGCAAGTTCTGTTATGATTCTATTGGTCAGATGAGGAAACAGACACCTAGGAAGGCTCAGAACTGGTTTCAAGTCTAGAACTTGCCTGTATGTTGTAACGGGGGATGTAGGGCCCGAGCCCTTGGCATTTCCAGCTTTCCAATACCTAGAACTCTTGTTTGATGCTTGTGCTAAGACACCTTCCTGTGCCACCCCACTTGCCATAATGAAGTCTAAGCACAGCTATTGTCCTTATTGGGCAGACCTAACCACCCAGCATGGCTTGTGTAAGCCTTGCGTTCTAAAGTTATTTCTCAGGGTTCTTGAGAAGGTAATTGCATTCAGCAGCTTTCTGTGAATCCAAGAAGCATCTAGTTTTATACTCAGAACCTTTGGGTGCAGCAAAGTCCATTGCTCACAAGCCTCCTGCACAGACTACCTTGGATCGTATTATGTTCAGCTACCAATAGCCCTTTAATTATGAACATTTCATTTACTTATTTTTCAAGGCCACAAAATATTCACTTAAGGTAGCTCATCTTCACAGACAAACATAAATAAATCAGACCACTTTCCCATGAATTATGCATTTAATGCACATCTGTAAAACTTCCCTGTCAGTGATAGGATTGTGAACATATGGGGTTTTAATTGGACACTAAATCAATTTTCATATCTCTGTTGATGGAATTTTAAAAATGATTCTTAGCTTTATTTAAAATGTCGGTCCTTGTTACATGATAAAAAACAAATCCTCCAACCCCTGTGATGCTGACATTCACTGCTTGTTCTCATTTTAAATAATTCAAACCTTAGCTCAGGCTACCTATGATAGCGAGATTAGAGTGGTTAGGAGCAAATGAGTGGTGGAATGCTGAAGCAGCACCCAGAAGCAAAAGGTAGAAAAATGATTGAATTACTGAAGAAATCTGTGCATGGTAAGAGCACAGAAGAGGCTCGCTGGGATAAAGATGGAGAGGAGAGAAGAAGAACATGTGTAATTACCCATTCCTCCCTCCATGGCTCACTTAATCTGTATTCTTGTCTTGCAAGGGCTGTTCCATTTTAGAGATGTGAAGATTAAGATTATCAAAGTCATGCTCCACCCCCTCCCCACACACAACACCATGCAAGAATCATCCCTGGGTGGTGACTCTGGCTCCTGAGCAATTGATCTTTTTCATATGGAGGGCTTCATGGACAAGTTAGTAAAATCTTACTTGAGCCACACCTTCCTGACAGGTGACTGTGCTGATCAGCTTTCTGTTTCTGTAACAAAATGCCTGAGATAGTTGGCTTGAGGAGGAAAGACTTTGGCTCACAGTTTAAGTGGCTTCAGTCCACCGTGACTCTGTTCTACTGTTTCTGGCCTTGTGAGGCGAGAATCATGGTGCAGAGGGTGAGGTGGAGCAGAGCTTCTCTCCTTCTGGTGGCTGGGAAAGAAGGAGAGATGCTGATGAGAGGGAGGGATAGAGAATCCTGAAAATGAAATATACCCTTCAAGGACAGACCCACTGACATACTTCCTCCAAATGGTCCACAACCCCTGATTTCTGTTATTTCTTCATAGCCTATTAAGCTATGCATCCAGAAATGGATGAATCCATGGACAAGATCACAGCCACCAAGACCCAATTACATCCCAAAGGTCTGAACTCTGCTGCATTGAAGACAACATCTGAGCTTTCCAGGGCGTGTGTGGAGCAGGTAGGTGGTACCATGCCCTGTTTCTATGCTGTGGGAGCTTAAAGCACCACCCTGCGACACATAACTGGGGAAGGCAGTTCATAGTCCAAAATGGAGAGTCCACAGTGGTTTCTGGCCTCCTTTATGGGAATCTGAGCAACAAGAGAGAGAGCCAGGAACAGGGTGTCCTTAGTACCTTTCTCTCTAAGCATCTGTGAGCCAGGGAGAGAGGGGAAAGGCAGAGTCCTGGAAGGGTAGAACTGGTCTGATTTTGAGGGAGTGCCAGGAGAATACAGAGGGGCTGGAAGAGAGATAGATGGCCTTCCCGGGATTTTAGGTGCTGCTGTTTAAGGCCTTCTCTGCACCCATTCTTGCTTGTTCATACTGGTTTATTTGAGGGTGGATATAAATGCATACACTTTATTCGAGGTGAACCAGAGATTAAATACGTTTTGCAGGAAGGAATGCCCAAGTAGGCAAGGTCATTGGCTGAATGCTTGGGTGCTGTCTAGACACCTCATTAGCATGGAGAACTCTATGTGTTTATGCTACATTCCCATAATCTTCAGGTGTGGTGTCATGGTTACGAGATCTAGAGCAGGTAGAGGCAGGTAGGGAATGGCTCCATTCCTGCCTTTCTCAATTCTGAGATTTCTGGGGTTTGAGCTCATTCAGCCTTACTGTTCTTATGCCTGTCTGATGACATGGCCCCACATGGTTGCGATCCAAACCATAACAACCACAGTATGACCACTACTTAGTGGAGTGTTACGCTGGACAGCTCCCTAGTTAAGCGCTGCAGTTCTTCAGTGGGCTGTGGCGAGACAGATTTTATATCCATGGAGGGAATGAGCTTTACCGCAGTGAGTGTAATCAAGGAAGCCTGCAGTAGCTCCAGTGGGACAGCACCAAGTGAACTTGGAAGCTCTTGTGAGTGTGTAAGTGGAAATATTTCCGATGTCTTTCAGATCAAAGAATGTATGAAGCCATAGCAAGAAGGTGTTTACCTGCAAGCCAAGGAGTGAGTCCTCAGTTGTGGACTTCCAACCTTCAGAACAAAAATAAACTTGTTTTGTTAGTCATTCAGTGTGTGGATTCCCTAAGGGGAAAGCACTGTCACAACGGTTCTTACAAGACTTTGGTGTGCTCAAGGACATAGGTTGATGTGCATTGTGCTATGCCTTCTATGTGAGGGCTTCAGCTTCTGTCTCTGTTGTCCCCTCTGGGAGGCACCACAGTGTCAATCAGGCCTCTCTTAGGAAGAGAAAATTGCCTAGGGAAACCTCTCTGTCAACAATAGGCCCACCTAGTGTGGTCAAGGCATGGGGAGTTTCACAAAGTATCTCAGTAGAGTCTCTCAGAAACTTTCTGTCGCTGAGGAAAATGAAAGTACAGCCAGAGAAAAGTCTGTCCTAGGTTTTATAGTCAGCTACGAAGTAGTGATGCATAGGGCCAAACCTGAGCAGAGCTGACCCTAAAATCACTGTGCTTACCCACTTATTAAGGGTATAAGCACTTCCAACATATGCACAATGGGGGCCATACTGCAATAAATTCATGGTAACTTGAAACTCTCACAAGTAGGAAATGCATTATATATACCTATCGTCCTGGGTATCACAACTGAGCTACCCAGTACTCTGTGGTGTCAGATGCTCCTCTCTGAGTTCCAAGCTGTCCAGGTACTGTGGCTTGCTGCCACTGTCAACCATCATGAGAGAGGACTGTATTGCATCTTTTTGTAAGCAACCAAGAAAATACAAAATTCAAGATTCAAAATACTGTTTCTGCTGAATTCATATTGATTTCATGTCATCATAAAGCAGAACTGCCATAAGTTGGGGACCGCAAGCATTTGAAGACTGAATTCAATGATTGACAGTGACCACAGGCTACGTGCAGGGGTTGGGTAGTGTGCTGTAATGCCTATAGTCATTTTTCTCACTGAAGCTTCAATGGTCTCATCGTCAGGCACTATTACTCCTTTGTCCCAATGAGATAGCAACTAATAAAAACAGAACTGGACTGTAGACTTAGGTGCCTGTGTTTAACAACTAGCTTTGTTGGTAACTACTGAACCCTCCCCAGTGGGCACACACTGCACTGGACCACAGTGACCTCAGCACAGTTACATTTTCCTGAAGATGATGGAGAGTATTGCTGGAATTGCACAGTGGGGACTGAGCTGGACCTCTCAGCCTCTTGGGCTCCCAGATCTCTGTGTTCTACCACATGTATGTTCCTATCACTTCATTCTTCTCTGATCCTATGGACGCTCCCAGGTGGCCTGAAGGACTTCTTAACCCTAACGGGTAGAACCTTCCCTGGGGGAGTGAAAGACAGCCAAGCATTCTCTAGGGAACTAGCCTTGGAAGGCACCCAATTCTTATTTTCTCATTATTTTGATTCTGAGTTTCTGCAAATTGAAGACTCAGGAGCAGGATTAGGCAATTTTCTTGCCTCCTGTAATGCACTTTCTCTGAATTGGTTCTATCAAGACAATTATTTGAAGTCTCTGGATTGCTCCCGCAGGCAAGCCCGAGAAGTCAGATGGCACATCTTCATATAAAGACAGGTCTTGGGGATGCTTTCATCTGCCTTGGCCTTGCAGGCACATATAGAGAAGGCAGGGCAAAGGGAAAATTGCTCCAGAGCTAAAGTCTGGCCTTCCCTGCTGTGCAAATCTCCCGTGGGAAAACATTGCACAAGGGGCTGTGCTAGGGCTCAGTTGGTAAAGTAATTGCCTAATTTGAACAAAGCTCTGGGTTTTTGCCTAACACTGTATACAGGGCTTGCTAATTCAGTCTTGTAATCCCAGAATGAAGGAGCTGGAGGCAGGAGGGTCACAAGTTCTGAGCCATTCTTGGACACATGTTGAATTCCTATCTACACAGGTCGATACGAGTTTCATGAGACCCTGCTCCAACCAGAAAACAAAACAGAATAGCCTAGACACAATACATGTGTCCCTCTGAACTATGAGCCAAACTAAATCCTTTGGGAAAAACATCAACAAAACCCAATCAACTATAACAAGAGAAAAAGTGCACCCAGCCCCCCATGCTCTCTTGTGCCTTTCTAAAGGCTCACACTGGCTCTCTCTAAGTGGCTATTATCATTTGCATTCATCTAAAAAGACTTTAAATTTTTAATTTATCTTATTTTTGTGTTCTCTCTCTCTCTCTCTCTTTCTCTCTCTCTCTTTGTGTGTGTGTGTGTTTGCCTCAGGTGTAGTGTGTGAGTGAGTGAGTGTGTGTGTGTGTGTGTGTGTGTGTGTGTGTATGTGTGTGTTTGCTTCAGGTGTAGTGTGTGAGTGCCTTCAGAAGCTAGAAGAGGCCTCTGGATCCTTAGAGGCTAGAGTTAAGGAGTTTGAAACTATTTGACCTGTGTGGCTAGGAACTGAAGTTGGGACTGTTGTGAAAGCAGGAAGCTCTTTGCCACTGTATATTCCCAATTGAGGAAACTGAGGCTCACAGAGGGAAGACTTAATTTCCTGTTTTTGATTTGTGGACTCAAGTGCCAGGAGGGCCACATATTGTTTTGAAGGACATAGTTGGAAAGTGGCTAGGTAGGATGCCAGGGCAAATGTGTGCATCCTGGCCCCATCCTGTTCTGTCAATCATCCTGTGTCTCTGCTTCCTGTAAGGTGCTGCCTGCTGTAAGGGGAGAAGCTTCGCTCTAATACATGCTCATGATGCCTTGCCTCATCTCAGGCTCAGCCGTGGAGCAAACTCACCATGAACTGAAGCATCTAAATGAGTTGCATGTGGCTTGCACAGGAGTCATTTATTGATATAATTTAGACTGCCTAGAGCAAGTTAGAAGCCCGATCTGCTCATCATCTCTTCTGAGTCTTTTCAATAGTCTCATGGTGAGACAATGGAGCGGTGGCCCATTCATGATGCTAGATCTACTCTCATTCTGTTGCTGTGGCAAGCACTATAATGAAAAGCAACCTGGAGAAGAATGGATTCATTTAAACAGATTGTCAGCCATCATTGAAGGAAGCCAGGGTAGGAATTCAAACAGGAAGTTGAAGAGAGTCATGCTTGCTATTTCACATAGCATTACCTCTGACCAAGGAACTCACTTCATAACCAAGAAAGTATAGCAGACACTAGAGGATGCTGCTTACTGGCCCACTGACCAGCTCCTGCTTAGCTAGCTTTCTTCTAGAGCCCACATCCACCTACCCACGAATGGTGTAAACCACAAGGAGATGGACCCTCCTACATCAAATAACAGTCAAGACAACCTCTTACAGTCCGGCCAGTCTGATCTAGGTAATTCCTAAGTTGAGATTCTCTTCTCAAATGACTCTCAGCTGTGTCAAGTTTATTTTAAAGCTATCTAGGAAAGACCTCTGTGGAACTTTCCATGGTGCTGAAGTTAGGTTAAGCACTCAGAAGATCTGTACTGGAATTAATCCTCTTCACCCAGCCCTGAGTCCTTGCACTACATCCTTAGTTGCTCCAAGTATCGGTGACCTCATACCTAAAATGGCTATGACGATGCTCACCTCCCAGGGTAACAGCAGCAAAGAAGAGATAAAGCACATGAGATGCTTCATTGATCACCCTACCGATGGTTAAGGCACCAAATATCAGCTATTGCTACTCTTTGTGCTATTAAGGGCTGATGTTTCATAATAACCTATGTGTCCTGAAAATGTGTGGTAATTTGCCTATCAATAGAAAGATGAAGTAAATCAACTGCTCTGGACATCAGCTTCCCTTTGTAAAATTGTAACAACAGCAAAATTCATGTAACTTGTGGGGTTTATATGCACTTCATTAAAAGTAAAGCATGTTGAGCAGGGCCATGGTGGCACATGTCTTTAATCCCAGCACTTGGGAGGCAGAGGCAGGTGGATTTCTGAGTTCAAGGCCAGCCTGGTCTACAGAGTGAGTTCCAGGACAGCCAAAGCTATAGAGAGAAACCCTGTCTCAAAAAAAAAAAAAAAAAAAAAAAAAAAAAAAAAAAAAAAACAACCAAAAAACCAAACAAACAAAAAAAGTAAATCATGTCTAGGGACCAGCATGCTAATGCACTTTGGTAGGTGTTCAATGTATAACTGGTGTTATTTTCCATATTGGATTCCAAATGATTCTAAGGATTCCATACCCACTCCTTTTCAATTCTTGTTTTTATTATTTTTTTATATGTATGTGTGTATGTCTATGTGAGTGAATATGACATATGAGTACATAGAGATTACAAAAAGCATTGAATCCCTTGGAATGGAGGTACAGCCCTATTCATATGGACATTGAAATCCAAACTCAGGTCCTCTGCAAGAGGATCCCTGAGCCACCTATTCGCCAACTTCTGGTTCTTTTTGTGGGAAAATCAACTCCTCTCAGGTTTTAGAAAGTATTGACAAGTCAGTCATTAGTAGACACCATGTGGACACCTCTATGCTCCGTTGTTGTGTGAAGAGCTAAGAGACACAGGTCACACTGACATCCTTGTCACAGAAACAATGACAATACTCATCCACACACAGAATGACCTTTCTGCAGCTCACACCTCAGCCAGGTCTCACAGAACTGGGTTTGGGGTCATGGACCTGAAGGTACAGAGGTCAAGATAGGTCTCAGTAGGCTTTGCCCATCTTCCTGCCATTTCCCAGGCATCCCAAGCCCCAAAGTTCCCTTTCATGAATGAACAATCTCTCTGGGAAATGGGGAGCTCTGACAACAAGAGCCAAACATTAGCAAAATATAGACTGCGTTTGTACTGAGTTGTCTGCCAGATGTTTGTGGATGAGGGTGTGTGATTGGGTGAAGTTTATTTTGTGTAGAAGGAGCATGGACCCAACAGGCCTGAGCCAAATGCAATTATTCTCAAAGGACTCTTGAGAACTCCATCTTTACAGCTCAGCATCTGATTTGTTCTAAGAGTATTGGTTAGGCAGGACCCCGCCCCCATTGTTCTAAGGGTATTGGTTAGGCAGGACCCTGCCCCCACCTCTCAATCTCTCTCTGTCTGTGTGTGCACATGTGTGTGCACATGGGTGGTGCGCACTTCAGTTATTTTCAGTTCCTGCTCCCCTAAGCCTCTCTTTTGCTGGTGGAAGCCCTCAGGGGCTACTTAGCAGATGGATGCTGGTCCTTAACTGCAAAATGCTGTCAGTCATGTGATACCTTGGGGCCAGCCATATTCACATGGGCCTTTCTGCCATCTCAGGGCACTCTGGTCTGTGAAGCTCTGGAGAAAAGTTAAAAAAACAAGGAGCAGACTTGAAGCCTTATGATGCCTTATCTGACATATGCTCAAAGACAGTTTCAGTGGCCTCTCCTCAAAAGATAGTACAGGAACTAGTAATTGCCATAGGATGGTGACTCCTTCCATCCATAATGAGCTACCCTGACATACTGGGACCCGCACTTATTAGAGTCTACTGCATTTCCTCTGGTCTGTCCCACATGTGATGGGGAGAGCAGAAGGAATGTCAAATTTAAACTAGCTGGGTTTATGAAAACAGAACAGTAATTTTAATAAGCCAAACAAATCTCACAGAATGGAGTCTTAATAACAAGGATCTGAAATACCCAGAGGACAAACGGCTTTGTAAGAATAATGGCAATGAATCATTGGCATTTTTCTCAACACAGATTCACTGAATGTTTACCTTGTGCCAGATCCTGTTCTTGGCAGTGAGGAAACAGGCCTCCTCTGACCTTCAGGGTCTCGTCGGGATGCAGTCATCTCATAAACAATTTCACTACTAAATGCAGCTACAAGTTCATGGTGCATGAACTTATAAATGAAGTAAGTCCAGGCCAGAGGTTTAAGGAAGTGACATTGAAGATGGAATCTGCAAAATGACCATGAGCCAGGCCTGTGGGAGATGGAGTAGAGACTGAAGGAGAGAGAGTTGCCCAGGCAAAGGGAATAGTGGAACCCAGTGACAGGAAGAATCTGCATCATTGGGAAGGGGAGATTCCACATATACAGTTGGAATCAGAGGGCAAAGTGAGCATGCTCAAGGGGCTGAGGGAGGGGAGGAGGGTCCTCTGGACCACACAAAAGTTGACCTTTCTTTTAAGAGCAAAGAAAAGAAAATAGTGTTCAGATAACGCAGTCCAGTGTAGCGGGGTCACCAGCACCTTAGCTTGGGCTCCATGTTAACGTGTTAATGAATGCTGTTGCAATGGTTGTAATCCCAGTTCTGGCAGTTGGGGACAGATGGGTGATTGGGGCTTGCTGCCCAGCCTGGCTTGCTTGCACAACCAGTTCCAGGCCAGTTAGAGATCTTATCTCAAAAATAAAATAAAAAAGATGAATAGTGTCTGAAGACAGACCCCTGAGAGTCACTTTTACCCTCTGCATATACAAGCACACACAGATGAAGGGGGGAAGAAGTGGCATGAAAAGTCCTTTCAAATGGAGAGATAAACTACAGGAGACAAGAGGAGATGTTAGGAAGTGGTGACCTTGGTCACAGTGACGCGAGGAACAATCATCTGAAATAAGGCTGGTGAAAAAGACAAGTAAGTAAACTCTATGGGAATTTAGGAAGCAGACTGCAGAGGAACCAGTGGATAGATGAGTGCTAGGAAGGAGATATGGTAGAAGTCTGATGCTGCTATGTATTCTAACACTAAACACTCCAAGTGATGGTAGGTAACCTTGCCCCATCCCAAGTTATCCCTGACTGGTCAGTAGAGATGCTTACAGTCTGTAGCTGTGCAGAAGAGAGGTAGGTAGGGTTGTGGTTCCCCAGCTTGGGGTCTGAGGTAGAGGCCATGAGGAGAGGAAGGCAGAGGATGCCATGAGGTAGATGGATCATGAGAGCATAGCCATGAGGGCCCTCTGTTTGGAATAGAAGCAGCCTAAGCAGAAGATGGCAAGTGATATCTTGGGGTTAGTGATAGGAGAAATAGACAAAATAGCACAGAGGGTTGATATCTGCTCTAATGCTATTAAGGCTTATTATGAAAATAAAAGTTTTGTGTCTTTTATTTGGGAACTAAATGATCTAAGATGGGGTAGAAATTCCCAATTAATATTTACCACAACAAGGAGAAAATGGGAGTTTCAAAATAACTGCTAAGTAGTTATGACATGACAACCACGGGCCATTTCCATCTTCCAATGTCAGGGGCAGACAGGTAAGGAGAGGCGGGGAACCCAGATCCAGTCAGATTGAGTTTGAGATGCCTGAGGGATGCCCAAAGGCAGACCGTATGAAAATTACCTTTGTTTAAAGTATAGAAGAGCTATGTCTAAAGTGACTAACTAGAAATATCAGTGAAGACTCATCAGCATCTTCAGGAGGGAGATTTTTCCATTTCATCACAGAGCTGTGTCTAGAACTGACTTCCCCCAATAATGAGTGGAAAGAAGACATGAAGCAGAAATTGAGATGGTGTGTCCAGAGGAGAAAGAGCAGAACCAAGAAATGACTGTGAGTCTGTGCAAGGGAGCCAGTGCAGCTGCGATTTCAGTGTAGAAATAACAGCGATGGTAGAAGAAGATGAAGGAAGAAAGGAGGAGATGACAGAGGGAAAGGGGGAGGGAATAAGGAGAACAGAATTATAAAAAAGATGAGGAAGAGGGAGAAAGGGGAGGAGAACACAAAGGAGATGGAAGAGGAGAAAAAGAGTAGAACCAGAAAGGAAAAGAGAGAGGAGAGAAGGAAGAGGAAGAGATTCAGGAATGGGTGTTGTCTTGGCAGTAGTCTCTGCAGCTGAGGAGTAGCAACAGCAGTGGAGGGGAAGCAGCAACAACACAGCATCCAAGGAAGTGGGAGCAGTGGCGGAGCGGCGGCAGCCTCCGCCACAGCAACAGCAGCAGCAACATAGCAGAGGCACCACCAGCATCCCCCCAGCATCCTGTGAAGGGCTGCGGCTGCAGCGGCGGCAGCGGCGGCGGCAGCGGCGGCGGCAGCAGCAGCAACGAGGGCTGACTTACTGACTGACTGCTGCTCTGCAGTCCAGCACTATAATCTGTCTTACCTGAGCCTCATCTGACAGCTAAGAGCAATAAGAGGTTCATGGTTTAGAGAGGAGAAAATGAAGCAGTTAATAGGCTGTGCTCTTGGAGGATGGAGTGACAACTTGACTGCTGAGCTGTCAGAAAGTTTCACCTCTACTGATGCACAACAGTGCTTGAGACAGGGTGTAGATGGCCATCCCCTGAGCTCATCATCCCTGCTGTGTCCCACAAGAATTGTAAGCAGTTGTCTATTTCATCCACCAATGGGTGCTCAGCTTTGTGTGTGTCCTGGTTTGTAGGAGGACTCTGAACTTAACAAGATACATGATTTCACCCCCAAGAATGAACACATTCAATATGTCTCACTGGTTTTCTATAAGATCAACAGTTTTTAAATTCAATGGAGCTGAATTCTATGTTCTATCTAGCTTTCTCCTTCCACTACAAGCTAAATGTCACAAACCTATTCAGAAATATTTAAGTCAGCCCATTAAAGTGAAGAGACTTTGGAAGTCTGCATATACTCATATAATTAGATGCCCGTCCCGTGGGTTCATCCTCTCAGAGTTTTTCCCTCTTGCACAAGCCTGCAAAGAGAACTCTGAGTCACACTGTGTTAAGTCTGGGTCAGCCATAGCTATATAAATGATTCACCATGCTTTTGGGGCATGGAATAGTGTGCTTTTCGTTCTATACATAGGAATTTTTATGCATAAGGAAAAAAAGGAACAGATTTGGGAACCAGCTAGACTCTAGTTCAGAAATGTTTAAAATGTTGACAAATCAATGTTTTAGCTAAGTTGCGAATTTCTGTAATTTTAAGGCATAGAAATGCTTAGCATTTCAGGGATGCAGTGGAATTTACCTAGAACACCATTACAACTCAAAGCCTCATGCCACAAGTGAACTAGATAGCTCAATCCATGAACATTTCCTTCCTCCATGCCTTGGCTAAGCATTGGCAGGAGTGAGGAGAAGCTCACAGGCCGTGAGGATTTTCTTCTGTCTTTCCCCCCTGCCATTTTCTTACAAAATGCTGGGTTCTAGCTCTGCGGAACTCCTGAAGCTCTTGAGTGCATCTCCATCCCCACTTGCATCCAACTGTGGCGATTTTTCCGTCATTTATGGTGGCGCACACCTTTAATCCCAGCACTTGGGAGGCAGAACTCAGAGGATTTCTGAGTTCGAGGCCAGCCTGGTCTACAGAGTGAGTTTCAGAACAGTCATGGCTACACAGAGAAACCCTGTCTCGAAAAACCAGAAAAAAAAAAAAAAGACTGAGCTCTGTTGTGTCCTCCCAAAAGTCAGTATATTGTACCCTGTCTGTCAGGGTGATTTTACTTCCTTTTTGTGTGTGTGCATATGTTTACGTGTTTAGGTGTTTGTGTATGTGGGGGCGGGGTGCATGCGCAAGCAAGTGCGCACTAGAGGTCAGGCTCAGGTGTTTGTGTGTGTGTGTGTGTGTGTGTGTGTGTGTGTGGGCGCGTGTGCAAGCATGTGCACACTAGAGGTTAGGCTCAGATGTCTTTCCTTTTCCAAGGTCAAGCCATTCACCTTGGTTGACTTCAAAACAGGATCTCTTTGTTGACCAGTGGATGGCCATCTGGACCCAGGGATCCAGCCATCCTGCTTCCCCAACACTGGGATTGCAAGAACATGCCACCATGCCTGTCTTTTAGAGTGAGGATTCTGGGGGTTAAGCTCAGGTCCCTGTGCTTGAGAGACAAGTCCTTCGTGGACGGAACCCCCTCTCCAGGCCCATGTTCTTTTGGTTTTCACTAAATTGACACACCATATTTCTTGTTTATTGCATTTGTTTGCATATTTTTTTCACCCCAACAATAGAAAGTGTTCATCCAGGATAGAGATTTTGGTCTGTTAACCTGAATCCATAGCACGCTGTGAGTAATTAGTGTTGTAAGACATAGTTTGAGTCAATAAATTTGATTATGTCAATTATAATTATCACAACAAGGATTTTTGTTCCAAACTGAACACACACACACACACACACACACACACACACAGAGTATGGGAGTGGGGTAGTAAAATGAGTCTAAACGCTATCATGAGGTATGTTTGTTAGGCAGTGGGCCAGTCTTTGCCCATATCTTAGGGAGAGTGACATTAACCATCACTGTGTCTCACTTTGACCTTTCTTTCTTTCTTTCTTTCTTTCTTTCTTTCTTTCTTTCTTTCTTTCTTTCTTTCTTTCCTTCCTTCCTTCCTTCCTCCCTCCCTCCCTCCCTCCCTCCCTCCTTCCCTCCTTCCCTCCTTTCTTTCTTTCTTTCTTTCTTTCTTTCTTTCTTTCTTTCTTTCTTTCTTTCTTTCTTTCTTTCTTCGAGATAGGGTTTCTCTGTGTAACCTTGGCTATCCTGAAACTCACTCTGTAGACCAGGCTGGCCTTGAACTCAGAAATCCACCTGCCTCTGCCTCCCAAGTGCTGGGATTAAAGGTGTGCACCACCACTGCCCGGCAACCTTATTTCTTATCACTTCTTCATGAAATAATTTGCCAGGCATTCTCTCAATAGATGACACCCAATATTATTATGCAAAAGGGTTCGTTCATACAAAATTTCTGGTCAACAAGAGAGTTAAGGATAGAGAGGAGGAAACAACAGCAAAATATATAAACAAGCAAATAAAAAATAAATAAATTAATTAATTAAAAAACAAAACAAAACAAAAACCAAAGGTTGGTCTCAGCCCCTAGGAAGGTAGATGGACAGACAGACAAAGGACAGACAGCTTTGTCCTCAGGACTGGTGGTATAAGTCACTGCTCACTAGCTCCTCCTAGTGCTCTTCGCAGAAGTGTCCCTGCTAAGCCTGCAATGTCCTCCTTGTTGACCATGTATGGATGTTCCTTTCCCCTAAAGCATGGTTCAGATTTGACCAGTCCCCACTTCCTTGCAAAGCTCTCCATTTAAAATCTGAGCAGTTGAGGGCTTTGGCTATGGAGTCCCACAGTATGCGAGCAAGAAGAACCTTGTTTCTTTCCGGTGGTGAGTACAGCCTGGGCAGATGGCTTTGGTGGTCTGTCTTGGGGCTGTCACTTGAGAAAGGATGTAGGAGTTTACTTACTTCAAAGACGATGAAGAGCAATCTTCACCGTATAGTGCTCAAACCGGATGTGTCTCTAAGCTCCTGGTGTTTTGCCAGCGCCTCTGGCTTCTGTTTCTAGCCCACTTACTTGGAGTTTCTCCAGGGATTTCCCCCCTTTTGAGTTCTGCATTCTTCTTAAGAGGACTGCCATACTGCACAATCCACAATAGTCCCTTTATGCGTCTCTTCATTTTGTCTCTGTCCTCGACCTTCCTTCCTACGGTTATGTTCTTGGTATCTCCCAGGGACTGCAGCCTCACCCTGCTTAGATGGAACGTATAACCTTCTCAGGAAACTCAGAACTTCCTGGAGCATCCACAGTCTTGCCGTGCACCCAGGAGCTCAGGCCAGAGTCCTTCCAGCCCTCTAGCCAGACATCCATCCTGCTGGGTCACACCACATCCATTCCCACCAGGCCACCTTCCTTCTGGCAGAGATGTCTCCTATAGCCTCCTAATTGGTCCTCCTGCTGCTGTTCCTGCCCGTCTTCACTCCATCACCCAGCTGGAGTGCTCTTTCCACAGTGAACATCAGTTCATACCAGTCCCCTGCCTAAAACACTTCAATAAATTCTCTTTATTTTGAAGATAGAATCCTGTCTCCTCCATAGGGCTAGTGGATGCTATGATGTACTGTCTGCCCCTGCCCCAAGACCCTGGCACTCATTCTCTAAGCTGCCAAAGACTGCTCCTAGTTCAGAGCTGACATCTCTTAGAAAAATAAGTCAGAGTGGTTGAGAGCATCAGATACAGAGTTCCGCAGTCTGAGAGCTAGCAACTTGACCTCTCTAGGAGGACACTGCTGCATTCAAGCCTGCACCATCAGACAAAGACTGCAAGTAGCAGTGGTTCAGGATGGGGGTGCAGTGACCTGCCTTCTGTGTCTGTTTGCTTATTTTTTTTGTTTGTTTGTTTTTCACTTGGGACATCTTTGAACAGCTGCCCCAGATCAAGCTCCCACTTTAGGAACAGCAGAGACCCTTGTTGTCCCCTAACTGTAACTCATCCCCTCCCTCTGCTCTGCCTTACCTACGTCTGCTTTCCTTTCTTCTTCCCTTACGTGTGTGGTTTCTGAGACATCTCCCCGGTAAAAACAGTGTATATCTTCCAGGTCCTATAGTACAACACTGGATGCCATACTGTGGACCCATTGGTCATCTGGTGCCTTGTTTGGTTGTAACAATGTGCATAAAGCATGAAAAGTGAAGAGAGGAAGTGCTCTTTCACAAGGTCAGCAGATCCTGGGGGTGTCTCAGAGCACATCCAGAACAGCAAATGAGTGCTGCGGGCCCAACACAACTGTTAGTCGGGGGAGCCACTATGCCGGTGGTCAGGGAGAGCAGAGGGCTCACTGCTACTGCTGCTCTTACTCTTACCCATGTGGCAGCATTTACTTGAGAATTTATTCTCTCATATCTTACAGTCTGTCAAGCCAAGAAACAAAAGAAAAGGCAAGTCAGAATGTACTTCAGCCCTCTACCCCACATGGCTCCTGCTGAATTTCACTCTTTTAAATGACTTGCTGTGAGAAGGGCAGACTGCTGCCGGGGACTCCTTATACAGTTTGTGGTAACCTGATCCCATCAAGCAAAGGGTAATAAAAAGCTGTGCTCACTAGCTTCCTGCTTGCTGCGCCTCATGTTACTTCTGAGCTTTTGATTGTGTTATGTTACCTGTGTGTATTTATACTGACCTCTGTGCGTGCTTGTGGGATTATCTCAGGCATGACTGTCTTGAAACACAGTATCTCTGAACTCCCCTCCCCCCCACACACTTCAGGATTATGTATCATCCCTCTGTGATGACCACATCAGCAACCCTGTAATTTCTTATTTTCTCTTTTCACCAGACATTAGAACACTTAGCACTCAGTTTGTGAGCCACAGAGGCCTTCAGATATGTGTATTGTAGATGCTAGCCTTCTGATTACCTTGTGTTCTGCTTGTAGTTATTTCCTTTTCCTTAATTTCCTCATCCCGATTAATCTGTAACTGTTCTGATTCCCATCTTTTTTAAGTTGGAAAAGAGAAACAATAGACAGCTGAGCATTTTAACAACCACAGTGTATATAATTGACAGTCTGTGGTGGTTTATCTTCATTATCAATTTGATTAGATTGAGGGACGCTCAGGCAATTAGTGAAAGCACATGTGTGTGTGTGCCTGTGTTTGTGGGAGTGCATTCCAGAGACTGATTCATGAGGGCTCTGACCTAATAAATAGTTTTATCCATCAATGAATTGAAAATTTGAATAGACTTTTGGGAGGTGGTGAAATTGTGGAGATAGGGTCTGGCTGAAGGAAGCAGACATGTGTCTTGTGTTGTGAGCTATATTTTGTCTAACAGAAGAAATTAAGTCACCAGGGGTCTATCCTTAGAACACTCTCGTACCCTGGCCTCTTTCTGTGTGCCCTCTTCTCTTGGTTTCCTGTTGTCTTGAAGAGGCTCCAATCTCCATGAGGTTCTGTCACAGTGTATGGGACCAAGTGACCACAGACTGAACTGAAACTGAGGCCCTAAATAAATCCCCCCTCCCTTAAGCTGTTTCTCTCAAATATTTAGTCGCAGAAATAAAAATCTAACTAATAATAAGTATGTGTGCATGTACGTGTGTGTATGCGTTCAGCATCTAATAATAAGTATGTGTGCATGGACGTGTGTATGCGTTCAGCATCTAGTAGTGGAAGTAAGGTTAGTCACTAAACATCTTACAGTATGGTCCAGCCATCTCTGGACAAGATTTATCTGTCCTGAAGTCAGTAGTACTAGGATTGTGGAAGACCAATTTGCAGCTATTTTCACCTTTCTTGACCCCTGGGCAGTTTATTCATCTGGTGCTTCCACAGTTTGTAAAGGAGATTGTCCCTGCCAGGCAGGGGACAGTCCCTGTGTCCTAATCAAGCACCTACTCTTCGTGTGTAAAGTTGATGACCATGCTGACAAAGATAAGTGATCATGTTTTCAGAGAAAGTTCCCAAAGGTAATCCAGCACTCACCAGGAGCCGGGTTCCCCCAGCCCTTTCTTCAAATACAGGGGCAGGTAATAAACTGCATTTATTGTTGTGAACATGGACAAAAGAGATCATTTGTCAGAGCTAGCTCTTAGGGACCTGTCTGGCTCAGTTTCTGCCAACTTGGAAATGTAAGAGTACGCGTTTTGAGAATTTCATCTGGAAGTTGAATTGTCATTGTGTAAGGGGTTTGTGGGGCTTAACTTTATCTGATATTCTGGAATTCTGTCCCCACATTTTGATGCCCTAATAATTTGTTAAATTAGTATGTTCAGATGTGCCAGGCATTTGGCTTTGGGTTTTGTGAGTTTAATCTCAACCATTATGAATACCAATCAACAAGGTAGCTGCCATCAGTGTCTTCCTTCTGTGGACAAGGAGGCCAAACCAAGGTTACCAAATAACAGAGCATCATGAACACCAGCCCCATTGCCCTTCCTTGAATTATAAGCCTTTAACTGGATGCTTAAGACTGATTCTGGACCTCACATATACCTGAGCATGGGTCTTTGCTTTTAAGAAGTTATTTTCCAGTACTTGAAAGATTAAAGCTGTCACAAAGTCATCTTTTAGTTCATCTTAAAGAATAGCTAGTGACTTTACATGTTCCTGTATAGTAATAATCAGCTGACCTGGAATGGTGGCTTCTAGGTTTCCTGTATGTCATTCATTCATGTAACCAGGTTGGCTTGATCTTGACTCCCAGTCAAACCCACCTGTCCTGTGGGTTTCAGGAGAAAAGAACACTATCTGCATGTGTCATGACTTATGTTGTGATGACTTCTTGGACAACACGACTCAATCCATGTCTTCAACTTGAGCAGAAGAGTGGGTGGCAAACTTTACAGTATCTCTGGGGTGCGAGGTGCAGAAAAGTCTAGATCTGCTTAGAAGCCAGAACAAGGGCTTCACCCTCTCTCTAAATCCTGCCTCTGTTTGTACAAGAAGAATTTTAGAATTCCTGTGTTGTTAAACTGGATGCCATGTCTATGTTGATCACCCTGAAGTTTACAGCAGGAGGAATCAAATCACGCAAACAGCCTTGCTACTGAGGAATTCAACTTAACAAGGTTTATTCATGTCTCTGTGTGCCACAGGTTAACATAGCATCATCTTTTCCATCTATCAATAATGTATAAATGTGTGTTAAATTGCCGTGCATGCTTTTAGTCTTGAGGAATGCAGAACAAATGACCATCTTCCAGAGTCTTAGAAGATACACATCATTACACTTCCTGCATTAAACATTGAGTTTGGGGTACTCTGGGAAGGAGATTCCAGGGGGCTGTTTTTGCCTCTTCTTCTGGATTCAATCGGCTTGTATGATAGAGGGAGGTAAGATGCACCCTGCTGGATGACATTGAAGTCACTCTGTTTTCTTCATTATCTGCTGATAGGAGAACACATGTCCCATCTTGAGCTGACTGCTTTGTATGGATCATGCCCCAAGTTCATCGTTACTCTCTGCAATTGGCCTTATCATCTGCAGACTTGGAAACTGAGGCTCTGATAGCTCACAGGCTGAAGGTCACAAGCTAGAACAAACCATAATTGCTATTCAAATAGTCTTCGTGGCTTCCAAAAGTTTCCATCTTCCATTTATGTAAATTTGCCAGCAATTTAAATTAAACTATTTGGCCTCCCCAAGAGTACAATTTGGAAGAGATTCATCCATCCCATTTCCTAATTATCCAGTGAAAATCTATGAGTCTCACAGACTAGAAGCATTTGTCATTGCATAAGGCTTAGCTGTTAAGAAACGAGGGCTTGGGAACTCATTTATGATCCAGTATATGTGTATCAGATCTAGAAAGAGGCAGGGGAAACGACTACCTGGGAGCCCATCTCCCCAGTGTTCCCTAAGTTAGAAAAAACACAAAGAACATCTGCCTAACTTACAAAAAAGCTTCAGTTTGCTCTGTGCTAAGAAAGTTAACCTTTATTCAGAGGATCTCAATTAGCAGGAGCCAACCTGTGGTTAATGAGAGGAAACTGGAAGGATCTCTGAATGAAAGGCCTTCATTTCCATTTCATAAGAATCACTTGTAAAGTAGGAAAAGACCTGTCATATTTTCAGTTGAAGAGAGAAGGGCAGCCCTGTTTACATCTCTAAGCTTTAACGGAAAGGATGAGGCAGGGCCGTGGGGTGGACCATTCTGAAGTCTTGTCTTTGAGGCTTGGATGAAAACAGGTATTAAGGGATTGGCTTTCCTTGCTTTTCACTTCTGTCTTCACTCAGAACTGGCTTCTTTAGAGCCTGGGGCTTGATCCCAAAAGCCAGGAATATTAAACACCCAAGGAGCAAGATAAACTAGAGGATTAAAGATCTCAAGGGCCTGGGAGTGGGTGGAGAGATGCAGAACTCTCCTTGGAATGTACCTACCTCAAATCTGGGGGAAAGACCTCCTGTCTTCTAAGCACCATGGCTCTGCCAAGACCCCCACTGGGTGTTTTAGACACTTATGTGGCCCTCCTACCAGGCAAGGTGCTGCTCATAGTTGGCAGAGACGGAGACTGAGACTAGTAAGTGGAACTGGATTCAAATCATGGTCTTTACTGTGACGTGGTTCCTAGGATCTCTGCACACAATGCCTTCAGCAAGGGGTGCTCAGGACTTTTGGAAAATTCCACATAGGCACCCCTCCCCTCCCAAAGGGAGAGGCTGATTACATTCCTCAGAAAGACCACAGCAGGGACCGACTGTTGGCTACCCACAGATAAGGGAAGCACTTGCTACTTCATTCCCTACAGGCCAATGAGTTTAAAAGTCACACTGTTCTGCCAATCACATTGTGCCTAGTTGCTGATGCTTTATTCTGTCCCTGGAAACTATAAAATCTCCCCAAACAGGCCAGGGTCACTGCCTCTCCTTCAGGTGCAGAATGACTCCAGCACATTGGAACAATAAATTCCTCTTGTTTTTGCATTGATCCCAGGCTCCAAGTTGTTCACTCAAGGGGTCCCTGATAGCTAAGGCTAGTCAGAGTCTTACATACTCTTACTTGCTGAGCCACCTGGCTAGCTTAACTGATAAGTAGTCTTAATTCTGTTTCCCCATTTTACCCATGTGAGGGAAAAACTTGGTCCTTGGGTGTGAGGTGTCCCCAGCTGTGTTCTAGGTACTGTCACTTCAAGACACAGAACCTATCTGTCTCCATTCAAAAGCTACTTTACCATAGTTATACTAAATGCTGATGAGCTAGTGTGTGCAGCAGACAGACTCTCCTGTCCTGTGACTGAGGGGACGAAACGACCCTCTTGGCAGAGTCCACATCTTGTAGACTGATCATACACCTGTGATGCGGACATTTTATCACTGTCCACTCTAGAAAGACAAACATATATGTAAGGACAGTCTTATACAGAAATACTCACCATGGAGAAGCTCAGCCTAACATGAAATGTTAAACTGAAGAAATGGTGAACTGGTTGCTTTTATAGCAAGCACAAAGACCTGAGTTTGAGTCCCAGAGCCTATGTAAACAGAAGCAGAGCATGGTGGGAGCATGGTGGTATATATTTATAAACCCAGTACAAGGCAGGTGGAGAAAGGTAGATTCCCCCAGTTTCACTGGCTGACTAGCTTAGTCTACTTGGTGAGTTTCAAACCTGTGAGAACCTTTGTTTGCAAAACAAACTCACAAACAAACAGGGCTACCAAGGTACCTGAATAAGTAAAGACACTTATCACCAGTGACCCAGGTTCCTTCCAGTCTGTCTGGGCTGGGGTCGAGAGTAGACCTTGGGCGTATGCTCCGCAGCCAGTCCCACAACACCCAAAGGAAGCTCCACTCCCAGGCGCTCTGACACACCCAGGATCAGAGATGAGCAGGAACCAACATCTGTCCCAACACTGGGAGTAACAGGGACCAGCGGGACCAGGCACACAGGAACTCCACCAGCCTAGTGACGCCCTGTTCCTTCTAGTCTGTCTGGGTTAGTGTTCTGAGCAGACCTTTGGCACAAGCTCTGCAGCCAGTCCCACAACACACAGAGAAAGCCACACTCCCAGGTGATCTAACAAGCCCAGGAACACAGGATCCCAGAATCACAGGATGACAGAGACAGCTTGACTCTGAAGAGTTCTGACACAACCAGGATCACAGGAAGGACAGGCTCCAGTCAGATTTAGCAAGGGCAGGTAGCACTAGAGTTAACCAGATGGCGACGGTGGGGTGGTGGTGGGGGTGGGTAAGCGTAAGAAAATAAACAACACAAACCAAGGTCACTTGCCATCATCATAACCCAATTCTCCTACCATAGCA
>NW_022196894.1:5653451-5671617 GCF_008632895.1 Mastomys coucha
ACAGTCTTATTACAATGAAACCCAATGTCTAAAAATTGTTCTTATTTTGGGCTTGTACCACAGTAAGACCTAAGATTTTAAACTCTACTAAATACAAAACAAAAAAAAGACTTTATATATTCATGGTCATTTAAGAAAATACTAGTAGTGTTGTATTATTTTTAAGTATACAGCTAATATGTTTGGAGTTATTTAGAATTTATATTGAGAAAAATGTATTTTCACTATAGCTGTAGACGAGCATCTACATAAGACTGTTAAATTGATTGTTGTTTTATATCAAACAAGTTTTATAATACTTATTTTTATTGTTATAATGTTTTATAAATTTTAAGGAATACAACAAAAAATATTGTAGGTATTGAAGAGGGGGTCTATGGGAAGAGCGGTGGTACAAAAGTGGAATAAGAATGTGATTCAATTCTATTTAATTAAAATATGTTTTTAAATGTTAAAAAAAAATACCAACAACAACAACAACAACAAAAAAAAAAAAACCCTGTCCGTAACTCCAATTCCAGAGGATCTTATGCTTTCTTCTGAATCCTGAGGGTTCCAGGCATGTATGTGGGAAACACACATACATGCAAGGAAAACAGTCATAAAGTAAAAAGAAAGAAAGAAAAGGTCTTTTAAAAAGGAACAAGGTCAAGGTCATTTTCATCTATCTGGTGAGTTTGTGCTCAGCCTGGGAGACACCAGATTCAATCTCAAAAACCAAAGTAGCTCAGCATGCATGCACACAAGCAAGCCAATGAAATCAGCGTTGCCATGACGCTCCTTCTAGAACTTTTATAGTAAGAAAGTTAGAGCATAATAATGGGTCACCCTCTGCATACCAGCTGTGTTGTGAGGCAGCAGCAGTTGACAGATAAACAGGCAAATGGATAACATGCCCTCCTGAAGCCTGCATTGTGGAACCACTGGCTAGATGCTGTAGGTGTCAGCGTTATAGCGGACGGATACATTCATTTATGAGTTAATCAGGCTGACTTGGTGCCTGCTACACATTTCATAGTTAGCTGCTCAATAAACATGGATCTGTTGGCTTTATGTCTCTCCCCAGATGATGAATTCCATAGCAGCTTTTAGTTGTGCAGAGATAAATCACTCCTGGTCCAAGTGGTAAGCCACAGAAATAACAGCAATTTATATACACACCCCAGGAGTCCCTTGTGAGAACTCCTCCACTATTTATGAGATGTGGTGATGAATGTTAAAAGCAAGGGTGGGGGTGAAAGCTTTATATTATTACCCACTGCACATTACCAAAGAACCCTACATGGAAATGTTTATTAGGAATCTAGTTTGTTAGGAAGCCATCAAGACAAGACATTTATCATGGACAGGAAGCAGACGATCCACAAAGCTGCAGTGATATTTTTAATACTGGCTGAGCATTTCTCAATCGGAACAAACAGACTCTTTTTCAATCTTTTCAAATCACTTCCCAGCTTATGGCGCAAATCATTGCAATGACTCCAACAGAATAATAGAAATAACTTCTCCATTGGAGTTTACGCTGGGGAATATGGGAAGCATGGTGTCTAAGTTATTTTCTGTTTCTGGGATGAAATCCCCTGATAAAAGGACCTTAAGGACAGAAGGGTTCATTGTGGCCCCCAGTCAAGGCACTTGAGGCACCTGTCACACTGTGTCTGCATTAGGAGAGGGAGAGACGCTCTTGTGCTCCCTGTCTCCTCTCTGTGCAGTCAGGACCCAAGTCCAGGGAATGGTGCTCTCCGCCTTCAGGGTGTCTCTTCCTACCTCAGTCAATCTAATGGAGAGACCCCCTCAGAGGAAGTCCAGAAGCTTGCCTGATCTGAAGAGTTTCCCACAGATATACTCTTTTTTCTGGCTTAGTCCTCAGCCTGCCACATTGACAGTCCACACTAACCATCACAGCCAGGCTGATATTTTGTTGTTGTTGCTGTTGTTGTTTTATTTTGCATCATATGAACTTTTGCATAATGCTATAGCCCATAGAGTGTCACTGCCTTAAGTCAATGGACTAAAGCAAATCACTTTTTTTTTAAACTTTTATTGCATTATGATGAGAAAAGTTACACAATTTCAATTTATCTGAATTTGTTAACATTTAAAAACATATGTTAAGAAAATAGAATTGCATCACATTCTTGTTTCCCTTTTGTACCCAACTCCTATATCTTTTTTTGTCATATTCTTTAAAATGTATAAAATATTTTAACAATAAAAATGAGTTATAAAAGTTGTTTGATATAAAACAACAATCAATTTAACAGTCTTATGTAGATGCTCGCCTACGGCAATACTGAAAATACATATGTTGTTCTCAATATAAATTTTAAATAACCCAAATATATTAACTGTATATTTCAAAATAATGCATTACTAGTATTTTCTTAAATGAACATAAATATATAATAAGTTTTTGTTTGTTTTTTTGTTTTGTATTTAGTAGAGCTTAAAAATCTTGGCTCTTACTGTGGTACAAGCCCAAAATAAGAACAATTTTTAGACATTGGATTTCATTGTAATAAGGCTGTACTTCAATGACCCTCACATCACCAAAGATTTTACCTCCATTGTAGCTAAGCTGAGAGTTGACAGTTCTCCTGTGCCAAGGAGTGAATGGTAGGCAGGATTTTTGAATACAGACTTCCTGCTATGGTCAAAGCTATTTGACTTGAGTGAGTGAATTTATTCTTAGCCCACAGAGAACAGGTTACATTCATTTAAGAAATGGTGTGTGTATAAAGATGGTCTATCCATAAAGTCATTCACCAACTGTATAGTGTAGAAAACATGAAATAAATAATACTGCTAATAGAGAGGCTGAGATAAGAGAAGCAAGATTTCAAGACCATTATGTTGCACACAGCAAGACACTGTCATGAACAAACAAGCAGAAGCAGCGGCAGCAGAGGAGGAAGGAGAAGAGGAAGGGGAAAGGAAAGGGGAGAGGAAAGAGAAGAAGAGAAAGAAGAAGAAGAAGGAAAAGAAGAAAAAAAAGGTGGTGGTGGTGATAGCCTTCATCATCATTGTGGTGATAACAGGTACATATATGTGAAAATTGTTGCACGAAGAAAACAAGAAGGTAAATATTTTGTCTCTAGAAGAATTAAATGTCATAAAATCAACAAGATACTTGGACACAGGCACTACTTATAGTTAAACAGAAGACATTCTGATGACCAGGGTTCAACTGCTTTCCATGTAAACCATTGTCTGGCCAGCTTATCACTAGGATGTCCTCACCAGTGAAAGGTGGAAGAAAAATTTTAAAAAGATCATTTAGTAGAAATATAGTAGAGATGTACAATGTATAAACTTTTACTTAAAGGGCATGGAAAATTTTCTCTGAAACAAGCCAAGAATGTAGGCTGGCTAGTTCCAGGAACCTGTTGACCACAAAGACAGGATGTAACTCATGTAGGTGGTTCAGGGAAGGGTCAACCACAAAGTGAATGACAATGATGATGATAAAACCACATTCTTGAGAATAATGAGTATGCAGGATATTTTCCCATGTCCCTGGGTTGGGTCCCTCTGAAATTTTTCACTGTTTTTATGTTATGTTTCCTTGGTTACCCCCTCACTCCCCCTGGTTTGTGATTTTTTTCCTTTAAATACCCTCCACTTCTTGTGCTCTGGGTCGAACTCCTCTACCCCTGCGTGGGTTATGAGCTCAGCCCCAGTGCACCGGCTTCTTGAATAAGCCTTGTGTGTTTGCAGCAAGATCGGTCTCTCGTGAATTATTGGGTGGTCATGTCATCCAGAGACTTGAGTGAGGGTCTCCCTAGCTCTGGGGGTCTTTTACCAGTTAGTGATGTCTGCCATGCTTTCAGACTGCAGGTGCGATAGTGCATGACTTCTGATTAAAGAAGCCCAGACAGAGATCCAACACTTCACACCTATGAGTTCTCCCAGGGTTCCTTGTTGCTGGGGGAGTTGTTCTCATTAACTTTGACAGCAAACCCTGCCTATTCTCTTTCACTGCATTCCTTCTGCTCATACCTAATTCTCGGTGTTCAGTGGAGGTTTGGTAAAGCAAGTTAAAAATGTCCTTAGGATGCTGATTACTTAGTATTTTCAACATTGTCTTCTGCTTAGAGCTGTGCATTGAGAGCATTGGGAAACTTTCATCCCTCCAATGATGCGTTCTCTTCAACGTTTGTATGAGGGAAAGCTAGCCTGCACCTGAGTCATCTAGAGCTTGTGTTTTGCTCAGTAGAGATCTGAGAAGCCCTGGGACAATTGGTCCAGCTTTAACTAAAATGCCTTGGTCTGTGACTCACCTTCAGAAGCTTATTTACTTCAGCTTCCCCAAAAGCTGTCTCTGTTCTAGGTCAAGTCAGAAGGGAACTCATTTGCTTAGCTTTCTCAGGGGATAACATTCCCTTCCTCTGTTTCTTCCTGCCCCCGCCCAGCCTCCCCCTGTCATTGAGCCAGTTTGTATGGCAAGAAGGGGAAATGTTTATGATGCTTATTCTGAGAATCACAACATGATTAACACTGTGGCAAGACCCTTCTGAAGAGCTCTTCCCTTTAACACTAGAAATAGGCTCTATTTCTTCCCAGTCTTCCAGAAGGTCCAGGCTTAGGCAATAGGATTCCGTTACACATTTAAAGGGTCTGTCTATGCCACTGTTTTGCAAATTATAGCTCCTTTGCATTCCCTGGTGTTGTAGATTGAATGTGAAATGTCTTCCAGACATTTAAACTCTGGGCTCTAGCATGAGGTGTTGTTTGGGGACCCATAGGAGGTGGAGCCTCACCATAAGAAGTGGGGCCCTAGGGGCAAGTCCTTGAGGTTTTACAGAAGAGCTCTTCTTCCTGACTCAGGATGTATTGCAATCAGTAGCCTCATGTCCACCATGATGCCTTCTTAAACCAAGAGCCAAAAGAAACCTTCTTTTTCTAAAGTTGCTTCTGTCAATTACTGTGTCACAGCAATGTGACAAGGAAGTTATAGTGATGGCCTCCCGGATCCAAGCTGTCGGCTCCAACAGCGTGTAAAAGCCTTGCCTACCTTTCAGCTGTCAGGTGCTTACAGCTTTCCTCACTTTCCAGGTGGCTTCCTGAGGGATCTGTCCTGATAGAAAGATTCACACACTGAACTATTTTGTTCCTATGTTCCCGGAAGTTACTGCCCTTCATTACCTGATGCCTGTTGACTTTAAGATCATGGCATCCTACTTCTCTCTGGGTTTCTACGGTTGTTCTAATGCCAAGGTCCTTAGGGCTCCATCTGAGCCAGACGTTGACACAGGCGAACAATGTGTGAATCTTTCTGGTTCATAAATTCCAGCACATAAAGTGATAATTAGATGTATGCTGGCTTAAATTTTGTTTAAATAATGGACTTCATAGGCTCTTACACACACACACACACACACACACACACACACACACACACACACACACACACACATCCTGCCCTGAGCTGCTCATAACCCCACTGTGAAGCCAGATTCTGTCTGTGAGAAAAGCTTTAAAAGCCCTGAGGTTTAAGGCAGTGTCTCTTCCCTCTGCCTCCATTGTCCTCATCTGTAGAATGCAGGAGAGATGCACAAGCAGAGTGAGTCACGGGACATTGAAAGTCATGGGTTGGAACCCTAGTTCTGCTGGTAGCTTTGTGACGTCAAGCAACTCACTTAGCCTCTCTGGATCTGTAGAAAATGGAAAGAAAATGCCTTTCTGGAGAGTGGTTGAGGATTCCAAAGGAACAATATCATTCTCTTATGATACACCTAGAATATTGTAGGTGTTCAATGAACAGTTCTTATTTCTATGGTAACTGGAAAGTGGAATGGCTCTCCTACTACCAACACTGGGTGTGTATGTGTATTACTCAGAGAGTGGGTAGGGAGCCTCCAGGCTTCCTGGCCTCATTAGTAACTCCTGCAAAGCTTGCCTCAGCAATAAAAAACAGCCTTGGAGGTGGGGAGGAACTTAGGTCTCTCCAGAGTCCAGGCGCAGCCCAGCAAGAAATGCCCTCCAGCTAGGTAAGCGTGCTGCCTTTCGGCAGAAGCTTAGATCAGCAAAGCTTGGAAGCTTTAGTAAGCTCCAGATCAGATGGCCCAGCTCCTGGGTCAGCTGTCCCACATGTCAGTAGCCTGGCTGAAGCTTCCCTCAAGCCCTTTGGGCCACAGAGCATCAGTTTCCACATGCAAGCTCTCAAGTGTGTGCACTCCCACCCACAGCTGCTGAACTGGGTCCTCCACCCAGCACTTTGGAGCCAATTCTCTTATGGTCACTCTGGATAAATCTAATTATGTAATTTCCTCTTATTAACATCCTTTAATACCTTAATAAGCCATCCATTAGCCCTGGAATAAAACCCCAATCCATGTTCTGTTTCAAAAGTGTTACTTGACCTGCCCTCTGCTTTAAGCTATACCCCCTGAGAGTTCTGTGGTTTTGAAAACAAAACCCCTTCTGCCCCAGGGACTTTGTACTTGTGGTCCCTAATTCCTGGCACAATTTCACTTCTGTATGTTTCCTTGGTGTCATCTTTCAGGTCTTACTTAGTGTGAATTAATTTTATATTTTTATTATATTTGCTTGTTTATTCCCCCCCTCTCTTTTTCTCTTGCTCTCGTGTGTGTGTGTGTGTGTGTGTGTGTGTGTGTGTGTGTGTGTGTGTGTGTCTGATTTTCACTTTCCACCATATAGGTCCTAGAAACTTTGTTTATGCACTGAACCTTTTTGCTGGCCATGTGTTAAGAGAGCCTCCTTGGGCTTTGAATCTCCTGAAGCGACAGAGGCTACATTCTTAGAAACCATTCTTGTCATCTGATAGGTGACATGTTGGAGATTGGTTCTAATGCTTTGATTCAATCAAAAATCAACCAACTTCAGCACACTTACCAGGTTAAAACTGATGACCAGCTTCAGGGATCCAGTATTGCCCAAGGAGACAAAGCTGTGCTCATAGCTGGGAAGCAGTTTCTGGACGGAGGCCACTGAGGTGGGAAGATCCACTTAAATGTGGCTGGGGCCCTTGGCTGTATAAACAGCAGAAAGAGCTAAAGTGGTTTCGGGAGGTAGGATATGGGGAACAATGACTTGGGCCGACCTTGATCAGAGATGTGTCCCTTTAAGAAAGCATGCTTCTGGCTTTTGGTGATGTGCCCGCTCCAACCTGAGGAGAATCCAGTTGTTAGAAAAATAGCTTTCAGGGGAAAAGAGCCTAAAGGAGGTGGGATACTATGGTAAAACCAATCAGGGAGGAGGGGGAAGAGGAAAAGGTGTGGGGTAGGGTGGGGTGCGGGTTAGGGGAGGGGGACAGGAGCTTATAAATAGTCAGATCCAGAGCCCCTCCCCAAGACTTCCACTTCTCAGGGGGCCCCTCCCATGCCCTAGATGGAGCTGTTTATATGTTCTAAAGAAGTTTACAGCTTCTGTTCCCTTTCTCTCTGTGTGGCTGGTGTTTCTGAGTTCCCCATCAATTTGTAACTGAAAGGCTAGAGAATTTTAGAATTTAAAATGAGGGCATTTAATAGAAATGTATGTATAATGTATAACCTTTACCTAAAAGGGGGCATGGAAAACCTCTGTAACAAGCCAAAAATGTGGAGTAGCTAGTTCCAGGAACTTGGCTAACTCAGAGCCTCAGGGCTCTGGTTCCTGATACCTGCCCCTCCTGACTGATCCACAATGAGGGCGGAACTAGGAATAAAGGTCTACTGGTTTACGAGGCTCTCCACCCTGCTGAGGCTCTCCACCCTGCCGACCAATAGATGAAGATTACATTCCTAGAAGGAATATGTTCCCCTCCCTAACTGAATACCTTGGGTTGGGTCCCTCTGAAATTTTCTACTGTTTTTATGTTATTTTTCCTTGGTAACCCTCTCCCTCCTCCCCTGCCAGTTTGTGATTTTTCCTTTTAAATACCCCTCACTTCTTGTGTTCGGGGTTGAACTCCTCTGGCCTGCATGGCCGAGATCGACCCCAGTACCGGCCTATCCCAAATAAACCTCATGTGATTGCAGCAAGTTCGGTCTCTCGAGTTATTGGGTGGTCGTGTTATCCCGAGACTTGAGTGAGGGTCTCCCGAGCTCTGGGGGTCTTCCAGTAACTGCTTTCTCTGTCAGATGCCCCCAAATCTGTACTTATTACTTTTTCCAAGACCCTCAGGGTTTCTACCTTTTATCCCAGGGGTGGCCCCGGCTTTCAAAGTTCTTGTCTCAGATCTGTTTCTTTCACTCACAGAGAAGTTGCAACATCTCTCTGGTTGTCCTGCCAGCTGTCAGTCTCCGGTCTGAGTGGTCTTTCTTTCTAGAATGTACAATTTTGGGTCTGTCCCCAAGAAGGAATCATGATACTCCTATAGTATCACCCCTCACTCAAGACCCTACTAACACAGGGTGCCTTCAAACTATGAGCCCAAAACAAAAGAAAAAAAAAACCCAACAACACAACAACAAAGCCTTAAGTTGATTGTGTCAGACATTTAGCCAGGGATGGGGTGCCCAGTCCCCCAGGCCACATGGTTTTAATCTCTTTCCTTATGTCTAAGCACTAGTCTTAGAACAGGCATAGAGAACAGAAAGTGGTACAAAGCACATAGACGCTGTAGCTACCAGTGAGGAGGGCTGGCTTCGGACAAAGGTGTGAAAGCCAGGGGTCAACGAAAGTTTTGTCAATAGGTTGTTGTGTTGATTACATGAATTCCACGAGAGGCCTTTTAATCATGGCTGGGGATAATAAGTATTTAAGTAACATTATTGCCTTTGTAGCTGGTACTGAACTTTCTACAAAATGCCAACACATTTAGTTATGATTCTGACTACTCGTTGTTTTCAATTTTCCTAGTCTTCCAAGATTCATCTATGATGTGTTTTATAAAACAAGGTATGTTGTGGCAGGAGGGGGTGCCTTAGTGGACCCATGCTGAGTCATCCCCCTCCTGAGGCATCAGCTATATGATCGGTCTAGTATAAAAGGAAATTTATTTGGGATCTGGGAAGGGGCTCTGGGGAAGGAAGTAGAGGAAGGAACTGTTGGGTGGAGCCTAGAGGAAGTGCTAACTTTACTCCATTTTGGTTTAATTAAAAATGAGAGCCGGGCAGTGGTGGCACATGCCTTTAATTCCAGCACTTGGGAGGCAGAGGCAGGTAGATTTCTGAGTTCTAGGCCATCCTGGTCTACAGAGTGAGTTCTAGGACAGCCAGGGTTACACAGAGAAACCCTGTCTTGAAAAACCAAAAACCAAACCAAACCAAACCAACCAACCAAACAAACAAAAAAACCCCAGAAAATGGAAAAAGGTGGTGGTGAGGCAGGAATAGGGTTGTTGTATTCTTTAGCTACTTCCTGCTGAATTTGGAGCGAGGGTTTTGGGGGAACCTAAGAAAATTGGGATGAGAATGTGGGTCAAGTCCTAGGAGAGCTGGCCGATCTATGGCTATGCAGGGTCTGTGGGACCACTGCAGGTAGGAATTATCTGTGACAGCAGACCTGAGTATTTGTGGGTTGCTTCTCTGGACTTGTCCGAGATGCAGATTTTGAACAAATGCCTGGATTTAGCAAGATGCTTGTCTTAGGCAATATAAGACATTTAATTCTCTAGATGCCCTCTGTCCACAGTTTAGGCTGAACCCTGGCAGTGGGCAAGGCAATGGAGCAGTCTTTTTAGTGGTTATAACACAATCCAGGTAGAGTCCTTTGTTGCTCTTTCCATATCTTCTTGGAGACCTTGTGTGTGTGTGTGGGGGGGGGTTAGGGTGGGGAGTCACTAGGGATTTGGGAGTCTCTGTCATAGTAAGCTTAAACATTTAATGTTACATTTAGTTGATCTCTGAGAAGATTGAGAGCTAGTATCTATTAAGTATATCTGAGTTAAACAATCTGTGCTTGTTTCTAGGTATTTGCTCTGGATTGCACCCAGCAAACATAAAGCAGGAAGCAAGAGCATAATATTGTAGTTAGTTGCATTAATTCTAAGCATGGCTTTAAATATACTTTTGAACACATTGGAATAAATGATTATTTATAAGATACTATCAACTTGTATTTTTAATTATAGTACTCTTTGAGACTAAAGCCTGTTAGATCTGAGCTTTAAAAATTATGATTTTGAATCAAAAATATTTTGGTATTAAAGCAAAAATTTTAAATCTATAAACACAGTCCATAAAGAGATTGGGAACCTTTGATTTTTATATAGTGTATCATTATAGAAATCTATAGTTTCTAAAAATACAAGGTTATATTTTAGCTTAAGGACAGTAGCAAAAACAAGGCTAAACATATCTTTAAGGCAGTAATCTTTAACTTTTTAATATTGTAAACCTTTAAAGTAATATTAAAATCACTACTTACCAAGGCAAGATAGAAGCCATATGAAAACCTTATCTCAATGGAAGTGTCTTTGGAGACTGTTTCTTTAGGTCAACAAGATGGCAATGAAATGGGAACTCTGCACAACAAAGATGGCTGGTAGTCATATGACTGCCCTCAACCAAAATGGCACTGAAGCTATAGACAGTCATGTGATGGCCCTCAAGCAAGATGGTACCAAAACTAAGGCTCTGCCTCCCCCTGACCCTTGGCAAAGATGGTGGCAAGCCACATGTTTGTTATATCCCAGAATGGAATGGAATGCCATTTATTTACAGAAGTGTGTTGTGGCTATGCATTAGCAAGGAAACAAATGATTAGATACACAAAGAGACAAGTAGACATGTTTTACCTGGCAGGTGTGTGTGAGGAGATCTCCTTCACCTCCTCCATTGCAGCAGTCTCTGCTATGGCTGTGGAAAGGTGTGGAGTTCATCCAGCAGATGCCAGCACAATGGGGCCCATGTGTTGTGGCAGGTCTGGGGCGAATGCACATGGGGCATAGCTCCACTGCTTGGGTCCAAGTTCATGCAGGGATTCTGTTCTGTTTAGCTGTTTTCCTGCCACAGCTGGCTTAGAACTGATGTGGACCAGAATGGAAAGAAATCAGAGACACATTTTTTTTTTTGTAAGTACAAGTTTAAGAGTAGGCAGAGAGGGCTAAGTCTGAAATAAAATCTGGAGAGTGTTTTAAAGTCTAGTGGAAGTTTTCTCTGGTTGAGATTTTATGGCTAGGAGGAGCTGAGTTAGGGTACAGGAAAATCAAAGAAGGTTTGGAGCAAAAGTAGGAAAAAGCTTGGATGTAAGAAACCTCCTTCCATTTTCTAGATCACTGGCAATAGTTGTAAAGATCCCTTAAAATAATGAGATCAAAAGTGTCATTTAGAGTTGTGAACTAGTGGGTTTTGGGGCTAAATTTGATTGCAATATATCTGAGTTTGGAAGTCTTTAAGTCAGGTGCTAGTTTTAGAGGTTTGTGGGTTTCTAAGAAGCATCCCAATGGGGAGCCTGGAGGTACTGATGAAGACGCAATACCTACGGGAGAGGAAAATGGTTATTACTTTTTGTACTTTTATCAATTGTGACATCCCGAGGATAGAAAAATAATAACAGAACACTTGTGGTACAGGCTAGCTTACCAGGTCATCACATCATAACCAGGGAACAATTGTGGCAGTTGCCCTAGAAACACAGAACATCCGGTACTGGGATTTTTGAGAGAAAAGGGAGGAACTGTGTCTTGCGAAGAGAGAAACCCAAGAGAAGAGGTCCTAAGGCAGGGCTTGAGAAGGGCCAGCCATAGCCATGAAGACCATGGTTCCATCCTCAAAGACACCAGAGAGACTTTAGGAGCTCAACATTCAACCCCTCCGGTCCAGGAGGCCATTTATGCCAACTGGGGTGGGGGAACTTACTAATGCTTGGATGGTGAGATCTAGCGATCTAATGGCTGGAAAATGAGCATGTAGACTTGCCAAGATGGGGCTCGCTGCCTGTGGGCTTACCCCATTGCACAGTGGGGACTGTGAACCCTCAAATTTGTGAATACGAGTCATGGAACCATTGATATATTCATAAACCATGGTATGATGTGAGAGGAGGGCATGCCTTCATAGGCTCATGTTGAGGCATCCCCCTCTGAGGTACTGTCCAACCCCATGAGGTATCCCCAACCATCCGATGGGTCTAGTATAAAAGGAAATTTATTTGGAACTTGGGAAGAGCTTCTGAGGAAGGAAGTGGAGGCTGAGAAAGAAAGGGAACAGAGAGGAACAGAAATATGGAGGAGAGAAAAAGAAAGGAAGAAGCTGGCCAGTAAAACGTGGGAAGAGAGATGGGGAGGGGCGAACAGTCCTTTATAATAGATCTCATACAGTCTCATATAGAAAGCAGGTAAGATGGTTGTACAACCACAGATGGTTGGAAGCATAGGGAACACCGTACTGTGATACATTGACAACAGATGAACCTCAAGGATACTCAAGGTTTATAAGAAATTCTAGAATAGATAGAACTTGCCTATGACAATAAATTATAAATGACTGCTTTGGGTGGGGAATTCGGGACGCATTTCAAAGGAGCCCAGAGTTCCACAGTGCTGGAACAGTCTATGTCTTAATGAGGGTGGTTACTATACAGAGATTAGAAAACAAAATTCCCTCCAACTCAGAAAAATGGAAGAGAAAGCACAATTGCACCTCTTGATACCCATTGAGCTGGATCGCAGTGAGGCGCAAAGAGAGGAGATACCCATTGAGCTGGATTCCAGTGAGGCGCAAAGAGAGGAGATACCCATTGAGCTGGATCGCAGTGAGGCGCAAAGAGAGGAGATACCCATTGAGCTGGATCGCAGTGAGGCACAAAGAGAGGAGATACCCATTGAGCTGGATTCCAGTGAGGCGCAAAGAGATACCGATCCTCTTTTACAGCCCATCAGGTGCATCACATGCATTCTCAAGACAAACAGTCATCAGTTACTAGAGGAGGGCGGTGCAGTGTTTGCCTCAAGTGGTTCAGACCAGGTTCTGGGTTCCCTTGGTAATTGGGATGGCAATCTGCATTTGCTAATTGGCTCCAACAAAGGAGAATGCATTTATGACAAGAGGCAGTTTTGTTACTTAGGGCTAGGTGTCAGCTGTAACTTGGATTTAGAGTCTCACTCTCCCTCAGGTAGTGGGAGGTAAAGTGCTGGCTTCCTCCTTGGTGACTGTGTTTCAAACAGATGGCTCTCAGGTCTCAGGGGCATCTTTGGGCCCTTATATGGCCAAAGGCATATGAGGTCCCCATGTGGGCAAAGGCTTAATATATATGATACATATATATATGTATGTATGTATATATATAGTGAAAAACATTTGTAAAAAAAACCTGAATATATACATATTTTTTGGTCATGATTCTCTAAATAATAATAATGTAGACAGTAGTTTGACAGCATGGCCATTTAGAAAAATAGCAATAGCAAATTCTTCCCTAGGGCCTATGACCTCCCTAGCCAAGGCCTTTCACCAGAATAACATTACCAGGCATGAAATGCCACAGTTGTACTAGTGGACACAACAGTGCCTAGCAAGGTGGTACTGTAGCATGCTGGATCTAGAGCTGGGTAAGTCCATGGGTGTCTCCACTCTCTCTGCTGCCTGTATTGCATGTTCTGGCACTACAGAATCTAACAAGCAGAGAGGAAGTTCTGTGATCCATTTGAGACTGATTTATCTATATCCTGCAGCCAAATGTGTTGGGCTCTCAACAACAGTGTCTTACCACGTAGTTATGGTGGGAAGCCAAAGGCAGCAAGTGGATAATCTTCAGGCCCACCACTTACTGAGCATCTGTTGGCAGTTGATAGTTCCTGGGGAGGGAGACTCATTCTTTTGTTTGGAGGATGTAGCCAGAAACTGGATTCCCATGCTCCAGTGGATGGCTCCATCCCCTGGACATTTTGGCAGTAGTAACTGGGCTTAGTGGATTATACAGATGAAGGAAAGGAAAAGGATGTGTTGGAAGGGATGGGTAGGGAATTGAAAGGGAAAGGTGTATATAATGTTTCATTGTATGAAATTCTCAGGAATAAAGATAAGTGATGTGGAACACTTATTTACACAGCAGTTACATTGTATTAGGAGTTCCAAATGATCCTGTAGTGATTTAAAATGTAAGGGAGGATAAGTGTAGGATAATGAAACATTATGTAATTTCATAGACAGATTTCTTTGCAGAGTTTGTTATTTGGGGCAGGTGAGGAGATCCTTGAGCCAATTCTCCACTGATACCAAGGAGCACCTATCAAGGCTTTCTAAAGAAGGTCGGCTATGAAAACAAAGAAACAAAGAAGCCTCCTTCCCAGCCCTCCTCGCGCTGGGAGAATAAAGCTCCCAGTTCTCGCTTGCATTTGCTTTCATAGAAGTATGTGTATCTGTCCAAGTTTTTCCATGTGCCTCTTCACGTATAAAACTTAGGCCTAAAATAGTGAATTGAAGCCTGTCACTGTCACCTGGAATACTTCTTGCTCTTTCAAATATAGTTCAGAGAGGTTCTGTGCTTTCCTTGAAACATTTGCAGATTTCTCTGAGTTATTTTTGCTGTCATAACAGCATAAGAAAAATTATAGCTGGGTTATACCCAGGTTAATACAACTTATATTAAAGAAATCCTCTTAAATTTTGGTGATAAGGGAGCCTAATTCTTCCCAGGAACAGAAAAAAACGCAATTCAAAGGGAATTTAGTAAAGAATATTAAAGTAATTTAATACCTGCCATCCTGCTAGGAGTATTTTAAGCTGAGACTTTCTCTTCCCTCCTACCCTCTCCTATCCAAAATAGTAATTGAGTATCTATCCTGTCCTAGATTTTTCTAGGTACCGAGAACAGGATGAGAAGCACAGACACAGTCCCTGCCCTCACGGAGGTGACCATCTGGCAAGGCAGCCGGCAGGAGGTGATTACACGGACACCTGTTTGCTTATTGAGGACTCCATATGAAGCAGTCCCCCGCAGACTCGAGGGTGGAAAGGTTGATCCACATCTAGCGATGCTATTTTTGGGAAGCTGTGGAAACTTTGGGACTGAGGTCCTGATGGAGGAAGAAGGTCACTTGGGGCCACTGGGGAGACTTAGTCACTACCTAAAACATGCAGCCATTGCTAGCCAATTTTGAGTTGTGGGACAAGTTCTCCTCTTCTCTCGGTTTTCAGATGATTACACTCACCATGATGCAGCCATTCAGGTCACTGTGATGTGCTCATTTTACTTTTGTGATGACACACTCATAACCTGTTAAGGGGATCACTGGACTCGGAGGCACTCATGACGTAACCTGGCATCGTCTCATGGGACAGAGATGTGGATTTATAAAGACTGAAGAAACGTAACCTCCGTAGTGACCTGACATGTCTCATACTTTTTTCCATTTGTCACGTAAATTAATCTGGATGTGTCATTTAAACAAAGCAGCTTTGCTCACTCACGGGGTCAGCAGGGGTGACACTGAGGCCCTGCTTTTTCTCTCGCCTCAGAGAGGAGCTTTGACTGAGCTTTTCTGTACCTTCAATGTTGGAGTTCTCATTTGCAGAATCGGTAGAACTTATTTTAAGTAGTATAATGTCTTTTGAATTTATCCACATTTTCTCAAATGACAGACTCTCATCTTTTTCAAATGCTGAATCACATTCCAGTGTGTATTTGTCATATTAAAACTCTCAGTTGTTAAGTAATGAGAATGGTTGCAGATTCCTCACTTTGGTGACTAGCGTGGGAGTGAGCATGGGAAGAGATACCTTTGGCATACTGACCCACTGCCTTTGGGCATATGCCCTGATGTCCAAGTCCCTTCCTCCAATGCCCCTCTCTCCTCCCTCCCTCCTTTTGGTGCCTCTGCCATCCTTTCTTTCCTCTATGGTTCCCACAGTGGGCCAGCAGGCACTGTGCCCAGCTCTTTATGTTATTATTTGTGTAGTTCTTGCAAGAGTACCAGTGCTCATCAGCACCTCAACTCTATGTTGGCAAGCCAAAGCTTTTGAAGTCACATGACTTGTAGAGATCTTGGCTTTATACAGAGCTAGACTACACTTTTCGTCTCAAGCCCATGATAGTCCATCAAGCCTGCTAAATGGCAGCTTGCTGGTCAGCTTACACTGGGGTCACTACTTGTGGCTACTCTCCTTCCTTGATCTGGAGTCGGAGTGACATTGTGGGGAGGCAGGGGGCATGTCTGGTGGAAGGGACACATGAGAGAAACTTTTCAATGAAAACTGACTTCTTGCTTGTGTTTTCAGAGGCTTCAGTTATGCTGACGGGGATGGGGTGGAGCAGCTCCCATCAAAGCAGTCTAAAGGAGCAGAAGCAGAGGACCCGAGCTAGTGATCCTCAGGGGCCCTCCATCCTCATTCAAGGTGCTTCTGCTGAGATTAACTGTCCCTGGAAAGACCCTCATACATACCTGCAGGTATGCTTCTTAATGTCACCAAGTTAGCAATCAGGATTAGCCAACTAATGTCTCTATTCTCTATACCAAAACGTCATAAATATTCATGAGGTATGTCTTCTGGAGTACCTGGAGTCCACACACCATGCCCTTCTAAGCCTCTTATTGCTGAAACCTCCGCTCAGTAAATTGCACTGCAGCATCTGAGAGGTTTTAAACCCCTTTGCGAACAACAGAAGACTAAAGAAAGGTAAAGATCTGCAGTTAGTGAGATCTTGGAATGTGACTTGGACAGCCACACCTCAGACCTTCCTTCTTGGCATTGGTGAGCACATCGCAAACCCTTCTATTTAGGGCTAGAGAAGTTAGTGGTGGATGAAACGATTTTACAAGTGCTTTTTTTCACTTCCAAGATTTCTCTTTTCCTTTTGTTGTAAGAAATGCATGTGGCTAATGGGACTGAGTAGATTCCCCTAGAGTGTGATAAAATGTAGTTGAAGTGAGGTAAACATAGGTTTAGATTCAGGATCTTAGTGGTATGATGCTAGAAAAGACTCAGTTTCTCTCTATCTAAAACAGTACAGTGGTGCAGTTGGGCCACAGCTTCATTGGTAGAGTGCCTGATGAACACACATGAAGCCCTCTGTTTAACCCTCAGCACTGCAGAAGCCAGTATGCTGCCTGCAATACTAACACCTGGGAAATAGAAACAGGAGGGTCAGAAGTTCAAGGTCATCCTGAGATACAGGGGACTGCCTTAAACATAAAACAAGAATGTATATCTTAAATGACTGCCTTCAGACAGACTTTGACACAATGCATTCAATTTACATAACACTGATTATTGCCATCCTTGTCATTTTTTCGTGAGATGTACTTCTTTGTTTCTTTATCATTCTTTGTACTGAGCATCCCTGAAGCCTAATGTTTTCTCCCTGGATAATGGACATTTCTGTGGAAAGGTAGCCTGTGTCTTTCAGAGGTGCTAACTGAATTTCCCTTTCTTTTCTGCAAGTCTCTGGTGACAGAAGGTGATTTAAAACATTTAGATTAACACAGTGTTGTGAGATGATGATGCTATATCATAGAAGAAAAATCAAGATATAATAAAAAACAATGAGGTTACAATTTAAATTTGATGTGAGCATACTGCTCAGAGCAGGTGGGCAAGTACTGACATAAGGGAACTGAAGAAATTGTCATAGAGACATTTGCTGCAAGTACGTTCTGGGTTAAGGAAGGTAAGCATATAGGTAAGTTTGGTAGGGGTGCTGGGTTCCAGAAGTACTCAGGCCAGAGCGTTGGGGCAGGTTAGCAATGCACGATGATATCAGAGGGCACTTAGGGCATATGGTAAAGAAGGAACATATGCAGGGCTCTGGAAAGGAAGGGGTATGAAGGGACTCTTCGTTTTCCTTTTTAAGCAGTATGTTAGCTGCTGAATGAAGGGTAGATAGGGAGTTGCTGAGAGAATGATGAGGGCTCCCTTCCCCCCCAAAAGGCCTCTTACAGTGCTTCAGAGAAAATCAAAGTTGATTATGTATACTACAGTGTATACTATAGTGTGGTAGTGCTGTTGCTGGTAAAATGTGATTAAGTACATGTGTTTATTGTTGAGAGAGAGAGAGAAACAGAGAGAGAGACAGAAAGAGAGAGAGACAGAGACAGAGACACAGAGAGGCAGAGATTGGAGGGATGGAGGGCTGCTGCTGCTGCTAGCGATGGCATTTGCAGGTGTGTGTATACACGTGTGTTCATAACATAGTCATAGAAATGTTTCTAGGCTCAGATTCATGTCACATGTAGGTAAAGGTAAAAAAGGCATAGCCAGGGCTAGGGTCGGTGTGAAGGTCAGTGTGAAGGTCAGTGTGAGGGTCAGGGTGAGAGTCAGGGTGAGGGTCAGGGTGAGGGTCA
>NW_022196894.1:5676867-5718590 GCF_008632895.1 Mastomys coucha
TCAGGGTGAGGGTCAGGGTGAGGGTCAGGGTGAGGGTCAGGGTGAGGGTCAGGGTGAGGGTCAGTGTGGGCAGATTTTGTATTCATGAGCACAGACAAATGTATATACATATACAATACACAATGTGAACCCAGCCCTAGAGAACTGGCTGCTCCCTGTTTCTACTCAACTTGAGGACAATTAAAGCTAAACACCTTGGAGGAAGTTATCCAGTCTCCAAGTTTGCTAATTCCATTTCTAAAATAGCTCTAAAGTCTTCACTTGCTCATGGCAGGGATAATTAAAACTAATGAAGTGAATTTAGGGGCGCACATCAGAGACTGAGCCTGGAGAATCTGCCGGTGATTACAGACATTCTGCAGATTCTTTGAAGGTAATTGTCAAGCGACCCATCTTCATTTGTATTCATGGAGACGGGGCCATTTTCAGAGTAAACATTTCAGAGGCACCATCACATGACACATTGAAGAATTGAGAATTCTACATTACACTTTAAGAGTACTAGGGCTTTGCCCACTGGTTACAAATGACTAACATTTGTATTATGTGAATAATGAGTTAAAGAGATTAGAATACAGAGAGAGGAAGGGCAAAAGCCTTAGAATCTCCTCATCTGTATGTTGTTAAGGTATAAATATTTACTGAGCACTTACATACTAGACACCAGATTGCACTCAAAGTTCGGAAGATAGATAAACAAAACAGGCTAGGTCTCTCTTCTTAGGGCTTTCTAGCCTAGCTGAGAGAAACTCAAACATGAAAAATATAACTTGGTGGTATAAACATTGCAAGGATAAAAATAGGAGATAGGTCAGAGGGAACCTGTTGCCAAATCCTCTCAGCTCTTGAATGTTTTAAATGACAAGAAGAAGACGTCAGGGTTTCTACTGCTGTGGAGAGAAACCGTGACCATAGCAACTCTTATAAAAAAAAACATTTAATTGGGGCTGACTTACAGTTCAGAGGGTCAGTCCATTATCATCATGGTGGGGAGCATGGCAGCATGCAGGCAGACATCATACTGGAGAAGTAGCCAGAAGTTCTACATGTAGATTTACAGGCAGCAGGAAGATAGAGTAACACTGGGCCTGGCTTGAGCTTCTGAAATCTCAAAGCCCACCCCTAGTGAAACACTTCCTCCAACAAGGAGGAGTGTCACCTCCTAATTGTGACACTCACTATGGGCCAATGGGGGCCATTTTCATTCAAACCACCACAAAGGCAGATATCTGAAAACTAAAAGGGGTCAGAGGATAAAGAATTGATGGGGCTGAAGGTTCACATGGCTGGGGCAGAGTGAATGTGCCTGAGTACACAGGTCAAAGTTAGGGGTGGAATAAAAGGGTTGCAGATTGTGTTATACGTATGAAAAGAGGAAGAGTGGAAAGATAGCTCAGAGTAACTCCAGCTCCATGGAATCTAGTACCTCATCCTGGAATCTGACACCCATGTACATGTGGCATACACTCATGCACACACAAACTCATACACATAAATAAGAATACTAAAAAAAGTCATTAGAAGCCTCTGATTGGGGAACACATCATCTGCCTTGCTCTTAGATGCTTTTTGGTATTGAGGTAGGGATAACCTGTTGGGGAATGAGAGTAAACCAGGAGGAACCTGGAGGAGGCTCCAGCACTAACCATTGGCTGAACCACCATGTTGAGTGAGAAGAGGGAAAACACAAAGAGAATCCATTAGTGGTTTCAAGGTGAAGCTTGATGAGCAGAAAGAGGAAACCCTAGCTGGGCACAGGAGGTGGTAGACAAGGGGCTGTTCAGTGAGTTCTTCAAGCTATGGGTTTGAGTGGCCAAGAGGTGGTTGTGCTAAGCAATGGGTTAGAGAGCCACGGTGAGAGAGAAGATTGGGTGTGGTTAGGACTACTGTGATGACTCCTCAGTCTTAGCATGGGTTGCTGATGTGATGGGAAAAGGTGATGAAGAGAAGGCACATCCCCGTGTGAATTAAGAGATTGAAAGATGCTGGGAAGAAATTGGACCTCTGCTTATCTTCACACTGTAGGACCCAGGGCAGACTCTCAAGTTGTGTCCTCAAAAGCTACTGAACTCTAGTTCAAAGCCTGGCTGGCTGCTTCATCTTACAGAGCTGCCTTCATTATCTTAGGCTTGGCATTTACTGGGTGCAGAATTCTTAGGAAGCCACCCCAGCTTTAGTTTTCCCCATATTGAAAAGGGTATCAGATGAAGTCTTGCCACGTGGTGTCACTGAGATAACAGCTAGCCTTATGGAGCACCTGCCCACTATATATGTGATTACATCTTTAGTGTAACTCCACAAAGGAATGACTATTATGGCCCCATTCTATGGATGAAAAAACAGAGGAGTAGAGAAAAGTGTTGTATTGCAGTTTACTCTGAGCTGAAATATTCCATCCTGGAAGAAACTTGAGAAATGTGGGAAGTCTAAACTTTGCACGCCCAGGAAGCTGAAACTTCCAGGATTCACGAGGTCTGGCGCCGTGGTTAGAGACACAGCAACGGCTTCTAAGGGAGGAGATCGACTTGCTGAGCAGTCTGCAAGTTGTGCAGAGAGTTCCAGGGTGTCAGCTTTCCAGAATTGCTGCCCTTGGTGGGGAGAGCTTTTGTTGCTGTGGTTGCCTTTGAGTCGTTTGCATTCCTGTTAAGGAGCCACAGTAGGCCTAGTCTGGTCATCAAGTCCTTGTCACTGTGGGGAGCCATAGTAGGCCTAGTTGGGTCACCAGGTCGAACTTCCCTGTCATTGTTGCTTTGTTCTGTCATCATTTCCTATCAGCCTCGAGGAGACATTTGTTTAATGTGTTCCCAGAAATAGTGAACAGAAGTTAGATGAAGCATCCAAAGCTCCACCTCTAGGGGCCAGGAGAGAAGAAATAACTTGTCCAGATTCACATTCCTTGTGAGCCACACAGGTGACACTTTGACTTCAGAAACTGAAACCTGGCTGCTTCTCACCACAGGCCTTTTTCCTGTTCTCAAGCCCCACGTACAGTACCAGATTATGATGTCACTTCCATGTCGACTCTACTTTCTCAAGGCAAGAGCGGTGATTTAGCCTTAGCTGTGCTGTGCTGCTCATGCCCACAAGCAGATGTGCAGGGGATGTTGTCCAAGGGAGAACAATAGCAAGACAGCTGGATGGGGTTCCTTTGTCTGCACGCAGTCTTCTGGAGGAGTACTTGCTCTATGCTTGGTAGGAGACATCTTTCCCCAAATTCGACAAGCCCTATGAGCGTACAGAGGGGAGACAGACATGGGAGTTCACATTTCAGCATCTTCTAGCCCTGAGCTTCTGTCTCAGCAAAGAAAATGTCTCATCAAAATGGGAATTAAAGCAATAAGTTGTATTTGGCACCAGCCAAGTGCCCACACAGGAGCTAAACATAGAAAAAGGGAGGAGAAGACCATGAGACAGAACAGGAAACTTTTCCTAATTCATTCTCTTGCCAGCATGCAAGACAGCAAGCATGTCATGGGTAGGACAATTAAATTGAAATATGGCCCAGTTAAGCAGAAGCGCTGTTCCAGCAAGAAGGCCAGAGAAAACACTGACAACCCTTTGAGGGAGGTGGTGGGACAGGGTCCTCAAGGCAAGGTCTAACTATCTTAGCAGTGTCCATTTCAGAGCCGAAAACTGGCCTAAAAAATAAGTACTGGGTCTTTAGGCTCTAGCAGGATGAGTATTTAATAATGAGAGGAACAGACAGGAGTGACTTATAATAGCCTTGTAATCCATGTGTGCCCTGAGACCAAACATCATTTCACAAAATGAAGGAATGTGTCTGACTGCACCTCTAATTGTGGGAAGAAAATGCCCATGAGGACTGAGCTCATGGAAAGAGGTTTCAGGGCAGCTAGATGGTGACACTGAATGTCCCCTTTCCCCACAGCTCCTGAGAGCTCTCCAGTACTTCAATAAGGAGGACGCGTAGTCTTAGGTGGAAAGGACCTGTCTGAGTGGTGAATCATTTTTGGTCCTTGAAGATATGGGACTGTAGAGCCAATGATGAGGTGGCACGGAGTTTAGGAGCTACAGCTGCTTCTTACAATGAAAAGACTAGCAGCCATTCTGAGGGTTGTTTGAGGAAGCTCAGCCAGGGTGCACTCTCCGTGTTTTGTAATCATATCTATTGCTATGAACTCCAAACTCCCAAGACAGTATTACCCTTCTTCTCACCTTCCTAAACTCCTGCAGGAGTTGGCTGTGGGAGGGCAGAGAGGAATAAGGATGATCTTACATAACGCCTTGGTGGCCCTGAGTCATTTGGGTATTAGATATTGTTTCCTGTTACTGTGATAAAATACCACCCCAAAAACAATTTAGGGGAGAAAGGGCTTATTCTGACTCATGGCTTGGGATTGTAGTCCACTGGGGCAAGACGTCAAGGCAGCTGGAGTTTGTGACTTCATCCACAGCCAGGAAATAGAAGGAGGTGAGTGCCGGTGGTTTTCATCTGGATCTCGCCTTTTTACTCAGTCCAGGACCCCCGCCCATGGCATGGTGCCACCCACAGTTAAGGTGAGTCTTCATATCTCCATCAGATTAACCTAGAGAATCCCTATAGCCACAACCAGAGGCTTGCCTTTTTGGTCATTGTAGATTCTGTCAAGTTGACAATTGATTCACCATCACAAAGGTGAACTGTGAATGCCTCCTTTTGGCTTTCTTCCCTCATCTCTTTTGCTCCACTTTGAGACTTGTTTTCAGGTAGTCCAGGTTGGCCTTCAGTTAGCTATGTAGCATAGGATGGCCTAGGGATTCTGGTCTTCCTGCTTCCATGTTCCAAGTAATTGGAATTATGGAAATGCACCACCACATCTGGTTTTTGTGGTGTTAGGGATCAAACCCAGCTTTGCACAAATTAGCCACATACTCTCCCACCCAAGCTCTGTCCCTCACCTTATCCCTGATGCTCTAGAACAGGAGTGTATCCTAGGATATTATTACAACTTGGCTCAAATTTCATTCAGTACAAAAATTTTTAATGATAATTTTCAGTTTTTAAAAAATTTTTATTAAAAAGCAGGGTGTCATTTCTTTCTTGTTAGTACATATTACTTGTATGAGATCAGAGGATTCATTGTGACATTTTCCAACCTGCATGTAATGGCTCATGACCAACTCTCCTCACCTGCTCCCTTTGCTTTTCCATTCCCTAATAGTCCCTTTTGTTTTTCCTTTTTAGATTTTGCTTAAGAGAGGAAATATGCAGTCCTTCTAAGTCCAAATGATTGCATAATGATCTTCAGTTTTATCCTGCAACTGGCATAATTCATTCTTTGTCATTGAAGAATAAATAATCCAATTGTGGGTGTGTGGATGTGCATGCATGCATGCATGTGCATACATGTATGTATGCATGTATGATTTTTTCTTTGTCCATTCTGTAGATGAACATCTAGTTCAATCCTATTTCTGGGCCATTGAGCTATCACAGTGCAGTGATAAACGTGTATACGGATATGCATGCTGGCTTTGATTCCTTTGTATATGGGCCAGGAGTTATAGAGTTGAATGGTGGATCTGTTTCATTTCTGAGGACCTGTCGTACTGACTTCCATAGTGGCTGTACTAGTTTACATCCCACTGGTGGGTATATGTGCCCTTCTTCCTCTGAGTCTGATTTTATTATATTTTACAGACAGGGATCTTTTCAGGGTTCCAGCTGAAGTAGATGTTCTAATTCTTCTTGATTACCTCTAAGGCAGGAATCCTTAACCAGAAATGATTGCAGTTCCCAACCTTGGGGGACATGTGAAGATACCTGGGGACATCTTATGTTGTCATGACTCAAGGAGGATTGCTGCCAGCATCATGAGGAAGTATGTGTGGGTGGTCCTGCATAGCAAAGACTCACTCAGCCCTGAGTTTCGATAATGCCAAAGTTTAGAGATGGAGAACTCATTATATGCCTCAATATAGCACCACAGACAATCTGTTTTCAGTTTGTCCTAGGTAGTGTATATAAAAACGGCAGCTGCAGAAGAGGTGGGAAGATGGCTTTGGTACAAACTTAGATGGAGAAAGTGAAGGCTGTTCCATTATGCATATTGGCAATGAGAATGGAGACTTACTATGGAGGGCCACTGGGAGATCAGAACATGACTGCCTAACTTTACTTCCCGTGGCAATATCTGAACGTCATTCAATCTATGGGACCAGAAGCCAGTACCACCAGCACCAATGGAAAGGATGTTAGGATGAAGTAAGCAGATGTAGAGAGGTGCAGCATCCTTAAGAATGAGTGCTGAGAGACATACAACTACAGTTACATCACCTCAAAGCAGGGCAAGGGGTGGGCAGTGTAGATGAGTGTATGGTCATTTGATTTGATAGGTGTTGTGTCTGGTATTCCTTCTCTCTCAGATGCCATCTTTAGGTAATTATAAAACCATTATCAGGATGAGATCTCTCTTTAACTGTTGGTGGGGAGGGAGTCTCCAGCAAGTCAGAAGAAAAAGACAGAGCTGCCTTAGTGTGACACTGACAACCATGAGGTCAGAGAGAAACCAGGATGAGTGAGAAAATCATGTGCCCTGAAAAAGACTGTGTTACAAATTAGCTTTGGCCCATGTGCTCCATAATGCAATTACATAATTTATTACAATGTTTTGAATATTATGTGTGTGTGTATGTGTGTAACTAATATATAAAAATAAAAGTTAAAAAGACAATGATGAATATTTTCACGCACCCCAATAAATTGCTCTGCCTAGCTTTGAGTGCCATTATGCATTTGAATGAGAGGTGAGCAGTCACACGGGTGATGCATGTGATACTCAGCAAGACCCTGTTTAAAGAAGGCCCAGGCAGAGGGGGAAACAAGACAGACTAGAAGAGGGTCAGAGAGAGAGAGGCCAGAGGAGAGTAGGCCTGCACCGGTTCCCTGAGCACACCCTGCTTACATTTTGGGACACTTTCACACTTTCCCCGCTCACTGCCCCTATGGTGTGGTCAGCATAGATGGCATATTGTTTTCTGTATCTAACAACTGTGAGCACCCTTGCATACCAGGTAAGACAGGAGACTCTGTAATGTAGACTTGAGCTTGCATACAGCTCTCTCTGACTCTTTTTGGTTTGTTCTTGTCAAAGGCTTCTAGAACTGTCTGCCACACCTGCTATTAAGCAGGACACTCCAAAAGCAGTAGTGTGGACTCCTGTTTTCCATGTGAACTTGTGTTTTCAAATGAATATGCATATCTTTTTAGTGTTTCCAGGAGATATAAGGGTAGAATTCCAGAAAATGACTTTCTAAAGATCGCGTGGTTCAATACAGGCCTCTTGAATGAAGAGCAGAGAGGGTGTTCTGGGTAGTTTTATGTCAGCTTGACACAAATAGAAGTCATCTGAGAGGAGAAGACTCAGTTGAGAAGATGTTTCCAGAAGCCAGCTGTAGTTAAAACTAGAGAGCATTTTCTTAATTAGTGATTGATGGGGGATGACCCAGCTCACTGTGGGTGGGGCCATCCGTGGGCTGGTGGTCCTGGGTTTTAGTAGAAAGCTGGTTGAGCAAAGCATGGGAACAAGCCAGTAAGCAGCATCCCTCCATGTCCTCTGCATCAGCTCCTGCCTCCAGGTTCCTGCCTTGTTCGAGTTCCTTCCTCATTTCCTTTTATCATAAATAGCAACGTGGAAGTGTAAGCCAAGTTAACACTTTCCTCCCTGGGTTGCTTTGGCCATAGTATTCCATCACAGTGATAGCAACCCTGACCAGGACAGAGGGCAAGAGATTTGATGAAGGTCCTGCTTTCCATGCTAGTGAATCCCTAACTCCAGGACCTTAGGACGTGGCGTTTAGAGGTAAGATTTTTGCAGAAGTGTGTAAGTTCTGATTAAGGCCATCAGGGTGGACCATAATCCAGTGTGGCTCATATCCTCATGAAAAGAGGAGCTTTTGACTCCTCTTTCTATGCAGTTCCTGCATCATGGGTGTGTACACATGGAGGAGATTGCCAAGGAAGTGAGAAAGTGGCCAGCTATCTGTAAGCCACAGAGATATGCTTCAGAATAAGCCCAACCCCGCCAGCCTATCAATCTTGAATGTCCGGCCTCATGAACCCTGAGAAAACCAATCCCTGTTGATTAAACCACCCAGTCTCTGGTAGTTTATTATGATTCCCTCCCCCCCCCAAAAAAAAAACTATAGCAGGCTCCTTCACTTCTTATAGTAGTAATGACAACAGTTAATATCTATTTCCAGATGAATTTCTCAATTAACCCCTATAAAACTATATGATGTAGGTACAATTCTTGGCTTCATTTTGCACATGAGTGGGCCGAGGCTAATCGAATTAGGGTAGAGTTGAGTTCGCTAGTGTTCTAAAGCCATGCCCTTATTATAATGGGATTCTAGAGCTCTGACTGGTTCTGGGTGCCCTGTAGAGCTCAGAATAGACATTTGGTGCCACGAGTCTCTTCCTGTCTTATCAGTAGAGGAGAGAAGAAAAGGAAGTCAGTGTATGGAGCTAGTGACACTGACAAACTGCTTCTTGTAGTGTCTGCATTACAGGTCCTACTTTACTGTTTGTTGCCCATTTACCCACCCCTGAGGCAGCCTGTGTGGTCTACTTCCTAGAACAGCAGTGGCTTTCTAAGGTGGTGATTTCCTTACAGTTTAGAAGGTTACAATAAGAGGCATTGTAGATCAAAATGCATATAAAGCTGTAACTGCCTATAAAGTTGAGAAGTTCACAGGGGAAAGGACAATGGTATCTTAGGGATGTTCCTTAGGGAGGAGCCTGCTGGAGGGAGACCTGCCGTGTTGTTTTCTGCATAGCCCTGTCGTTCTTCTTGCTATCCGGTCTTGCCCCTGCTGTAAACCCTCTCATGCACTTTCCCTGTGTTCCGAACCTTTCTGTTTAACTCTATAATTTAACCATAACATTGCCATATGCTACTTTTTGTCTTCCAGGAAATGGAGGGAATCCAGATTGGATGCTGCTCCACAGTGACTTTCTGTTGTGCAGGAGGAGAAAAGGGTGGTAGAGGGAAGCCAGATTCAGCTGAAGTGTGGGTCCTCTGTCTCGTCCCTGCCAACTGCCTCCTCTTGAACCTTTAGTCATTTCCACGAACATTTTAGCTTCTGCTGTGTACTAGGCAGGAGGCTGGGCTGGCCGTGAACCCAGAGATGTGCTTGCGTTTATGCTCCTGGGCCTTTGGTCTGGGGACATCTTAGTTTTCAGATCCTTCAAATCCTAAGCCAGCTTCTTTCCTCAAATGAGAGAAGGGCGAATAGACAACAGGCTGGTTTATTGGATGTTTTCCTTCATTTCCGACTCTGACAGTCGTCCTTCACTCTGATGGGGAGTCTACACAATGGTGATGAATTTATTCATTTTGACTGTTTGTGAAGCTCTCTAATTAGTTCTTTATAGATTTCCATCTTTATAAAATTCTTTATAGAATTTTATAAATTTGTTTTGAGTTAAAATTGTGCATTCAGAGGAATTGCCTTGGGATCCTCTGCTTCCTTGGAACCCCATACTCTGCACTGATAGCTCCTGACCTCCTGTTCACCAAGCAAGTAGCGCCATTTGCCTCATAGTGACGCACCAGCAGTGGTTACCATGGAGTGAGACAGCAGCGCATGCACTGTCTCTGTCCTCATCGAGCCCCTGGGCCATCTCCTAAGTAACCTGGCAGGAGATCCCCAAACAGTTCTATGCTCTCTGCTCCACAAATTATGTTTGTGTGTTGCTTGACATCAACAGCTTTGTGTGGCTAAACAAATTTAGGGAAGGAGCTACAGGATATCTCCGTCCAGAGAGACAAAAAAAAACAAATAAACAAACAAAAAGGGTAGAGAGAGGATGAAGGGGAGAGCAGGGGATGACATGCACACTCACACATGGACACATACACATGCACATGCACACGCACACACACACGCGCACACAGGCACACACACATGGACACACACATATGCACATGCACATGCACACTCACACATGGACACATACACATGCACATGCACACACACACACACACGCGCGCACACACGCACATGTGCACACACACTCACACACACATACTCACACTCACACACACACATGCACACACATACTCACACACATACTCACACACTCACACACTCACACACACACGCACACACAGGCACACACACATGGACACACACATATGCACAAGCACATGCACACTCACACATGGACACATACACACGCGCACACATGCACATGTGCACAGACACACACACACTCACACACACACGCACACACACATGCACACACATACTCACACACATACTCACACACACACACACGCACAATGCACGCACACACACGCACACACAGGCACACACACATGGGCACACACATATGCACATGCACATGCACACTCACACGCGCACACGCACACAGAATAAAACAGAGGCAAAGAGACCCAGAGCACACTGCTGTGAAGAAAACAATGTCTCCCGGAAGACTGAAATATCTGGGGAGACAGCAGCTGGGGCTGTGTGACTCTGCGTGTCAGCCATTTCTCCCCTTACTTCCTGCTCTCATTCTCAGGTGGGAGTATTACAAGAGGCTATGTTACTTGGAGCAGGAGTCACAGTTCTTTTTCCATAGCACATGCCTTTCCCCCTGATGTGAGAAGGGCAGCTTGGCATCTTAGTGTGAGCTAGGCAAAGGAAGGGGAGGTGGAAAAGAAGGTTAAGGCCATGGGAGATCTTTTGCCCTTCACATAAGCCACTGGAGTTGTACATGTTTGGGGGGCTTTTCTGCTGGCTTATAACTAGACAATCCAATGGAGAGTGATACATGCCTGGGAACCTAGAAAGGCATCTGTTTTCCATATGACCACTCATTTAGGCCTTAAAGTTGGTCTGTGTCATTGGGGCACCATCTTTGTTAGTGGACAAGAGAAGTGTGGTGTAGAGAGGGGAATTACCCTGAGTTTACTTGGCTTGTAGGACATAAGAAGGGGTTAGAATTGATCAGCTTGCATCAAGAGCCCTTTTTCTTGGGCTCCCACTGAGACACTGGGCAGCATAGCTGTCCACCATGGGAGTAGGTCACATACTCACAGTTTCAGTAAAGGAATGAGTTAAAGTAGATGAGACCAGGTTCAAGCAAGCAAGGCCATATCTGCCTTGGCTTCACCCAGCAGTTTCTACTTCAGTCTGGCTGTGCCGAGCCTGTGATGTTGGCCACAAAAGCAAGGTATGGGTCTCATCACTCAATTTCACATTGATCGGAGCCAGAATCAATTAAAAGACTCTTTCATAGATTAGATTAATAGGGATCTGGAAACGACAAGAATATTGGTGACATCATTAGTGACTGGAGTCTAAGACTGCATAACTAAGCTATATTCATGGATGGCAGCACCTGAACGAAGAAAGGTGACATAGAAGTTAAAAGATTGGATTCTGGAGTCAGGCACTCCTGACCTTGAACTTTAAAATTCTGCCACTTGTTACTGCATAATCACTGGCAAATGATAACTCTTCCCACACGTGTCATTTATCTCAGATCTTTTCTTAGACAGTCATGCAAAACACAAAAACTATAACATGTTGGACACAGTCTTCACTGTTGAACACACAGGCAATGATGAAAGTCACAGAAAGACTGTCCTAAAGGTGAGGAAGGCTGCTTGGGGCTGGAGCTGTCAGAAAGGGCTTTCTGCATGAGGTGGCATTTGAGCTGTGGTAATTATCATTGCAGAGGACAGTACCTCTTTAACACTCTCCCCCCAACACTCACAAGTGTGCATGCACACACGTGTGCACTCACATGTACAGGCACACATATACTCATACACACACACACACACACACACACACACACACACACACACACCCTGGCCCACATTTACATTTTTATTGGCATACATTCATTGTATATAGTCCTAGATTTCATAAGGGCATTCTTATTGTACTTATTCCCTCCCATGGCACTTATGCATATATGATATTATGCACCAACATAAAATCAAGCATCCACAGAGGAGATGAAAATGTGTGATATTTGTTTTTCTGCCACCCTTTGAATGGTAATTATGGCCCAGCATGATGCTAAAGACTCCTCAGGTTCTCTCTTTCTCAGAGGCACCTAGCATTGTTTATCTTATTTTCTGCAAGTATAGCCCAAAGCCATTTCCAAGGTCAAGGCAACCTATTCAAGGTCACAGAGATAGCAAAGAGCAGAGTCAGCTCATATCTCCCTGACTGCATTCAGAAAAGGCACACATGCGCTACTTTTCCATCTAGGCTTCTCTAGGTGTGAAGTTGACTTGTAGTTTACTGTCTATGTTATGATTTAAAAGGCAATCTGTCTCCATCACTGATACATCTGCTGTTGGCATTCCAGTTTTGTTAACTTATTTGTGTCTTGTGGGGTCACAGAGGTCTCTCAGCATCTCTGCCCAGTAGTTCATGGTGTATGCATTTGTGCAAGTGCACCTATGTATCCTGATGCTAGGCTTTACTTTGGTACATTGGTCACTTCCATTACTCAGGGAGTTCAGGTCTCTGAATTATCAGAAGTGCATTCATGCCTATTGAAGCCTCGTTTAATTGACAACACAGAGCTCCTGCGACACTGAGGAAAGTTGTCCTGAGCCTAGCAACAAAAGGCTTCACAGGAGTCTCTCTGCATTCATTATTAAGATGTTTTCTGATGCTGCTTTTCAATAACAAAGGACAACTTGAGTCAGCCTGAGCGAGAAACAATTTGCTGGAAGGATGCAAGGACATCTACTAGACCCTAGGGAATGAGCCAGCTCTAAGCAAATGAAATCAAATTTAAAAATGGGCTGCTCTAGGGACCCAAATGGAAGGAGTTTATGATTTATTCATTTCGAGTTCTGCAATGGAATCCCTACAGCAGGGCTTCGCAGGCTTTTCCTCCAGAAGACAGGCTCTACCAGCATTGTTCCTGTACCCAGTCGCAGGCTTTTCCTGCAGGAGACAGGCTCTACCAGCATTGTTCCTGTATCCAGTCACCTGCTGCAGTCTACCTTACACCTGTTCAAAAGACCACAAACTAGCCAGGTCCAATTCAAAGTTGGTATTTTTAAACATGACTTATTATAGATTGGCATATGTACAGTCTATTGTGAGACTGTTTTGGTACATCATTTCTCCAAATAGATAAATAGGAAATCCAACCTTAATTTGTACGACCTAAGAAATCCTTTGATATAAATACTTTAATGAGTATTTGGGTTTTAAGATGTCAGTGTTATTAACATCTGATTTACAGAATAACTCCAATGCTGGTCCTCCCCCTTCTTCTTTTCCTCCCTTCACTTTGCTCACCCTTCTCATGCTGTGCTGTGTACAGATGGTGCCTAGGGGCTTCGAGTACACCGAGCAACTGTTTCACTGCTGAGCTACATGACTACGGCAACCCACTTAACTATTTTCTTAGTTTATAAGCTTGAAAGTTTTATGGAATACCTAAAACTTAGGTTTATTTTCTATAAAATAAAACAATAGTTAAACAAACAAAAAGATGTGTAGTAAGAACTGAGTGAATCCATAGTGTCTAGTCCATGAGAAGCAGGTTGGACCTGAGAGCTGGTTTCCACATTGCTCTGCCCTGCCCATCTGTAGGTCACTGTTTTCTGGGTCCTTGACATCCTGCACAATAGAATGACCTTGGTGGCCTTCTTGGTTCTTGGCTTTTGGACTTGGACTGAACTTCATCATGGTTTTTCCTTGTTGTCCAGCATGATAATAGGAGATCATGGGTTTCTTAACCTTCATGTGTGGGTCTGCTCCCCTAATAAATATTGTATTAGGTATCTCTTTATCCTGTTCTTTCTTCCTTCTGGATCATCCCACCTACATAGGGGAAGAGGACATACTTTTCAGGATTAGCTTGGTGATGGCCAAGGGATTTATGAGCTTGGCTTTTCCACATGACCTTTTTAGATAGCAACTCTTTGCTTTCCTCACATTTTATTCATCATTTTCCCTTAGGCCACTCATAGTGTTAGGTGAGCCTGCAGGGGAGTCCATTTGGGCATTGTAATATGATGTGCTTATCTACAATGTTCATGCCCAAAAACTTCACAATTGAGTTAAAAAACATCACCAAAAAATGTCATAATAACTTAAATATATTTATGAGTTTGTGCTAGGATGTATCCACAGCCATTTCTAACTTTACGTGGCCACATGTTGGACATACCTACTAAAAATTATGACTCCATACACGGCTCGAATCCAGATATGCCGCCCCCACTTTTTCTGTACTCCAGCATAGAGAGCTATGGCACATCTTCTGCCAAAGTTCTCTGAAAGGATTTTTTAGGAATTAGTGGTTATAAACCAGAAAAGATGAGTCTAAGTTAACTTGAGATATTGTGGTTTGTGGGTGAAGAGTTTTTTCAGCCCCCAATGTTTAATACACTTTCTTCTTGCTGACCAGTCCTCACAATGGTTCCCTAGAATGTGAAAGCACTTGGATAAACTGGTTCATAGGACCACCAAGATTCCATACTGGGTTCCTGGAGACAACTGTGGTATGCTAAGGGATGATTTTAAGTTAGGGTCACTCAGACTTCAGAGCTACTCCCCAAACAAGCACAGCATGGGTTATTCCCAGCAATTGCGTCTTTCCTCCATCACCCACAGAGTACAACACTTTGTCTAGTGAATGCTGATTTTCTGGGGATAGGAAGACTTCCAGCATTTGAAGATGATATTTGTATTCGTTAATATTCTGTTGCTTTAATAAAATACAAGACAAAGAACAACTTAAGGAAGAGAGTGTTTATTTTACTTATGATTCTAGAGGGATGGAGTTAACAATGGCGAGTAAGGCATTAAAACAGGAGAAGGAAGCAGAGAGAACAGGGAGTAGGTGAAGCTAAAACCCTTGAATCCCATCCCCAGTTATGCACTTCCTCTAGCAAAGTTCCACCTCTGTAACCTCAAACAGCATACCATCACACCCCCGGGATTAAGTGTTCAAATACTTGCAGCTGTAGGGGACATTTCTCATTCAAATCACCATTGTCCATGAGTTACTTTTCCTTCTAAGGCCAAATGCTTGACAGGTTGCACCTTGAGGGAGCAAGGGCTTATTGTGGCTCACAGTTCGAGGGCATATAGTCCCTTATGGTGGGAATGCTGTGAAAAAGGCAGCTTCAAAGAGGCAGAAGTGCAGAGCCTTGTTCACACCTCTGCTTGAGAGGCTGATTGGACAGAAGTCTCGTCCCTGGTGACCCACTTCTTCCGGCCCATTTCCATCTCTCAAAAGCTCTATACCCTCCCAGCTCCATCAGCTGGGAGATCAACTGTTCATGCAGGTCAGACTGTGGGGGACAAGATCAAACCACAACAGATATTACAACACAATATTGCATAACACAATACAGTACAATGAAACAGTGCAACAAAACTTTTTTTCACAGACCTAAATGCAACCAAAGTCTTAATAGGTTTGCAAAATACTCCAAGCAGAAAGGACACTTAATGCCACTAGTATTACAACATCGTAAGGCAATGGAAAAAACCCTGGATTAAGATTTAAAGGATTCTAATGTGTAACTAGAAAATTAGGTGGTTTTCTAATTCCCAGTGGGGAATATTTGTCAAATGTTTCCAGCTAGGCTAGGAAGCTTCACTTTTATTTTATTCCTTTTTGTCTAATTACAAGAGGCCCATGAGATTAACATCTCCATCTCCACCTTGCAGACAAGGAAAATGAGGCACAGGAGATTTAAATAATTTCTCAGTGACATTTAGCTAACACATGGCTAAGCACAACTTGGACCCACCATTGTCACTCTGACTCCAAAATCTGATTTCTTTCCTATCAACTTAGCTGCTTCTCTGTAATTTATACATTAGTCAGTTCTAGGGCCTTCTTTAGCTTTTTCCAATGAAGACCTAGTAGCAGAATCTATAGGTAAGAGAATTATGGACCTTCTGTATACAGAGCTGTAGTGTTTTGAAGTGAATGAATGTCTAGAGAGGATTTAGAAACAATGATTTACAGCCAATTTGCAAGGCTAAGAATGTCTGTTGGCCTTCCAGTAGCTGTCTATCCTGTTGTCAAATCCAGGTTTTTTTAGAAGTATTCTTCTTAGAAAAGCCTTTCATTTCCAGAATGCAAGCTGAAAAAAAAATAAACAAGTTACCCAGAATGTATTTATACCCAACATTTAGACATGGCTAAATAGCTCATTTGGGTGTCTGATAGAACTCTGGGGTACACTCGTGTGCCAGAGAGGATGCCTCACTGGGACTAGGTGAAATCACTCATCTTTAGTTTTTCTGGCTGGTGACTGAGGCTGCAGAGAAAGGAGGAAGGGACCATTGCTCACCCAGGAGCATCACAGTCATGAGGTGTGGAATGTCCGTGCTAATTATGTCAGGGCTGCATGTCCTGCACAGCCCAGTGAGGTAGAACTGATGCTGCCTCTGCTGGCCTGCAGCTACATGACTAGTTGATGTATGTCCTGCAGTGTGTCTCTGGAGGGGAAATCTGAAAACCATGCACTAGCCAGATACAGCACCTTGCTGCTAATATTTATTCTTGACTCGTTCATTAGATACCATGAGCCTGAAGAAAGAGGGAATTCCCACACCATCTTCTCCTAAAAAAATACAACATTTGGTTCTTAGGGAAGTGGCACAGTAATATCAGTGGTGAGTAATTTTAATTTTCTAGTTGCTATATATAAGGTTTACTGTGTTCAATTATGTAAGCAGAACAGGGAGATCCAAACTCAATGTGGATTTGTGTGTAGATATCAAACCCTAGGGATGGTGAGATGGACTGTCAACTTGAGACACTTTAAAATCTGCTGGAAGACTGGTGAGGTCCACGCTGGGTTGTCTGTGAGGGATTTCCAGGGATTATTAGCTGAGGAGGGCAGACCCACCTTGAGTGGGAGGCACTTATCCAAAGGCTGGAGTCTGGACAGAATAAAAGGGAAAAAGAAGCAAACAGTTCAGTGCCAACCATTTTCTCTGCTTCTTGGCTGCCATGATGTGAACAGTTCAGCTCCATCATGCCTGCCCAGTGATGGGCTGAGACCCTTGAAACTACAAGCAAAGTAATTCTTCCCTTTAAGAAGTTCACAGGAATTTTGGCTGCTCTGATGAAAAGGTGATTAATACAGATGGGAAGTGGTCTGGTCCATGCCTTGTCTGGTCTCACTCCATGTCTGGAACCTTGAGATTTACTGGGCTTTGCTTGTAAATAGCACTATGTGGTTCTAGACTGGCCTGTAACCACCATCACCATACGACACAAAGAAACCTGTTCGTACTAGCTTTAAGGAAACAACTATGGGCCTGGAGAGATGGCTCAGTGGACAAGACTGCTAACTACACAAACATGAGGTCCTGAGTTTGAATCTGCAACATTTATATAAAAAACTGGGAGTGGTCAAATAAAAGCTCAAGTGTTATGGGTGGTGGAGACAGGACTGCAGGCCTGATGCACTGCCAGCCTAGTTCCAGGCTCAGGGAAGGAGACTGCCTCAAGAGACTAAGAGAGAAAGCGATAAAACTGGATACTCGGCTTCCTCCGCTGGTGCCTTTGTGAGCAGACACACACATACACACACACACACACACACATTTATATGCACATGCAACACACACACACACACACACACACACACACACACACACACACACACACACCACTAACCATTGTTAAATGGTGAAGATGCTTGTCAGCCATTCAACAGTTGTTAGCTTCTTTCCAGTTAGCCATAGTGAGAAATGTTCCTGCATTTATTTATAGCATGGGAATTTGAAAATGATACAAATTAAAGCTTTTAAATCTCCTCTGGAGAGATGGCTAACCAGCACATCCCACTGCAGAATCATCATTCACTGTCCATACTATGGCTTTAAGATGGCTCAGTGGCAAAGGATCTTGGAATCAAGACTCACAACCTGAGTACAGCCTCTGGGATCTGTGTGGTGGAGACACAGAACAGACTTCTCCAATTTGTCTTCTGACTTACAGGTGTGCAGCATGGCATATGTATACCCTCACATGCAAAGATAGGCAGACAGACACATATGGAAATTTAAAAATGTAGTGAAAAAGGATGTGAGCTCCAGAATGAGACTCAAGTGAGTGAGACATTTGGCTTTGGGATAACTTAATAATAATATAACCTTGGACAAAGTATTTAAGCTCCCTGAATATCAGCTCTCCAGTTACAAAGACGGAATGGTCCAGAAAGAGCTCTGTAGTTATTTCTGCATGCCAGGCACAATGGGTCTTGAGGAATGCTCACAGAACAACTAACTCTTACATGACGGCTGCCATGTTGAGAAGAGATCAGAGATCACACTCAGTGACATCAGGGGCAGAGCAACAATTGGTTAATAACGTCTGTCATGAATGTGGGGCAGGAAGCTGTGGTACTGCAAGAATGGGAACAGCATGGGCAATGACAGCTAACACCAGGCAAACCTTGATAACACGCCAGGTGCTCTTCACAGTGATCTGCTCTATGTAAGAACAACTCGGCTCATTTCACTGCTTAGGCAGTGTTTCTCAGCTGGGGTGATGTCCCAAACCAAAGCTATTTGGTAAAGTCTGGAGACTCTTTTGGTTGTCAAGACAGGTACGTGTGGATAGGTAGTGTTGGCACTGCCGATCTGGTGAACATCCTACAGTGCAGAGGACAGATGTCTTCATGCACAATCCCCAAATTATCTGGCTGAACTTGCTGATGGTGCCAAGGTTGAGAAAACCTGCAAGAATAACTATTATCAGCCTGTGATATTGCTGAGTGTGAGGAACAGAGAAGCCTAGGTCATTAGGAAGCAGTTGCTGGGATTGGAGTCCGACCTAAAGCTTCTTCTTCAGCAGAGTGGGGCTTGGGGGGTGTGTGTGACCAGGAGCTTGGAGCAGCTGTGCAGGTTGCAGTCACAGGGTGGGGGTGGGGGTGGGGTTTGCTCTCTTCTTTCACTTTGTGAATGCTGAATGTTGTAAATGTCCCCCTTCCTCAGGCTGCCTCCTCCAGATCCCTGCTGTGAAAGTTCAGTTCTCTCTCACATTTCCTCTGGTCTCAGAGTCCTTCCACCTGCTCCCTGCTTGCTGTAGCTGCCCGGCGATGGCAGGTGATGGCTCCTGAGTGTGATTTGCTCTGACATAGCACTGCTGCCAGGGTTGCCTGGGAAATTGAAGCTGGGAGGTGCCGCTGCTTCTTGAGTACAAAATACCAGCTTTGCACCTCTCCCCAGGGAGAGCAGCACTGGGGATGGCTCTGGAGAGTCTGTAAAATAGCAGTGCCCAAGAGTCGCTCTTTGTGGCATCTGGTGCTCTGTGTGTCAGTAGCTGCCAAGTGCAGAAGAGCCCACTCACCTGGAGCCTTGGGGAGCAGACAGCAATAGCTAGCATTTTTGTGTGGTGGGGCTGCATCTGAGCTCTGAGTCTTGGATCTGTCTCATGCTTCTAAGTGATCAGGGTTACTGTTTTGAATATGAACAGAGGAGGAAGAATGGTGAAAATTCAGACTGGGAGCTCCACCTCTCTGAACTACACTCTTGCGAACATACTACAGGAGAAGTGGTGAGCGTTGCAACTTGTTACATATAGGCATGGACACAGATACTGCTAAGACCTAAGAAGGTAAAGTACGTCCTTATTTATGAATCCAACTATTATGCTGACACAGATTCAGGGATCAAAGCCAGGTTCATCAGAGAAGAGTGCCTGATTGATTAGTTATGGGTATGATTGCTATGGATACAGGCATGTGAAGACAAGCATGTACATCTGGTGTTCATGCCCAGACTTAGTAGCTTCGGAAGTATATCTTAGAAAAATGTAAAGAAAGTTCATTTTCTTTACATTCTGATTCCTAATGGCCCAATGGCCTGTGCTAGAGTTGGGGTTCAGCGTGTGGAGACAGTAGGCATTGGGACCAAGTGGTTAGGGATAATTCTCTCCCCAACTTGACGTGCTTCCAGCAGACCAGGTATCCTCTGATGAGGAAGGGATTAGTGAGGCCTGGAAGAGGGTTGTTATTAGCTGGTAAATTAAAGCCCCCTTTAGTTGGTGGTCATGGCATTGACTTCATCTGCATCCTCAGGCACTCTTTAGTCTTTAGGAATGAGCTTCTCATGCTCCCTCTGAGGACGCACAGGCTGCAGACTCAGGCCTAGCCAACTGGAGCATTGCATTTCTGATCACAGTGATAGGTTAATGGGGTGGTCACATGATCAACGTGAAGTTGAAGATTAAATGCTGGAATTTTTCTGAAATTCTTGAGAAAACAGTTCTTTCTGTTAGCCTGGCTGAACCCGGCACTACAGCAGCTCAGAGTTGCTGAGGCCATTTTTGTCAACATAGGGAAGATCTGACGATGAGGCCACAATGGAGTAAAGTGGAGGTGAAGGATGGCAGGAAGTGGTTCTCAGGAGCACCATTCAACAGCAGCCATGTCTGCAACTGATGACATGGAAATTTGTATGCAGTTTTTGTTATGTTCATAAAAAGAGAAAGGGCTATAAGAATATGTTCTATCTGGGTGTGGGGAAAGAGGTGCCTCAGCAGGCCCATGCCAAGGCATCCCTCCCCCCCCCAGAGACTAGACACATATCAGTATAGTACACAATAGAGTTTATTTAGGGCATGGGGAAGGGGTTAAGAGGATAGTAGAGGCAAAGAAAGGCAGAGAGAAGGAGAGTGTAGAGAAGTAGAGGCTGGCCATGGCCATATGGAGAGAGTGGGGAAGGGAATGGGGAGAGAAGGTGATCAAGGGGGCAAGAGGCAAGAGAGAGGCAAGATGGTAAGAGAGAGGAGGGGCCAAGTAACCCCTTTTATAGTAGACCAAGTCTACTTGTGGGGGTGGAGTTTAGACAGAATACCAACACTTTTCCCTTACCCAATTTATGATGAGTTGTTTTTCATTGAAGATGAACCAATAAAAGCCAATAGGAAAATGAAAGAAAAAGAAGATGGAATAATTCTAATATGCTAACCATGAGAATAACTTCATTCACTAGAGGTCCCATGGCTACCATGCCTCTTATTAAATGGCTCAGACCAGGAGATGTCACTGATATTAACTGCAGTGCGGACCATTCACCCACCACAGAAATCAAGAGTTAAAAGTTACTGTGGACTTCCTGGGGAGGCACTAATGCCCAAGTGGTGACTGACACCTGTACTCATGTACCTAGACCTAACACTGAAAGATACAGTTTACACATCTATGAAAGTCTCAAATCATTAAAAATTAATGTGTAGTTGGTGTGGAGGGCCACATTTGTAGTGACTGGACCTGGGAGACTTAGGCAGGAGGATTGCTATAAGTTTGTGTCCAGCCTGGACTACCTTGTAAGATTGGATCTCCTAAGTCAAACAACAGATACACAGATTCAGACAGACAGACAGACAGGCCCATGCTAGTGTGTGCGTGTACACACACACACACACACACACACACACACACACACACACACTATCTCATGCCCAAGGCACAACTAGATACATTAGCAAGCTTGGATTGATACCCAGCTTTGCCTGATTTTGATAGCTGTGATTTTAATTCCACGCCGACTGCTTGATCTCTCAGTAAACATACTAAAGTAAAGGGGAGGAAGGAGAGCAGAGGTTATTATAGCCAGGTCCTGTAGAGTGTACTCTATTCTTCCTGCAAAGTAAGAGCCAGGGTGCAGCATCTGCGAGGAGAAAAGAATAAGAGAGGGGGAAAAATCTGTAGGCAGGAAGTACAAAAGCTGATGCATGGGGCTCTTTCTGTAACTTATATTAAAATAATTGATCAAATGCATATTATCAGCTACTGGAATACATGGTGATAATGGTTGTCTATAGTTCACCATTTAATCTCAGGCCCCTAAGGAGAACTCTGAGGAAATCCAGGAAGGATATCATTGCATTTTGTTATACAAGCCATTCCTGGAGAAACTGAGGGGGAGGCAGGGCAGGTAGTCACATTTCAAACATGTCTTGATGTTGTTAGAAACCGTTCTCAGTGTGCCTGAGCAGTGGGGTAATCTCCCAGGCTACAGGCTGAGTCACGCACTGCTCTCTACTCAGGGAAAAGCCTGTTTCACAACCTGTCTTTAGATAGTTCCTGATGGTGAACATGCCACTCATAACTGAGCCCTACATCCCGGGCTTCAATACCGGCTGTCTTTTCTTCCCCTGAGAACCACACGAAGCATAAAGCACTGGTCTTAAACTGCACAGGAGGGCATGTTCCCAGCTTCAGAATGATCCACATTTTAAAATGTTTAACAATTAGGAAAGAGCTGGTTAAATGAACATCTTCTCCCTTCCTATTCCTGCATCTCTGCAGTTCAAACAGGCATGGCTGTTGCTGCTGAAGAGATGGCTGAGAGTTGGATGACAGTAGTGGTGACAGGGGCCACAGTGACAGGCAATGAATCCCATGGGGCCATTTGCATAGACCTGTGCTCTGTGTGCCTCCAATTTCCCTTACTTTTCTATCTTCACTGAACTGGCGTTACTCCTCTATGTTCCAGCCTACTGATTTCTACTCTTCTATCAGGCCTGTGTCTTAGTTCTTGGTGCCACTGCTAAGCTGATGCACCACTATTGTGTAATTTTTTAAAAATTGCTCTTATTTTTTGAATTATGTCCAACTCTCTTTTCTTTTTCTTTCTTTCTTTTTTTTTTTTTGAAAAACTCCCAAAAATTTCATCCTGTATATAAGGTACTATTACATAAAGATATTCTTATATAAGGATATAAAAAATTCACATTGATCACATCCTCCCAATAAACTCATCCTCTCTACCTCCCCTTTCTGGTTTGCTCTCTTTGTCCTCACAGATAGCTTCATATCTGCTTTCATGTCATAGGTACATTCATGATTTTATGTACCTATATCAAATCTATGAAGCCCAAAGGAGGACAAACACACAATAGTAGTTTCTCTGGCTTAATTTTCTTAATGTAAATACCACCAGTTTATCCATATTCCTGCAAACGACATAGCTTTGTTCTTTATGGCTGAATAAAGTTCTATGTGTCTCTACAGCAGAGTGTCTCTACCCATTCCTCTGTGGCTGGAGACCTAAGTTGGATGCATAGTGTAAGCACTGGGAATCGTGCTGTGAGAAACATCGATGTTCAAAGATCTCCCTGATATGTTGACTTGGAGACTTTCGGTAAATGCCCAGGAGTGTTGTAGCTGGCACAGTCAGATGATTGATTGATTTCTTTGTTTATTTATTTATTTTTTTGAGAAACCCCCTACCTGTTTTTACAGTGATAGAACTGTGTTCACACACCCACCAGTCATGCCTAAGGATCCTCTTTTTGTGAGAGTGACCATATATCTCATTTGCTCACTTACATTACAGGGGCTTATCCAAGAGTCTGACTCCTGAAATTCCTCCATAAATCTTTACCAGCTTCTCTGTGGAGTAGGTCTACATAATCATCTAAATACTCTGCTTGAGGAAACTGAGGCGTGCAGAGTATAACAATGGGCCTCTGCTTGCCTTCAGTCCTGTTCTATGGACCATTATGTTATAATGATGCCTTCTGTCTAGTAAGCTGACTTTTGGTTTGTCAGGAATCTGCTGGCTGACTGGTACTGGATTTGATTCAATGAGCCTACAAGGTCAATACTCCTTGTTTTGGAATCGAATGATCACCAGTTTGTAGGTTTCAATACCATTTTGGCTGAAGTGGGCTTTGTTGGGAACATGGCAGTTGTGTTTTCCTAGTGTTCCCAGGTGAGTCCATTCACCCAGTGTAAGCTGACCTCCCAGTCCCTTCCCCCATGTGTCTCCAAGGCATCACCTCTGTCTTCACTTCAACTGTGTCTTTCTCCTAATGGCCTCTCAGGAGGATGTGTTTACCTTCTATGAATACCAGTTTTCTCCCACGCCTGTGCTTATAATTTTCAGAGCATTTAATACTCAGCCCTCTAATCTGCCATTTTATCTTGCCAGGCTTTTTGGTGTCGTTCAAATCAATTGTGATCTACTTGAGGCCACAAATTTTACACAAAGTGCCTACATACTTGATAGGTGAAAAATGAATTGGTAGGGCTAGGGATGCAACTCAGTTAGTAAAATGACTATCCAAAATGCATGAATCTATGGTCCCATCCTCAGTACTGCATAAACCGAGTATAGTGGTGCATATCTGTAATCAAAACACTCAGGAGGTAGAGACAGGAGGATCAGGAATTCAAGGTCATTGCCAGTTATATGCCAAAGTTTGAGGCCAGCCTCAGCTGCGTGAGATTCTGTCTCAAAACCCAATTCTAAGGTACAAAAATACTACTACTACTACTACTACTACTACTACTACTAGTAATACTAGTAGTAAAAAATGGATTATTTAATGGACTTAACAAATAAAGGGATAGTTTTATATATTTCATATCTCTTATCATTTCTGATGTATAAACCCCTTTCAGAAGTCAGGGAATATTCCTAGGGCCACAGGGTTTTATTTGAATGCCTCCGTCTATTCATTCATTCAAGCATGAGTGTCAGTGTTAAAACCATCATCTGCTTTAGTAAAGACTAGAGATAATGATATTTCAAAAATATCGATCTTGGAGACATAATCAAGCACAGTTATTCTTATGCTGGCCACCACTGGAATCATCTGAAAATAAGAGCTCCTCACCTAACCGATTGGTATAGCACTTACTATGAACCTGCTGTGTGCCACAGATAGAGGCATTTACTAAGTACTCCACAGACTGACAGAGTTCTCATTGCCTAATCCCAGGGTGTATGTTTTGATCTCTGACCATCGGCTCTCCTTTCCAGTTACTATATATCATCCTATAGACACATCCTGCACGATACTATTAACTTTCCTTGCAAAGCTTGAAAATGAAAGACTACTATGAAACACCGTATTTTCTGAGTTTTTCTAATTGTTCCTTTCTCATTTCCATATGGTAAACACTCATTATGCCTGTCATTAAACAGCATGAAAGACAATTTTTTTTTAAAAAAAATTTGACTTTTTCAATTGCAGTCTGGCATGAATGTTTTGATGCTGTTGTTTGGATATAAAAATAAAAGTTGAGTATAGAAATATATTATTGATTCCTGTCTATTCTTCAGACTCATACACTATTGATTAAAGCCCCAACACTTGCCTCTTCATCGTAAGGGATCAAATTTGTAGAGCTGCCAAGAACCAAAACTCTGGCATGAGGATTTTGATAGCTGGTGAGCCTGGCTGGAGCAATGCATATTCTTATTGGTGATATGAGTGGTCTTGACCGGGAGATGTCAGATTGAGTGCAGCAACAATTTGGATGCTCACAAAATCTTACCAGTCTAAGGATGCTGCATATGTTTCTGCATTGTAGGACTGGGTTGGTCATGGGAACTATAAGTGAATTCAGTGTGAGGGCCAGCAACTGAACTCTGACTAGTGTAGGCAGAGTGCATTGGATATGTAAAAGAGAATGGCTAGAGTTATTGATCCTAGAGGTGAGCCTTAGTTTTACTTGCATCTCTGTGGTCATTGTGTTTTCCACTGGAAACACGTTTTCACTGAGTAGCCATGCTTTTCCAGAGGCTTTCAGATTCAAATACCTCCTCTCCTTTTATTTTGCAATTATACCTGTCTTGCAGGTCCCCAGCACCTCACATTTACTTGTGAGTTGGAGACTCCGAACCACAGCTTTCCTCCATGGGAAATGATGTTGGAGAACAACATTGCAATATTAAGTCTTCCCTGTTTACCTGTGAGCTCTGGTGTGCTGACAGAAGCACTTAGCATCTATAAGCTCTAAGCTTCCTCTTTCTCTTGGACCAATATGTGTGGTGTGATGAATATGGAAGTAGAAGATAGTGATGGAAGAAAGATGAATTCCTATCCACTCCCAACAGTGAATCTGGGTAAGAGAAAAGAGGCTTAGCTTAGCTAGGTTTTTTAAAAAATCAACTTGATACAAGTTAGAGTCATCTGGGAAAAGATGTCCCAACCATCACCACTAGATCACCTGTAGGCAAATCTGTGAAGCATTTTCTTGAATAAAGATTGGTATGGGAGAGCTCAGCCTATTGTGGGTAGTGCCGATACTGGACTTGGCATCCTGGGTGCTATAAGAAAGCAGGATGAGCTAGCCATGAAGAGCTAGCCATAAGCAGTGTTCATAACTCTCTGTTTCAGTTCCTGCCTCCAGGTTTCTGCCTTGAGTTCCTGCCCACCTTTTTTTCAGTGATAGTGTGTGAGCTTTCTTCCCCAAGTTGCTTTTGGTCAGGGTGTTTTATCACAGTAGTAGAAACCATACATAACTAAGACAGACAGGCTTCAAACTATGAAATCAACACACAGTGGACCAGATGGACATAACAGAGAATAAGCTTAGATATCAAGGCTGGGCAAGGACTTGGTTGATGTTGATGTTGTCATTAAGGGCAACATATAAAGCAACACATCTGTCAGAAAGAAGCATGCACAGAGAGTTATTCTAGAGATGTTATCAAGCCTACTCAATATAACTCAGGCCGAGAAGGACATTGAGTGCCGCCATTGAAGTGGATGCACATTCGAATGGTTGCACATAGGGAATATGCTGTACACTGGTCTATACTTTGACTTTCTGCTCCTACTCAATTCTTAGTAAAGTTGGGGTGAAATGAACTTGTCATGGGTGGGTGATATGGATAAACTTGTATATTTGTATGTGTATGTACAGTGTGTGTGTGTGTGTGTGTGTGTGTGTGTGCAGGCATACTTGCCTATGCACGTATATTTGGAAATCAACATTTGGTGTCTGTACCTATTTCTTTTCATCTTATTTTGTAGAATAGGATCTTCCATTGAATGTTGGCTAGCTTGGCTGGCCAGCGAACCTCTTAGACATACCTGTCTCCATATCCTCAACTCTGGAATTATAGATATGACACACAAGATTCTATGCCTTGCTTTTATTTAGATTTGGGAGAATCTGAACTCAGAGCCTCATACTTAAGCAGTAAGCTCTTTCCCCACTGAGCCAGCTCCCTCATCTCATGTGTACATTTTTTAGGGGGTAAAGCAAGTGTGTATCAAGAGACTGAAAGTGTGAGCCTATGACCTCACCACTGCTCACAGATGGGCATGTATGTGGTTTTATATAGAATAATATCTATCACAAGGCTAATTGTAGTAGCAAAAAGTTGAGCTTATGTAATGTCTGGCCATAGGGCAATGGGAATAATATTCATTATTATGGGTCAGTTTTTATATCAAATAGTATAACTTATAAAAGTATAAAGTGGCATGAAGAAATACTCAGCTGTGCTATCTCCGAGGGAAAGGCTTTCTGTTGTTTCAAAGTGCCTCCTTAATATTTTCATTTATAGTATAAATTCATGCTGCTCTTAACTGTTGTGAGAGATGATTCTCATGGCTAGTGGTTAATGCAGAGACTCATACTGTTTGGAGTGCTAAGTACAGATAACTTTGCTTGCTCAGCTGTGCATACTTCATCTCTATCAAACTCCCTTATCCAAGGACCAAAGGACACTACAGAGGAAAGGGCAGAATGAATGTAAGCTGGAGGGTGGAGAGAAGATCTGAGAAATACTGTCTCCTGGACATGACAGATCAGTTGAACACATGGACTTGCAACAGCTGTAGTTACCTACACAAGACCTGTGCAAGATCAAGCTAATCATAATTCCAGTGTGGGTCAGGGAAGAACCCAAAAGGCCCAAGACTCTATCCATAGCAGAAATGCTATTGTGGGGCAAGTGAAACCATGTCATCAGAGAAAAACTGGGAAGGTTGAGCAAACTCAGAAACCCCAGTAAATTTTCATATCTGAGAATGGTAGTCATTTCATTTACTCCCAACTCAGTTCCTGTACTGGACCACATGACTATGACACCCCACATGAAGATTGTGACCACTAGTCATGTAGCACAGAGCACAGAGTTCTCTATGATAATGAGGTACTGAGATGGGCCAGTTGCTAGTGTTTAGCCAATAAGCTTCTTGTCCTGGACATTCCTCTCTGCAAAAGGTTTGGTCTACCCTGAGGAAGTTGTATGCATCATTTTCATCATGGATCAGTAGTTTAGACAAAAACTGCCTTTCTCATCAAGAACGGGTGTTGGGGGAAGCCTTCATCATACAGGGACCGTAAAAGGCTGAGGGAGTGGGGAGTCACTTTCTTTTGGACACATGATGGCTAGTATAGGATGTCCATGGTCCAGTGGGTGACCCACATCCATGCAAAATAGACGTGGATATATATTATCATTATACATTGCATAATTATACATATATATTATATAATATTATATATTATACATATATATTATATTATACACATTATACATATATATTATCATTATACATTGCATAAATGTATGATTTTCTCCTTTTCAAAGGAGAAATAAAAATATTATGTCAAAATATATATTGTGTATTTTTATTCCTAAAACCAGGCAACCACAATGCCAAGTGAATACACATAAGACAAGGTATTTTTTATATCACAGAATCTAGAATTTATTAAGTGATTTTCAGTGTGGACATGAAAACTGTTGACTCTGAAAATAACTCTCATCTAGGGCCAGATGTCAGTGTGTCTGTATAAATGTGTATATGTGAAAATGTAAGGAAGTCATGAGATACATCTTTGTGTTTGGCAAAATGTCTGTAATGAATCTTTTACCATAAAAATGCATGATTTCCAGTGGTTTTGCTTCTCTAATTAGAAGCTTCTCTGTGACAACCCTTTCAAGGCTTATGACTATTCATGAGTCTTAGGAGGATGTGCTCTGTCTAAAATACAATACTCTCCTTGGGATTAGCTTGCTGTCTAGTTTGGCCTACTCCACAGGTTCCAGGATCAGTGAGAGACCCTGTCTCTAAACATAAAACAAAAAAGTATTGAAAAAGACAACTGATATTGATCTCTGTCTTCCACAAGCATGCAAGCAACCACCCACATACATACACACATGTACCCCTGCACACATGCACGCACACATGCAGGCACATACGTGTCACTAGATTTACTTATGATTACCTCCATTTTGTCTTCCAACAGACACCCTTAGTGGACACCTGGTTTGGTATTGTCTGTCCTCCTTCTCTGATGACCACCCTCAAACCCACAAATGGTCTTCCCTTAGTAGTCCTGTTTGTGCTTGTCACCAGGGGTAGCTCATTGATTCAGTTGGGCCAATCAGGTCACTATGTTGGGAACTTGGAAATGAGTAGAGAGCAGCTATCTTTCACTCAACAAAACAGGAAACAATAGAATCTTTTGTTGAGAAATAATGGGGCAGAAAGGTGCAGAGGCTGCTGCAGGCACCCACCTCAGGTTTCCACCTGAGGCACCTGAGGTGCCCCGCCACACTGGGGTCGTATTTTTTCTTTTAATTAGCATATAAGATAACAGATCTCCTCCTAGCATTTTCATACACTCTTAGGTTTGGCTGATTCCTCCCCTTTCCCATGCCCTCACCTCCATCAACACTTCTGTGCTATTCTCTGAGCCTTTGGTATTCCCCTTTCCAGCTTCCTACCACACGTGTTCTATTACACTCCCACTCCTCTGCCTTATAAAGCCCCCTTTCCCACTTCATGGATGCCGTACTAGTTTCCTGTCCTCTATTCAAACCTACACAACAACCACAGGTTAGGATCTGTTCATGAGTGTGACTAATGGCACAAGTCTTGTTGAGCCTCACTTAACCATACCTTTCTCTTTCATCCATTTTTCAGCACCTCTCAGGTTTTTTGTTAGTGAATAAAATTCCACTGTGTGTATGTACCACATTTTCATTTATTCATTTATCTGTTGACGGACATCTAGATTGATTCCATTTCCTTGCCATTACAAATAGAGTAAATGATAAACATGGGTATGTAGTGTCTATATGATGGGCCATATGGGAGGAAAGAGCGACTACACTGATTTCCATAGTTTATGCTCCCACCAAAGGTGATCAAAGGGTTTTAATTCACATCTTATTTGGCATTTGTTGTCTTTTATTTTTTTAATTTTTACTTTATTCAAAGTAAATGTTCTTTTCCCACATAATACACTCTGGTTATGCTTTCCCTCCCATGGCTCCTCTCAGTTCTTCCCCATTTCCATCTCCCCTTCTATCCAGGTCCACATGCTTCCTGCCTCTCCTCAGAAAACAAACAGGCATCTAAGGAACGATAATAAAACAAAACAAAACAAACAAACAAAAGAGAAACAAGACAGGATAGGACAAAACAAACAGAAGAAAAAGGGTCAAAGAAAAGGCATAAAACCCATAGATGAACACAAGGATACTTGGGTGCACACACAAAAGACTCCTATAAAAGCATAAAACCAGAAGCACTAAGATAGATGCAGAGGACCTGTGAGATTAAACAAAAGAAATGTCCTGACACAATAGTATAAGACAAAGCACCTCCGGAGATGTCATCGTTCTTGCTTTGTGTTGGCCGTCTCCCACTAGACATGGGACAAACCTTAAGAGCGGTTTGCTTCCCCAGGGAGACTCCCTTGGAAAAACTAATTTTTCATTTTTAAGCAGTTGTCAGTTGGAGATAGTCTGGGTTAAGGATAGGGGCATATGCCTACTTCTTCTCTAGGCTCTAGAACCCCATCTGTCTGGTGCAGACCCATGCAAGCTGTGTGCAACCTGCCTCAATCTCCATAAGTTCATATGTGGACTGATCCTGCTGCATTTAGAGGGCCTTATTTCTTTGGTGTCCTCCATCCCTTGTGGGTCTTACATACTTTCCACCTCTTATTTTGCTGGGTTTCCTGAGCTTTGAGGGGAGATCTTTGATGAAGAAATTCCATTTAGGACTGTGTGCTCCAAGGTCTCTCACTCTGCATTGTCTGGCTGTGGGTCTCTGTGTTTGCTCCCATCTGCTGCAGGAGAAAGCGTCTCTGATGATGGCTGAGCATGGACCCATCTATGAGAATAGCAGAATGTTGTTAGGAGGCACATTATTGAAGTAGTATTTGGTTTTCACCTAGATTCCTGGTTTCAGGTTCTTGGCCACCCATGTAGTATCAGTGATGGATTCCATCTCATGGAACGGGCCTTAATAGAGATTAGATCTTGGCTGGCCAGTCTCAGAAGCCTTGTACCACCGCTGTATCATTGCATCTTGCAGGCAGGTCACAATTGTAGATAGAAGGGTTTGAGCTTGGTTTGTAGCTTTTCATCTGGGTATAAGCAGAGTAACTTCCAGTCTATGAACTGGAAAGCTCTAGTTAGGCACCAGCGTGGCTTCTCAGTGTTCAATGACTTGTGTAGGTGTTGTTTTCAAGCAGTAGGGCTGGAGAATAATCAATAGCTTTCACAATAGCCTGGATTGTTTGGGGATTTCTAATGGACCCCTTTGACCAACTACTTGGTAACCTATTCTGGATACTGGAAACTTCATTTGGTGATGAGAGATATCCAGTGGTGCTGTCTCTCCCTATTATTTAGCAGTTTCATTTAGATTGAATTCACACACACACACACACACACACACACACACACACACACACACACGGTACAGCTGGATGTTGACATATATCTATATCCAGCTTCCTGAGCAATTGCTGCATTGATTTCTATAACGAGTTTGTACTCACACCAGCAATAGATGAGTGTTCCCCTTAGTCTACATCCTCTCACTATGAGTTGCCATTCATTTTATTGCTCTTGGCTATTATGACTGGTATAGTATTAAATCTCAAAGTAGTTTCGATTTGCATTTCTCTGATAGCTAAGGATGTAGAATTAAGGATATTTCTTTAAGTGCTTCTCAGGCATTTGAGTTTTCTCTTTTGAGAATTCTGTTTAGATCTGTGCCTCACTTTTAAATTAGTTATTTGTTTTCTTGATGTCTAGTTTCATGAGTTCTTTATATATCTTAGATTTTAGCCTCCTATCAGTTGTAGAGTTGGTAAAAATCTTTTCCCCTTCTGTAGGGTTAAGCTTTGCCTAAATGACAATGTCCTTTGTAAAGCACAAAGTTTTTAGTTTCATAAAGCCCCATTTATTGTTGATCTTAGTGTCTGTGCTAATGGTGCTCTGTTCAGAAAGTCTTTTCCTGTGCCAATGAGTTCAAGACTATTCCCCACTTTATCTTCTACCAGGTTCAGTGTGTCCAGTTTTATGTTGTGATCTGACCCATTTAGAGTTGAAGGCAGGGTGATATGTATGGATCTATTTGGATTCTTCTACATTTAGCCAACCAGTTTAATCAATACAATTTCTTATAGATGTTGTCATTTTTACAGGTTGTATTTATAGTTCTTGATTTCAAGAACAAAAAACAAAAAACAAATGGAGAAAACAAAAAAACCCTGGAATCCAAAAATGTATGGAATTATTTCTGGGCCTTCGATTTTATTCCAATAATCAATGTGTCTGTTTTGTGCCAATACCATGCTGGTTTTTTATTATTATAGCTCTATAGAACAATTTTAGATCAGAGATAGTGATAATTCCTAGCAATTATTTTTATTATTTAGAAGTGTTTTGGCTATCCTGAGGTTTATTTTTGTTGTTGTTGTTTTATTGCATGTGTATTTATATGAAGCTGAACGTTGTCCTTTCAAATTCTGTGAAAAATTGTGTTGGAATTTAGTGGGGATTGTATTGAATTTGTAGGCTGCTTTTGGTAAGGTAGACATGTTTATTATATAATTCTAATGATCCATGACCATAGGAGATATTTCCATCTTTTGATATGTTTTTCAATTTTTTTCTTCAATGTCATAAAGCCTTTTTTCTTATAAAATTCTTTCATTTGCTTAGTTAGAACTGTCCTAAGATATTTTAAAAATTTGAGGCTATTCTAAAAAGTGTTGGTTTCCTGATGTCTTTCTCAGTTCATTTGCCCTTTCTGCATAGGCAGACTATGTATGGTGTGTGTGTGTGTGTGTGTGTGTGTGTGTGTGTGTGTGTGTGTGTTAATTTTGTATCCTGTTACTTTGGTGAAGAATGGTTTTTGCTGTAGGAGTTCCCCAGTGTAATTTTTAGGATCACTTTATGTAGATTATCACATCATCTGCAAATAGTGATACCTTGACTTCTCCCTATCCAATTTGTATCCCCTTTGTTGGCATCAGGACCTCTGAAACCCATAATATCACCTAGGCAGGGGTTTCACAGACCTGTTGCCAAGGCAACAGCTGCCATATTCCCAGAATCCATTGGCCTCACCTCACCTCCCACCTTTACCTGTGACCACCATGTCATCACATATATATATATGCATGTGGGGAATGCCCCCCTCTCTCCCCTCTTCTCTTTCCACCACCACCCCATCTCTCTCTCTCAATTAAACTTCTTACACATGGAACTGTTTGTGCCTAGTGTGTGTTGTGTCCTAAAGTGAGCTGCCAAAGCACATCACCCTTGATCTCTTCCAGTTGTCTATTTCTCTAGTTAAGATCTTATGTATTATATTGAATAGGCATGGGGAGAGTGGTGATACTTTCTTGTTTCCGATTTTAGTGGAATTGCTTTGAGTTTCTCTCCATTTAAGTTTATTTTGGCTGTAGGGTTGTTGTAAATTCCCTTTATTATGTTGAGGTATGCCCTTGTAGCCCTAATATCTCCAGGACTTTTATCATGAATGGGTGTTGGATTTTGTCAATATGAGTGATAATGTGGTTGTTGTCTTTCAGTTTGTTTACATGGTGGATTATGCTTATTGCTTTACATACTTTGAACCATCCCTGCATCTCTGGGATGATGTCTACTCAATTATGGTAGACACACATGGTAGATGTGTTTTTGGATTCAATTTTATAGTATTTTATTAAGAATTTTTGCATTTATCTTCTTATGGAAAATTGCTCTGTAATTCTCTTCTTTATTGGTTTTTACATAGCTTCAGTATCAGGGTAATTGTGGCCTCATGAAAAGAATTGGGCAATGTTCCTTCTGTTTCTATTTTGCAGAGAAATTTGAGGAGTACTGACATTACTCTTCTTTAAAATTCTGGTAGAATTCTATGCTAAAATCATCTGGCCTTGGCCTCTTTTGGTTGAGAACTCTTCATAACTGCTTCTATTTCACTAAGACCAATAAATTTGTTCTTAGTTCCCTCTTATCAAAGACTCCTTTTTTGCAAGAGTTCAGAAATATGGAGCAGCAAGACAGCTCAAATGTGCTTACCACACAAGCCTGATAACTTGAGCCTGATTCATGGGATCCATGTAAAAAAAAATCTGTATGTGGTGGTATGCATCTTTAACATTTGCACTCCTACACTGAACTGGGAGAATATCCTAGAAACTTCTAATTTGTAGAGTATGAGGTACAAGATGTTCTCCAAGTGTCCAGTGCCTGAAAAGTGGCAATAATTGTTCTTTATGGTGGTTTTCAAACCACATGTTCTTCCTATGTTAGTAAGAACATCTCTGTCCTGAAGTACAATCAACAGAAGCTTCCAGACTGTGTTTGTGGAAATGAGCTTATGAGAGGAGTTCTGTAACATGCACACAAAATGAAGACTGGCCTAAGTGTAGATTCTTCTCTTGTCTTCTCTTGACCTTTCATATCTAACCTTGGAAACAGTGCAGAGTGTGAATCTGTGCCTGAGTCAAGTGGTCAGGAAGAGCCTCTGTGGGTTTATCTACAACACCAGGTGCTTATGGCCTAGAGCAAATCTGGAATCCACTTTCCTGGGTAAAAAAAAAAAAATGATTATTGCTTGCACTGTGTATAAATAGTGTTGGAGCTAGACTGGCCATGAAAGAGGACAGATGCAAGCTCAATGTTTGTGTGAGAGACCTCTGGTCCAGCACTTCTAGGAGAGATGATTCAGCTATTTCTCAAGTAATGGGTGTCATCCTTACTATTTAACCCTGGATCCCTGAGCAGGCACTATAATAGAGAACATGGTTCTCTGTTCTGATTCGGCTTCACTTGTCCATCAGTGTCACCACCTCCCCAGCAAAAGGAAAATTGCAGACCCACTCACAGCATCTAATCCCATTTGGGTGGCTTGCTCAAGTGTGTGTGCTTCTTAAGAGCTAACACAATGTTGCAATGCCCTTTACGTCACTGACAGTGGTTAACTAGCTATTTAAGGGCTGTTATGACTTTGAATGAGCTCAGCAGGTTTTTTGTTAGTGTTTTGTTCTTTTCTGTATTATTTGGAACTTCTAAAACTCCTGCAAATGATCTGTGGCAAAGAAACAATGGAGCTTTGCTCAGTTTCAGAGAGAAAATTTCACTGACATCATCCTCATCATTATCACCACCAACACCATCATCACAATCATCAGAGAATTATCACAGACAGTCAAGCTGTGGCCAGACCAGCACACATATTTATCAACTCTTGTGCTAGAATTAGTGTCTGACACATGATACCTTCTTGTGCAGTGACGAGCTGGAAAATCAGAGAGTCAATCAGTTGGTTTTCTACTAAATGCAAGTTGAAGTTGCTTGACCATCGGTCATTGGCATCTTGCAATCCAAGGTTGATACACAAAGCTGAGCAGGTGCCTGTGCCCACCTTCTATTTCTACCTGTGCTCATAGAGGTTGACAGCTTTGTGTGGGCTGAAGAGCTGAGCTATGTCCCTGGGTGTGGATGGCCAGGCTCACAAGAGCAATCTACAAAGGTTCTGGTGGGCTGAAGAGCTGAGCTATGTCCCTGGGTGTGGATGGCCAGGCTCACAAGAGCGATCTACAAAGGCTCTGGTCACTTCCAGTCATCTGAACTAAAGCTTGCTGGCAGTGTTCAGCTCAAAGCACAGGAGCTTCCTTCTGTGCAGTTCTTTATTAAATTTTCATTTGCTAAGCATCTGTTATAGGCCCCGAAGTAAGTAAGAGGAAACATCTGCCTTCTGTGCACCCAAATAAAGAAGTTGCGTAAAACTGCAGCAAGTCATCCGGGAAGGTGATGTGGAGAAACCTATGAGCCAGATGCTGAAAGAGTCTAAGTTAAGGATCAGCACATCATGAAAAGATTGGTGAACTTTTGCATTTGGAAAAATTGCAAATACTCAGAATGTGTGCAGTAGAGATCATAGATAGCCCAGAAATCCTAGAAAACCATCTCAGTTCCTGCAGAAAGATTTTTATTTCTGGATAGCCAGGAGGTACATGACTATAATTGTAAGGTTCAGGAGACTGGATCAGGGAGATCACCAGGTCCAGCCTTGGCTACGTAACGAATCTCAAAACCAAGAAGATCAGAGCAGGTAACTGGAAAATAGTATATACAGGCATGCTGGAAGCTCAAACCTGAAGATTCCAAGCAGTCATGACAATAGCCTACCTACACAGTTTAGGATGACATCTGACAAGTGGAAGGTCCTTGGAGCAGAGAGAAGAGCATCATAGCTGAAACATGTTGCAGAGGGGTGGAGATGCAAGGCCAGAGTATAAGTAGCACCAGGAATAGTTACTTGGTTCTGAGTTCAGAGTTTGAAAATGTATCAACCTATCTATATGTTATCTTTCTATGCTGTATCTTTAGGGAGGTTAGGTGAATGGAGAGATAGATAATATATAGGTAGATAGATGATGGATGATAGATAGATAGGGTATAGATGACTAAAAACAGGTAAATGGAGAGATGGATGATAGATAGGATGATAAATGACAGCAGATAGATAGGTGATACATAGAGTAGTAAGTGACAGTAAATAGATAAGGAGACGGATGGCAGATAAAGAAATAATAAATGGGTAGATGATAGGCAATTGTTACATAGATAGGTAGACAGACAGACAGGTAGATATACACACACACACACACATACATATATACATACATTCATGCATACATACACACACATACATACATACATAGACAAATACATAGATACATAGACAGACAGATGACAGACTGACAGACACTGTGGTTATTGTTCCTGAGAACCATAGTTCCTGTAGAAGAGCAGCCTGTTCTCCTTACTGAGCTGTCTGCTGCTACCCCTCCCCTAAGAGCCAGGCTGAATCACTTCTAAAACACACACTCAAGTTCTTACTGTTCACCTCCTAACTAGAAAATCTGATTTTTTTTTTTAAGTTTCCAGATAATTGTGAGGATTAACTGAGTGGTTTGAGAATCACTCAAACAACATACAGTGAAACATTTGGTACCTAACAAGAGCTGAACTAATGTTAGCTGCTTTATAATTTAACCAAACAGCCTGGGGTTACACTGAAGCAGCAGAGCAGTAGACAGAGGACAAACTCTTGAGGCAGGCAGCCTGAGCCCAAACCCTGCCACTAATGGCTGAATAGTTTGGGAAAGATTTCCTAACTTCACTGAACCCCAGGCGCATCACTTTTAACAGGCAGATAATAAGAGTGCCCACCTTTCAGAGATGGTTATGGCTTATAGAGTGTTCTTATAAACAGATGCAGAAAGCCTACCTTTCAGAGATGGTTATGGCTTATAGAGTGTTCTTATACACAGATGCAGAAAATGGAATCCAAAACCCAGCACAGTAGCAGCTGATATGTCTTTCCCATGAAACATGTGAGGAGTTACCAGAAGCAGACCCACGATTTACAAAATCACATTAACGTCAGATGACCTCCAATGACTCATAATTTAAGGAACCACATATAACTCTGAGGCTGTGAAAAGCAACCGAAGCATAAGATCTTTTCATTTTCCCAGAGCAAGCCACACAGACCATCCTACAAAATCTCTGGAAGATTACACATACTGTTAAGATTCTGAAACTCAATTAAGATCAAAGCCTCCCAGGCAATGCTGAAGGTAACATGGCTGGGACAGCAATGTGGCTTGTACTTCATTATAGTTGCAGCAGGAATTAATCATGACATGGATCCCCAGTGTGGTTCCTTACCTCATCACAGTGGCTTCATGCAGCCTAGATGGAGAGCTGCAACCAAACTCTATACCCTACTTTAGATCAAGGACTAGGAAATGAATCCAATTAGAAGTATAGACTTACATTAAAACATATGTTCCCTGAGTTGGCAAGAGTTCACTTACGGAAATGCAAGAAATACCAGTGCTCGAATCAGGCTCTAGGGAGCAGATCCCAGCTGTAGTGTAACATGAGGACATAAGAAGTTGGACCTTTGGGCAGTGGCGCACACGAGAAGGAAAAACTATACTCCCCAGAAAACAAGCTGAGGACTTATTTGACCAGATGCAGAGATGGACCCATTTAGGGATGAGAAGCTCATCCAAGCAGTCAAGGCATCTAAGGTATATGATATGTAGTGGACCTTGTAGAACAGGGTAAGGTATGCCAGCAAGTAAATGCTTATGCAGCCATGAGCAAACAGGGCAAGAGACCTAGGGCAGAGTGGTCTGGGGTTTACTGGGAGGTCAATTTTACAGAAGTTAAGCCAGGAATCTATGGTTACAAATACCTCCTAGTGTTTGTGAATACTTTCTCGATGGGTTGAGGCTTTCCCTATCAATTAGGAAACAGCTACTGTGGTAGCCAGAAAGATAGTAGAGGAAAAATTTCCCAAGGTTCAGAGTGCCCAAGGTAATTGGATTGGACAATGGTCCTGCATTTACTTCTAAGGTAAATCAGGGATTGGCAGAGATACTGGGGACTAATTGAAAGCTCCATTGTGTGTACTGTCTCCAGAGCTCAGGGCAGATAGAGAGAATGAACAGAACCCTAAGAGAGACCTTGACTAAATTGACCTTCGAGACTGGCGCTCCCTGGCTGGTGCTTTTTTCCCTGGAAAGTCCAGAACACCCCCTACCATTTTAACCTGACCTCTTTTGAGATCCTGTCTGGAACCCCAACTCCCTTGGTGTTCACTGGGCCCTCACAGGAGGTATCCCAACTCACTGAGGCTCTAAGCCTGTCAGTCAATACAACACGAGATAGATTTGTCCCAAACTGTCTGCCTTAAATGCTCCAGGGATGCCAGAGACTCCTCACCACTTCCAGACCGGTGACTGGGTCTACATAAGGAGGCATTGGGCACAGTCTTGGAACCATCCCTGGCTCTGCTAACCCCACCCCAACAGCCCTCACGGTGGACGGTATTGCTGCCTGGGTGCATGCTTCGCATGTGAAACCTGCAGACGCCCCGCTCTCCTGGGATCCCCGCTGCACTGTGCAGAACACTGACAATCCACTCAAGCTCAAGATCACTCCACCTTGATCATGACCCGCTAGTGCTACCTTTGCATTGTGGTTCCTTCCCCCATCCTATGTGCCCGTCCACCAAACCTGTTACAGTACTCACTGTCTCACTTCTGTTGGGGTTGGGGGTGTCCAGAGCAGCCACTGGGACCTCTGCTTTGGTCTTAGAAGGGAAAAATTATGACAGTCTGAGGGCAGCCATTGGTTTATAGAGAAAATAGAAGCTTTCATCAGTCACCTTCAAGAATCATTGACTTCATTATCAAAAGTAGTACTACAGAATAGGAGGGGACTAGACTTTACTTTTCCCCCAGCAAGGAGGGCTGTGTGCTGCCTTAGCTGAGGAGTGTTGCTTTATATAGACCATTCTGGGGTTGTTAAAGACTCAATGGCCAAGGTGAGAGAAGGGCTAGTCAAACAGAAGAGAGAAAGAGAACAGTCAGGGCTGGTTCAAGTCTTGGTTTACCTTCTCCCCTTGGTTAACCACCCTCATATCCACCTTGGTAGGTCTCCTAATTTTTCTCCAGATGTTGTTGACCTTTGGACCTGCATATTGAACAAGCTTATAGCCTTCATAAAAGAGAGAGTAGGAGCAGTGCAGCTGATGGTCCTGAGCCAACAATATGAGACCCTGAGGACAGGACCTGAAGAATATGAGTTAGTTACCCAAGACTCCTGAGCATAGCTCCAGGGTTGGAGCTTGTACAAGAAGAAGGGGGAAGTGAAGGACCCTAAGGGGTTTTCCAGTCCCACATCCTTTATAGTTTCCCCCTCCTGCCTGGAATCAAGGCTAGGTCAAGTTCCATTCTCAACCCACAGGAACATTCTTCAGTAAAAAATTCTCAGAATGTACTGACTGATCTACCTGACCTTCTACCTGACCCTCTGGAAATCTACCTGACTCTCTGGAAATCTACCTGATCCTCTGGAAAGTCCCAGGTAGAGTTCAAATGCATGGCATGCTTGCTAGCCAATAGACTTAAAGGTCAATATGTTTAGCCAATAAGTTTGATCTGTAACCTTGCTGGTGTAACCTGTACCTCTCAAAAGTATAAACACTGCTTGTAGTAGTCATTTGGGGGTCACCTTCTTAGTAACTCATCTTGAGGGACTAATTGAAGGTCAACCTTGATGCACTGGAAAATAAGCCTCTTACTTTTGCATAGAAAAAAAAAAAGAAGAAGGAGAAAAGAAGCTGGGCCTTTGTAGGATGAAATATTTTATGTGCCTGGCCCTTTAAATAATTCTATGCTGTTCAGTGACAGTTGGCTCTCGAACTTCTGGGAACAGGAGAGGAAATAAAAGCCAACAGAGGCTGAGAGTTGGGGGAGAGAATAAGGTACGAAAAGCTACAGACCTTTTAGCCCAGTCCACCTGGATGGCCCTCCCCAGTCCCTGCCAGTTTTGAGAGCAACAGCTAGAATCCTATGAACCTGGTTGCAAGTCCTTTCGTGGACTTCCAGCTCTTTGATCCTGGACCCAGGACATAGAATTTCCACCATGAACTAATATAAAAGTTCTAAGGTCTGATGGCTTGGAAGTCCATACCTGTTCTGCGCTTATCGCTGACCGGCAGCAATAACGACAGAACACCGAGGCTCCTTCTCTCGCGGCTTACTCAGGAATTCTCTTTGTTACAGCTCTTTTAGGTTTCTGGGTGTTACAGCTCTTTCTGGTTTCCAAGTGTTACAGCTCTTTCTGGCTTCTAGGTGTTACAGCTCTTCTTGCTTCTGTGTAGCGGCCCTGGATGCTCTGCTAACGCTGCTTTTATACTCGAGCCGGAGCTCTCAAGTCCTCCTGGATTGGTCCCCCGGGGCAATCGCCTCATTAGCATGCACCCGCTCGGGAGGGGTTTGGCGCATGATTGGTTAGCATACACCCGCTCGGGAGACACCTAATTTGCATGAGCCCGCTCGGGAGGGGCACGAGATTTACCAGGCAAGTCTGAGGCAGTCGGTGCCATCTTGGAATGGCGACTGGCTTCCCACACATACCTTCTTAGCGCAGCATCCCACCTGTGGGTGCCAAACACCCCATTGCTGGAGATGCCTCCCCTGTGATGACCTGTTCTGGTCCACAGGTATCTTCCACCCTAGCTTAGGGCCCACTGTTGGGTCACACTAACAACCTCAGCTTCCTCCTGGGGCTATTCTGCCAGATCCACTGCCAGTGCTGCCTAGATATGACCCATGAATCCTGAGACTCTCCTTCCTTCCAGGTAATACAACTCCCTTTTCAAAGCAACCTCTTCACAACAGCTCTGTGACGAGAGAGATGCTCATATAGTCCTAAAAGGACAAGCACATGAATTCTCATCTCAGATGCACTAATCAAATGGCTCTGCAGCTGTGCAGCATGTATGTGTGTGTGGATGAAAAGGCCAGAGCATAGACATGGGGATATCAGGCTCTGTACCTACTGTAATAAATTACTGTGAACAAAATGACTAAAAATGATAGGGATGTGTCTTTTTAGCTTAGGAGGATGGAAGCTCAGAAACCTCTCCCAGCTGAATAGAGCATGCTCCTGACAAGGCTGCGGAGGGGTTCTTCCCACCTCTCCCCACACTGAGGGCTGTTGGAGCCTCTCACCTGCTACATCTCTGGAGCTCAATGTCCCATTTCCTCTTGAGCTCCTTGACATTTGTGATTGTATTAAAAGCCTTACTGAATAACTCAGGAATCTTCTGTTCAAGATTCTTTTTTTTTTTTTTTTTT
>NW_022196894.1:5718639-5728252 GCF_008632895.1 Mastomys coucha
TGTAGCCCTGGCTGTCCTGGAACTCACTCTGTAGACCAGGCTGGCTTCGAACTCAGAAATCTGCTTGCTTCTGCCTCCCAAGTGCTGGGATTAAAGGCGTGTACCACCACCACCCGGCCCGTTCAAGATTATTAATGATGACTGCAAAGATCTTTCTCTCTTTTCTCCATAAATAAAGTCACACTTATAAGTTCCATGTGTTCCAGTATGGAGTTTTAGTGGGATACGACTCAGTCAACTTCAGCGGGCAATGAGAGGCAATAGGAGAGGTGGGAAGCCTTTTAAATACCTACCATGTGAAACAACATTCTCTCTCCCTCCCCCCCCCTCTCCCTCTCCCTCTCTCTCCCTCCCTTTCTCTCTCTCTCTCTCAAAAAAAAAGCTCATTGGTAAAAATCATAATTCTAAATCCCATAATGTGAATGATATAACCACTAAAATAAAAAGCAATAAACACATTAACAATAGCAAAGTGTTTTTAAATCACAGTTGAAATGGGCATGATGGACCCCACCACAGTGCATGCTGCAGCTCCCCCATTCTGCAGAGGACCAACTCAGTTCCAAGCCCAGCTCAGTTCCCGGGGGTCTGAGTTCCCCTGCACCACAGGTGAAGTCCTCCCTCCCTGGCACCGCAGGTGGAGTCCTCCCTCCTCTGCACCGCAGGCAGAGTCCTCCCTCCCCGGCACCGCAGGCGGAGTCCTGTGCTTTTTAGTCAGAATCTGACTTGTTCTTGTTCTGGTGGCCGTTGGCTTGTTTTCTGTCTGTCCCAACAGACTACAGTTTTCCTAAAGAGACCACGTGTCCTTTTGTGTGAGTGCATGCACATGTGTGAGTGTATGTATCTGTGTGCATGTTTCATGAAATGTGAGGATTCAGAAAGCCACCCCTAAGACAGAGAAGGTGTCAGAGGCAAGAAATGGTGGGGGCCCAGCAAAAACCCTTAGAGTGAGGTTTCCTAGTAAAGAAATAAATGCAAATGACAGGCACTGTGTTAAGAAGTTGACATGGTCTAGCCCCTTAGGATCATTTCTGTGACAATTGTGGAAATGAGTTTTACAAGTCTTGGGTACATGATAGATGGTGGGGACCATCATCAGAGTTTGGGTCCCAAATATCTCTCATCTATCACCAGACCTTGCCTTCTCTGGAAGTTATCAGATCCATCCTCCATCCTTCATGCCTCCAAGGTATGTGTCTTTCTTCTCGGACAATCATGCCCATTCCCAGCGTCTGGTTCTGTACCTTGTCTCCACCCTCCCCTCAATGATCCTTGAAGACCCTGAACTCAGAAAGAGCCAGAAGGAAAACCAGCTGGGGTCTGGGCTAGCAGCTCTCTCAGCCCAAAGCCAGCTCAGTCTATCACTCTGAAAGTGAAACACACCTTTAATTATGTCTGTTAACTCAGCACAGGGCATGAACTGGGCGACAGACAATCCAGAGTTGCAAGTGACGGGCCTTTTCAAGCTGTGCATCAATGCCACAGGAGCCCTTAATTCCATTTTTTACCTGCTAGGCAGCTGTCAAGTCCTTGATTGAGCTATAGCAACCAGCATCATGGGTTTGGGGAAAATTGTCGGGTTTCTGTGTTTTGACTTCAAAATTTAACCATGTCTAAAAGAAAAGCAAGAGATTCCCTCCTCCTAAAATACAAGTTTGAACACTTGGGCTGGGGAGAGAGAATTTACTCCTGTTAAACACACCCATTGTATATTTTTGTATGACAGTACTGGTCCATGTGCCAGAAATGGCATTATGTGTTTAGTGCTGTGCCCAACCTTGACCTCAAGTTAAAAATGAAAAGAAAGTCCAGCTGAGTGTGGTATCCCCTCTAATCCCTGCACTTGTGAAGCTGAGGCAGGAGGATTTCCACTACCTTAAGTCCAGACTGGATTACCTGGTGGATTATAAGTCAGCCAGAATACAGAATAAGACTGTCTCAATAATGATAACAACAACAACAACAACAACAACAACAACAACAGCAACATCTTGCTAATTGTATTGTATGACTATACATGGTCACAGTTCACTCTTGTCTGCAGCTGTCTTGACTTAGCTAGCACCATTCCTGCTAAGCAAATATGTGCTCAGGAAATAACTCAAAGGGTGGGTGAAGAATGAGTGAAGGCAAGCAGCTGGCGACTACCATTCCCATGTGTGCTCCATTTGTACCCATCCTGTTATATGCCATGTTTCCTGGGAGGACCTGAACAAACATCTCCCCACCACAGCTCGGGAATTGATTAACATAAGTAACGATACTGCCCAACCCAGCATGGACCAGTGAGTTTACTGGGGCTGCTCACAGAAGTACGGAGGGGTGGTGCTTACCAGAGCATGGGTAACTAAAGGCAGTTTCGTCACCACAAGCCCTTCCCAGCGTGAGTGACAGCCCATAGAAGCTGGACCTCTGGAGCTCTCTGAAGAACTTGGAGGCAGCTTGACAGGTAGGAATGCCTGTTCTTGCCAGTCCTGGCTGCTCATATAACTTTGGTAAGAAGAGACCTTAAGCATCTTGTAAGCTTCAGAGCTTCTGAGGAACGTTTCCGTAAGGAACTGGTGTCCTCCAGAACTACCTGAATCTTAGCTTCCCTGTGGGGTGGCATGTGTCCATTGCTACAAGCATCTTCTGATGCCTACAACATCTTCCCCACCTCAGAATGCAGAGCCTTTTACAGTAGATGGTGGATGACAAGTGCCCAAATGTACCTGCTTGGATTGGAATTGGAGCTGTGAGCACTGAAATAAGTAGTAAAATCCATTCTAAAAGTAGAAGATGGTGGCAGCTTCTTCCAACATCCCTGAGCATGAGGGAGCACTGAGGGAAGAGCACAACCATGTCCAGGGCAATGCTCTAGAGTTGTCCAGCTCTGGGACAATGTTTGTGCTCGAGAGGATTCCAAATAGCTGGGCTGAGATATATGGTAAGTGGATTCTGCTTGTATGCCCCTCTGTGATAACCCCTGGACTTAGTTTCTATTTCCTGCAGCTCTAAGTCCCTGACCATTTATCACTAGCAGATAAAAGAAATGATGCTGAGATGGCTGTGTCCTGTGCCCAGGCTTCCAGCCAAGGACAAAGCTAGTTTGCATGTCCAGGGATAGAGATTCTAAAATGCAAGTCCTTCCACCTATCTATACTGTGCTTCCTAAAAGAAGCAGTTCTAACCAAACTACTTGGTTGCAGCTAATACAACCCTGTGCCTCTGGAGCAGATGCATTCATAGCCATTCCTAGCCAGATTTGCTGCTGACTGCCTATAACCCCACCTGCTCTAGAGGATGAGGTAGGAAGATTGTGGGTTCAAAGCCTGTCTAGGCTACAGGGTAAGTTTGTGATCAGCGATTGAAATGAGTTCCAGATTGAAAGCCTGTCTCTCCTGTTTATCTTCTTCTCAGATTGGCACAGGCTAGAGCCATCTGGGGAGAGGAAAGTAGACTGAGAAAATGTCACCATTAAGTTTCCAGTAGCAAGTCTGTAGGGCATTTTCTTGGTTAGTGCTTGACGTGGGAGGGCCCGGCCCACTGGGGACAGTTCCATCTCTGGGCAGTAGTACTGGCTGATGTCAGAAAGCAGGCTGAGAAAGCTAGTAAAAACAAGCAGGTAAGTAGGGTTTCTCCATGGACTCTGTTTCAGTTCTTACCTCTAGGTTCCTGTCTTGAGTTCCTGCCTTGCTTTCCCCTAATGAGGCACCGTGACCTGTAAGCCAAATAATAGACCCTGTCCTCCCCAAGTTTCTTTTGTCTGGTGTTTTAGCACAGCAAACTAGGGCATTGCCCAGAAATACAAAATAGAAAATCAGGGGTGGAGAGTCAGTTCAATGGAATGTCAGATGTGTAGTATGTCTGAGGCCACAGGTTCTAATCCCCAGAACTATGAAAATAAAACGTATCCTTCCCCTTGTCCCCATAGGGGCACAGATAAGTAGATACCTGTGGGTCCACAATACAAACCGCGTGGTGGGTGATCTGTAGAAAGCCATCCCAGCCATCTGGGCCTCAGAGTTCTGGCTAAAAAGAGAAATCCATTCACCCAGCATTAATCAAAAGAAGTCCTCAACTTGGGCAGAATGCACTCAATTTTTAATTGGGTTCAAGTTGAATAATTACTCAGCTGCCCATAAAATTCATTTTAACTTATTAAATGGGGCTTCCAAAATAGCACTGTCATGGAGTGTGGCCAGTTACATGGGTAATTTATCTAGAGAAAAATGCATTGGTTTGAAACCTCGATCTTTTCTGGTCCAGCAGCTGAAGGTCTTGGACAAGTGACTCAACCTCTCTGAATTACAATTTCCTCCTGTTTAAATGGCCTTGGTATTTATATCCGCTTGATGGAAGTGTCAAGGGTGCACACGAGGCATTTGTGTAGACACACAGCCTAGCACAGAGAAGGTTCTGGTTAACCAGGACAGCACAGATCCCTCTGGATAGATACAGGAACCAAGTCCCAGAGTAAAACTGCTTGGAACTTCCTTTAACATTCTTGCTTTATAATACCATTTTTTTATTCCTAAAGGATGGCGTCATTTTTTTATTCCTTAGTCAGGGTTTCTATTCCTGCACAAACATCATGACCAAGAAGCAAGTTGGGGAGGAAAGGGTTTATTTAGCTTACTTCCATATTGCTGTTTATCACCAAAGGAAGTCAGGACTGGAACTCAAGCAGGTCAGGAAGCAGGAGCTGATGCAGAGGCCATGGAGGGATATTCTTTGCTGGCTTGCTTCCCATTGCTTGCTCAGCCTGCTCTCTTATAGATCCCAAGACTTCCAGCCCACGGATGGCACCACCCACAAGGGGCCCTACCCCCTTGATTACTAATTGAGAAAATGCCCCACAGCTGGATCTCATGGAGGCACTTCCCCAACTGAAGCTCCCTTCTCTGTGATAACTCCAGCCTGTATCAAGTTGACACACAAAACCAGCCAGTACAGCGCCCATTTCCCTATCTTATAGCAATTTATAAAACCACCTTTTTTTTATAAAAGCTCTTAACCATATCTTTACCAAGTGGCAAAATGATGCCAAGTGATAACATGTCAGGAACCAGAAGCATGTAGAACTTTGTAGCAAATAGACTCAGGTGATTGGTGGACTACACACAGGTCACCTTCTGTCAAAGGGCCAAGGGAAGCTCAGATACCCAGAGACACACACTGCATGATTTCACTTACCAGTGAAAGGCAAACAACGGCTTTCCTGGAAGCAGAGAGCAGCCTGGTGGGCACTCTTAGGAGATGAGAGGCAAGAAGCATGCAGGAGCCTGCATACTGGATGCTGAAGTACATGTTAGCAGGTGGCATGTCGGTTGGCTTTGAACATCGACTACTTGCAGCCTGGAATCTTGGGAAGGGAGTCTCAGGAGCATTTAGACCAGATCTATTTAGCTTGTGGCCATATTTATGGGAGTGGACCACTCACACTGAATGTGTGCGACACTGTCTCATGGGCTGGGCTGTATAGAAGTGAAGGAAGCCAGCTGGGCCAAAGCAGCAAGTGAGGACTCTGCATGTATTCTCAGTCACTGCTTTATGGTTTTTGTTTTTGTTTTGTTTTTGTTGTTTTTTGTTTTTGTTTTTTGTCTTTGGAGAGACAGGATTTCTCTGTATAGCCTTGGCTGTCCTGGAACTCACTCTGTAGACCAGGCTGGCCTTGAACTCAGAGATCCACCTGCCTCTGCCTCCCAAGTGGTGGGATTAAAGGCGTGTGCCACCACTGCCCTGCTCGGTCTCTGCTTTAGACTGGAGATACTTTGAATTATTATGCCCGAGAACTCTTGCTTTGTTTCAGGGCCTGCCCCTTGAACAATGGGTCTTGTTAAAAACCTGAGAGCCACACGAATCTGTGTTCCAATTCATCGCCAACATTCCATGTATCTCAGCTGCTCTGATGTCATTACACTGTGTCGTCTCTCATTCCCCATCATCCCACTTTGCCTGTCCATGTTGCTTGACTATGGAAGTTTCAGTTAGTGTCCCTTAAGCCAGAGTGCTTTGAGTGTGTAATCCACGGGTCAGCCTCAAGCAGATAACTTCAGAGAAAAAGACTCTGGGCGTCTGGCCCCAGTGTGTGGGTACAAGCCAGAACAGGGTCCCAGGTCTCTGGGTGACTTGTGAGGGGAACATCAAGGACCCACTGGAGGCACACACCAATTCATGCTTTGCAGACACAAATGGCACACATGTGTTTGCACCTGGTCCAAGTGAATATATACACAGTAAACTTGGACCACCTATTAATCCTATTGAGGGTGAGAGTATCTGCCTAATGTAATTTGTTTGGCAGCCTCCCAGCATGATATGCCAAGGCTTTCTGAACATTAAGTGTATTAATGTCCCCCTTGGAGAAGATGCTCACTTTTAACCAATGTTCAATTCTTCAACAACAAGCTCTGGCCAGGAAATCTCTCCCTGCAATGGAGGGAAAAGAGCCAATGGTTCAGCTGAGCAGTACCTCATGAATAATTTTAATTTCTTCCACAAAAGAGAAACAAAAGGATTTAGTCAGTGTCATTGCTTGGTGACTGTACACCAAGGCTCTTTGAACTGATTATTCTGACCTAACAGAGGAGAACACCCGGTCCAGGAAGGAGGATGTTGAAAGATTTATGTCTGTGGACAACAGACACTGATGGTAACGACGGGTCAGGAAAGAAATCCAATTGCAAACTTCTAATTAATATATGTTTTATTTATGCATATGAATCCTGAAATATTCATAGAGGTGGGTGAGTGCATAATTAATGTATCCCATAGAAACTGTGTTTATGGTGGATGTACAGGAGGTTCTCAATGTCTTCTGTCAAGGATGTAAGAAGGATCCTGCAGCTTTCAGAAGCTTGGAGTCTTGGTGTTACTGGAAGTCTTGGCACCTCTGTGCAGTTTGGCAGCTGGTATCACAAGGAGTTCTTTGTAGTACCATGTCTCTGGTATAAGCACACCTTTACTTTCAGGGAGAAACAGAGCAAAGAGGACTCAAGGGAGTGTATCAAGGGAGCACATCTAACATGTAGCAGGCATGTTTCCAGAGTTATTTCATTTAATCTTGCTAACAACAACTACCCTGTTATTTATCTTATCTATCAGGAACCAGGATGCAGAAAGATCAGGGTTACATGATGAGGGAATGGGGAAATAGAGTTTTAAAGCCATCACTATTCCAGTGCACAAGCTCAAGTCTCTAACTTCTCCCATCTAGGTAGCTATAAAATCTCAAAATCCTCTTAACTAACTCTTCATGTGTCCATATTCCAACTGCCAATCCCTGCTCTTTCTCCATCATAGCCACGAGGGTCTTTGTATCACACCTAGAAACCTAGAGAGCTGGCTTTGGGAGGCTTACAATGGAGACGAGACTCCTTGTATGGCCTCAAAGATATGGCACCATTCTGGACCCCGCCCCTCCAGCCACTCTGATCTTCTCTTTCTTCCATCCATCACAGCCCTCCACTCAGTACTCACTGCCTTTCGCTCTGCCCAGGAAGGCCTGCCTGCCCCCTACCCCATTCACTTTTTTTCATCTTTCCAAGTTCAACTTAAATACAATGTCTTTGGGAAACTTTCCAACTTCTTACAGAAAGCTTCTGTCCTCAGACCCAGGAGCTTCTCCTCAATACCACTGTTCTTGATGGAAACTCAACATTTTGGGTTGATCCATCTTAACTGTTAACTTGATTGAATTGAGAAACACTTAGGGAATTTGTAAGACACTTCTGGGTGTGTCTTCAAGAGCACACAGAGACGATCAAGAAGGCAACATGGAGGAAACTGGGGGCCTGGGTGGAATGAAGGAGAAGGAAGAAACCCAGGAGCACCGCCTTCTCCCCAGTTCCTGCTTGCTGTGGTGGGAGCTGTTGTCCTCCATCAGGGTGACTTCATCACTGCAGACTTCAACTCTTACACAGAATTCATTGTGTCCTCCATTGTGTTCCTAGCAGGCACTGGTCATGGCACAGGTACAGCTAACATACCAGTCACAGTAGTTTCTTTCCATGAAGGTAGAAGACACATCTGACCCAGCTTCTAAGATGCCAATTGCTGGTACAGGGCCTGGCACACAGTAAGCAACCAGTCATACACATATATTGAATTAATGAGAGATCTATTTCTAGTCTCCTAATCTCTGAATCCAATCAGTCATATTTTTATTGGTTTGAAAATTTATATTCCATAATTTAAAAAAATACATTGTCATAGTTAGGGTTTCTTCAGCTGTGGTAAAACACCATAGCCAATAGCAACTTGAGGAAGAAAGAATTTATCTCAGCTTATAGCTGTAGTCCATCATGAAGAGAAGTCAGTACAGGAACTCTAGGGAGGAACCTGGAAGCAGGAGCTGAAGCAGAGTTCATGAAGGAGTGCTGCTTGGCTCTTCCTCCTCAGGCATACTCAGCCTGCTTTGCTACAGCACCTGGGACTCCCTGCCAGGAGCAGCCCTGTCCTCAGTAAACTGGATCCTTTTGTACCACATCACTCATTAATCATAGACTTGCCTACAAGCCAATCTTATGCAAGCATTTCCTCAATTATGATCTACCTTTTCTAGATAATTCTAGGTTTATGGCAAATTGACACAAATACAAGCAGCACATATACTTTTATTAATTCTTGAGAATTTCATTCATGTTTTGGTATATTCATCCTCTCTCCCTCCACTGTACAAAGATCCATGCCAGCTTCCCTTTCACCCAAGTCTGTGTCCTTTTTGTCCCCATTAAGGTCAGTTTGTGATAACCAAATATTCTTGGCTATATAACCTTCTGCTGGTCTGTGGTTAGCTCATGGAGAACTACACTCTTAGAGAAAGCTGACTGGATTCCTGATTTCTTTCTGAAAACTAAAGATATACTGTACCTTCAATGACCCTCCAACTTCAAATGTAAGACACATTTGATTATGATTTTTCTTTCTTTTTCTGCTCTGTCAAAATTTATGCTGGAGAGAAACGTTGAATAAAAGTAGAGATTGTTTTACTTTCTTTTCCAAACTGGGATGTTTATGTGCTATACACTGTTGTGTCCTATATATTAGAGAGCTATATGCAGACCCTCATTCTTGAGTTCACTTGTTAGACACCATGGGGCCAGTCTTCACAGCGCATAAGCAAACCATTCAGTAAGCTGGCAAGTGTTATAAAAGTAAGATATGCTACAGTAGGATAAGGTGGAAGAGCCCCAGATTGAATGCATCTGCTGTCTGAAATCATGTGGGAGGGTCAGTTTCAAAGTGAGAATGATGGTGAGGTTGGAGATGTGAGAGGAATCATACTTGGAAGATTACTCCAGTGTCTGTCAAAGGCCTGTGGGAAAGGACCCGGGAATGTTCAAGGATCCCAGCTGGGCTGGCTAAGGGGCAAAGAGGGACACGGATTCAGAAGCAATGAAGTACCAGGCTCTGGGCTTTCTGAAAACTTTAAAGCCGAGAGGTGTGAAAGAGATGTGGCTGTACTCACACACCAGGTGGTGGCTGTGAGAAAGCAGGTGGTGAGGGGAGAAAAGAAGAGCATAGAAACCTGTGGAGAAGAAAGCTTTGTAGAAAGCCAGTGAGGGGAAGGGCCTCAGAAGACTGAAGAGGACTGAGACCATAGTGGCCACAGTAAAAATCTACTGGTATG
>NW_022196894.1:5728617-5733282 GCF_008632895.1 Mastomys coucha
GAGGGAGGAAGGGAGGGAGAGAGGAAGGGAGGGAGGAAGGAAAGATTGAAGTGAGCTTGCTGAGAACCAGGAGGCAGGGGTGATGATCTAGCCTGAGGCTATGAGGCTCCATTGTACATTAGGTACTTTCAAACATTCCAAGGAGGTACCAGGGAGTCACTTCTGTCCTGGAGTCTGGGAAACTTTCACTCTGCAATTCTTTTTCTTGTGTTCCTGGATGCATTTTTTTCTCTTCTTGCAAAAAAGGCAAAAATTTTAATTTAGATTATTTTCTTAAGATTCATTTACATCCTGCCTTTAGTTTTAAATGTCTTTTATAAAGAGTATTGAATTATGCTATCTAATGTCCTCAAAACCAGAATACACACACACACACACACAAAGAGAGAGAGAGAGAAAGAGAGAGAGAGAAAGAGAGAGAGAGAGAGAGAGAGAGAGAGAGAGAGAGAGAGAGAGAGAGAGAGAGAGAGAGAGAGAGAGAGAAAGAGAGAGAGAGAATAAGGAAGGGCTCAGAGATAATGGCAAGGGACAGGACAGATTGAATGGGAAGACACTATTCTTTTTAATACATTCAAGGGCAAATGGATTCATCTTTGAGGAAAAAGCAGTCTTGAGGGAGGAGACGGGAAATGACAACCACACACATGTATTGAGCTTGTCTGTTTCCCAAAACCTGATCAAAAAACCAACTTGACCAGAAATCCCAGAGGCTTTGTTAGCATTGGGCTCCCTTACTTGCCTTGCAGGCAACAGTGTGCCCCAGCTGCTCCTTGAGGCCCCCAAATGCACAAGCTTTTCACAGGAGAACAGAAGAGAAGGCAGCCTCCCCTCTGTGGAACGGGCTCCACAGACTTAGTGAAGCATTGCCACCACACACATCTGAATTAAGTATCAAGCATCACAGAGCCTGGAGGTGGGGACCAGCTCCTTGCTAGTTAGGATAGAGCTCAGCTGATTTGTGTAACTTCCCCCCAGGTTCTGCAGCTCTGACTGAGGGGAGACGAGACAGGCACCCAGTCCATCTCTGATCTCACCTTGAGTGTGTTTAACTTCAGGCTCCCTGGTCGGAGATTGTGTGCATTGGGGAACTGCCCTGATGGGTAGGTGTCCGGAGAGAGTCTAGAGATGACAGGGAAGTTCCAGTTAGCTTCTGAGGGACTCTGGGAAAACTACAACTGGATGGTGAGTGAGAGCTCCACATTGGGCAGGAACCAATAGACCCACCCTGGACATCATTCACGTAGGTCTCAGCTGACCAGCGCTGGGATGTGGCACCCAAGATATTGAATTTAATGTGTGTGTGGTTGTATATGCATTTTGTGTATAAGAGCACACACGAAGCCAGGGGTTGATTTTGGGGGGCCCTCCTCAATCATTTGCCACCTTATTTTCTGAGACAGGATCTCTTGCTAAACCTGGAGATGATGAATTTGGCTAGACTGGCTGACCAGCACTAGGATTATAGACAAGAGCTACCACTTCTGGCTTTCTCTAAAAGTGAGCTCTGGGGATCTAATTGAGGTCTTCTCATCAGCATACCAAGCACTTTACCACTAAGCCATCTCCCCAGACCCAGGATCTCAAGTTTTGAAGACAAAGATGATGTATGCTCTGTCATTGCCACAGTCTCATGGCTTGGTGAAAGCCTTGCATATCAATCATACGGTGTCAATAAGATCCAGTAGTTCTGTGGATAAATGAAGCAAGATCCAGAATCACTTAGTCTTTATTAGACTCATTATCATTAAGAAACCACTTGAAGACTTTATTTTTAATATTAGATTCATGGATCTGTGTTTATTGGGCACCTGCTATGTGGAGGGCATTGGGCTGGATAATAGAAACTCATTAATTAGCACAAAATTGCCTTCTGCCTTTATGAAGCTCACGTTCCAAAGCTAAGAACAACCAAGCCACTAATGGTGCCGCTAATTACTTACTGATGACTCCATGTTGGGGGTGTGCTGTAAAGGAGCCAAGGTGGTGCTGAAGGGAAGCTATCCCAGGGTATGGTGCTCTGGCACTGAGGTGGACAGAGGCGTCTATGTGATGTCCATAAAGCTCATCAAGAAAAGAGATTTGTGTCTAAAAAGTGAAATTGCCTACTTGCTGCGATCTTGCTCCTCCACGCTCAGGTAGTTAGTGAGAGCTGAAGGCAGGCGTCCTTTCACATCCACAGTAGGAGGAGCAGCCCTACCGCCAGTGAGTGAGTGACCTTCGACGTCTGACTCACATGCTGTCAGGGAATTCCTAGGGCAAGGGTCAGTGCTTTCTGTGAAGCATTCAAGGGAGACTGATCTTTTTCCTTCTCCCTATCCCTGGCAACCTGCTCCAGACAGGAGCCGCCTGCGTGGCTTCTCCTTCTCCAAGGGATTATCTGCCACGATGGAGCTATTTGGCAGAAGCTCCCTCCCCTGTGCTGTCATTCGCCCTCATGGAGCACAGAAAGTGGTGCCCCACCCTCACCGAGCAGAGAGACTGGTGCTCCACAGCTCTGGGCAACATGACAAGCAACACTGGGTGAGCGTTGAGGCCTATGGCTTTCCACTCCCTCTTGGTTTCTCATCAGACTGTTTTCCCTGACCCTCTCTACTTATCTCTTGTCTACAGTCTCTAGAGAGGAGGGACTTCCTTTGAGCCCAACTGGAAGGTCCAAGCTCAGTAAGAGAGAGAGAAACTTGTGATCTGAGGAATCCCAGTTTAGATGGATGGTCTTTTGTGAGTGGCTTCCCAATTCCGTGGTGCTATGTGGAAAGTGGAGCTCTATACAATAGTCTTACTCTATGAGTTTGTCGTATGGCTAAGTGAAATCATTTGTGGAGCAGGTGACAATGTAGTTATTGTTTCTCCACTATTGGTTGAGAGAGTACCCTTCCAAATGGCTTTTCTTTTCATGTACATAAGCATATACATACTTGATATTCTCCTTCTACTGTTCATATAGCATGATTATACATATATTCTTAGTTTGTATATTCAATCAGATATATACATAGATGTGTGTATCTATATATGCATATATATCCATTTTTCATGTGGATTTTATTATTCTTCAAATTATGCTCTATGCCTAAAAGCTATCCTTCTTAAATTCATCTGTGAGGATCTTGCACATCTTCTCACACTCAGACATCAATACAGTGAAAAACAATGTTGACTGATATCCAGTCTTCCTATTATAATTCTCCAGCTGCTACAGTCTTCACGAAGCTTTCTCATGCATTTGTGTGAGTAATTCTCATACATAGGTCTGTTCTCTAAACTGGGCCACAACTTAAAGAGACAAAGTCTCTCATTGGCCTGGAGCTCCATAAGTCTGCCTGCTTTGTTGTGACCCAGAGATCCACCTGTCTTTGCTTCCCTACTAGTGTACACCACCACATCAAGACTTTCATAGCTTTTCACATGAGCAGTGAAGATCAAGCTCAGCTCTTCAGCCTGTGCATCAGACATTGCCAAGAGAGCCATCTCCTCATGCCTAACTGTGGCTTGAGTTTTAGTTCTTATTCTTATTTAAATTACACAATACACATTGGAGTGTGTGTATTTCCTATATCCTGATCACATTCCCCACAGAATTTTTGAACTCCCTGTTTTGAAATAATGATAAATTCACAAGAAATGGACTCCCACTTCCAAATCACTCTTCACCAACTTTCTCCTACAAGTAACTTGTGGGACGCTAGCTCAGTCATCATTGAGAAACCGACACCACACACCCCAAGAAACATGTTCAGGCTGCACCGTTGTGCACACTCTCAGCTCAGTGCTCATTTCCACGTAATCTTATCTCATGTATTGAACTGTGCATGAATGTGGACATATGACAATAGCCTCAGACGTCATTCCCTAGATGCCATCTACCTGGTTTTTCCCTCTTTTTTTTTTTTTTTTACAAAAATATTGTTTTATTTTATTTTCAATTCTGGATGTGTATGTACGTGTGAGTGCAGGTGCCTACAGAGGCTGGAGTAGTCACACACACACACACACACACACACACACACTTTAGAGTCAAAGGTAAGCTGATTCTGGGAGCTGTACTCAGGTCCTTCCTCTGCAAGATCAGTATAGGATCTTAAACACTGGATCATCATTTCTCCACATACATGTCACTTTCTAAGTCAGAGTCTCTCATCAGCATGGAGCTCACCAGTAAGCTAGACTAGATCCCCAGTGAGCCCCGGGGGTCTTTCTGTCTCTCCCTTCTCAGGGATGAGATTACAACCATTCACCAGCATATCCACATGCTCACTTGGGTGCTGGAGATCAGGCTCGAGTCCTCATGACTGCATATCTGAGCAACCTCTCCTGACCCCCTTTTAGCATCTGTGAGGAAATAGCAGATGCGAGCGCATGGGTGGTACCTGCTGGGTTGGGTTCAGACCATCGCAAGCCTCCTGTGCAGAACTCTCATGGATCCCCATCGCTTGTCATCCAGCCTCAGCATCCTTTTCATATCTTGGTGAAAAACTTGAGAAGATAGAATTTAGTCCTCAGTGGGTCTCTCCAGCTGCACACTGCCAGGTTCTCTGCATTAGTGACCATAGATCTGATAGAATTTAGTCCTCAGTGGGTCTCTCCAACTGCACACTGTCAGGTTCTCTGTATTAGTGACCGTAGATCTGATAGAATTTAGTCCTCAGTGGGTCTCTCCAGCTGCAC
>NW_022196894.1:5733839-5735019 GCF_008632895.1 Mastomys coucha
GAATTTAGTCCTCAGTGGGTCTCTCCAGCTGCACACTGCCAGGTTCTCTGCATTAGTGACCATAGATCCTGATAGTTCTCTGTGCATATTTGGAAATCTCCATTTTATGAGAAGAAATTGTGTATTATCTTTACATGCTGACAAGAATTTAAATTCATATGAATGCAAATATCTGCTTCCCAGGCAGACAGCTTAGGATCAAATCCCAATTTCATCACTTAGAGACTGAAAGGTGCCAGGAGATGCAGTGTAGTTGTGCGTGGGGCATGCTGCACATGCACACTCAGATGTGACAAGTAGGGGCTGAAACCCAGATTGCCTAGTACCAACCAAGTTGTAGAAACTAATTTGGGTGTAATCAATCTCTATATTTCTTTATATAAAGATACCAACCACTTACAACCTGTACACCAGGAGGTATGCTTCCACACAAAGGGTGTCTTGCTCCAACTCAGCAGGGATGCATATTGGACTATGGAGATGGCTCAATCAGTAAGGTACAAGGAGGTCTAAGCTGAATGGCTGAACTCACACCAAAGCTGAGGCCGAGGCTGAGGCTGGCTATAATCCCAGCACTGCGGAGGTGAGGGCAGCAGGGTCTTTGGACCTGCCAGTTTAAATGGATCAGGTTTGATGAGAGGCCTTCTGTCAAACAAAAAAGGTGAAACATGATGGAAAAAGACACGCCGCCTCACCCTCTGGCCTCTGCCCACATACATGACTGTATGCACAAACATACACTCGTGCTCAAACAGGAGCATCTTTTCCTGGTTGGATGTAGAGTCTTGAAGGTTGGCAGAGTCTGTGCCGCTTTTGGAAAGTTATTTTACCTCTCTGTGCCTAGGCTCTTGGTTTTTAAATGAGGATGATGATGGTCTCGAAAGAATTGTCACAAGGAAGTCAGATAATCCACTGCAGAAGGCATGGCCTCTGGCTTCTGACAAATACACAGCAAACCTTCCCATCCTCGTCACTGTCAGCACCATTAATGACAGGCAGGGACCATCCCACTCACATGAACCCATTTATAAACCAACCAGTGTGTAGGGAGCCGGCATTCGCCATGGCAAGATGGCGCCTACTTCCGCTGTTGAGTAAACAACTGTTTGAGTATGTGCATAGAGAACTGTTTGCGCATGTGCGTAGAGTGAAAAGACGCCATGTCACGGCCCATTCTGGG
>NW_022196894.1:5743053-5778341 GCF_008632895.1 Mastomys coucha
AGAGTGAAAAGACACCATGTCACGGCCCATTCTGGGGCGTCACGTAGGGTAATGAGCGAACAGCCAATTATGGGCAGACACGCCGCACTGTGGTGTATATAAGCAGTGTGGATTACTGGCTCGGTCCCTCTTTTTCCCTCTGGGAGAGGGCAGTAAATGTCGTCGCTGCAGAAGGAACCTAGTGTGTCCGCGTGTCTTCTTCCCAGTGAGACGACTGCGTGGGCTACACCAGTGCAAAGTTATATTTCAGTGTAAAGCACGAGATGCAGGGAATCTGGCTCCTTATTAAACTGCAGAGTTTCTGATTTATAATGGCATGGGCTCAGAAGTGCAGCATTTCCCCGATCTTGGACCTGGGGAGATGAATTGACTTGAAGAGGCTGGCAGAGTGTCCTTCATCCTGGAGCCCAGCCAGCTGTTTTTCACATTACAGGTGAGATACCCAGCCCTAGACTCCTGCCTCCTAGCCTGATGCACTTCTTCAAACGGCTTTCTTTTTTCTATTTCTTGCAAGATGTAGTATTTTCATTTCTTTTTCTTGAAAAAAATCCTATCTGTACTCTGTCAATATTTTCACTCTCAGAATAATAGTCTCAGTGTCTAAAAAGATCTACAGAGTCTGTCTTGCCATCAGTTTCCAACTTCCAGAGGAGTTGCATCACCTAGGAAGCGGGTCCTGGAGGTACAGGGCCTCTCCTATTAGCCAGTATAGTTAGTGTCTGGTGTTTAACTGGCCTGACCCAGGTCCTGGAAGACACAGAGGGCTGTGATCAGCCCCAGCTGTACCACAGGCTCAGACAGAGCTGAGATGAGAACATGGCCTTCTGTCTGTTGGTTTTTCTCAGCAAGGAAATGTTCCCCTGATTGCTTTCGCTGCCCAAAACTCTGTCACTGCTGCGATGGTGATCTAGATTGTCAAGGTGATTAACTGAGAGGTATCTGGGAGATTGGTAAAACATATCTCAGGCATGTTTATGAGTGTGCTTCCAGAGAGCATTAACTAAAGGAAAGGCCCATCTGAATGTGGGAAGCAATATCCCAAAGCCTGGTGGGTCAGGTAGAATAATAGGGAAAGAAAGAGAAGACAAATAATTCCTTTGTGTGTATATGTCTATCTCTGTCTCTCTGTCTCTCCTTCTTGGTTGTCATGAATTAAACAGTTTCTTTTGCCACTTCCTCTCCCTTTGACCTCACAGTAGGTCCAGAAACATTAGGCTACTGTGGAGGATTGAAACCATAAGTCCATAAATCCCCACCCCCATCATTCTGTGAGGCATTTTGTCACAGAAACAAAAAGAGTAACACATCCACAGTAACCTTATAGGTCTAAGTCAAATGTCCTTGGATACCTTTGGGAGATTTAAAATCCAGCCCTGACTTTCAACCTATAATAACCTTTGGATCCAGTGGAAGGACATCAAGTCCAAGGTGGGATTTGTGGAGCATCCAGAACGAAGACTGTGGGGCAAATGTGATGATTAGCAACCTTGAGAAATCTAGGAAGGGAGTCTAAAGATGGGGCAAATGGGGCTCTCTAAGGGCCTTCTCCAGGGGTGGACATGCCTGCCTGTCTTACTTACAGCATCAGCCAGCAGTTTCCGTGAAGTTCTAGTGGAGGAGGGACTGTGTAACAACTATTGTGCTAAGCCTTCATCAGGACAAATTTTGACAATGGCTACACTGATGAGGAGTATAAATGCTATAAAGCCTTTGTCAAAAGACTAGAAACTCTCTCTTTGAGAGAAGTTGGAAAACATACATGCAAACTATGTATGCCCAAGACAAACTCGTGTAGGAGAGCACATGTTAGACATGCCTGTACCTGTCTATGAACAGGTGCATGTGAGCATACAGATACAAATACACAATGCTAGATGAACTGCATGCAAATCTTATGTCAGCAAATATGCTTAAAATGCCCCTGACTGCACTGAATTATCTGAATTATCTGTCACCAGATCGAGCTCCTTGTACTGGGAAATGGTGTCATATTTACATTGTTAACACCAGGCAGGGACTAGAAGAGAAAGAGCCTCCAGCAGGCCTCCACATTAGAATGTAAACTAACCATCTCCCCAAGACTACAGATGTGAGTTCTCTCAGGAATGTTTCCTTGCATCAGCAGAAATCAAGCCTGACTATAGACAGAAATCCTGAGGTCAGTCACATCAGGTTATCTGGGTTGCATTCTTGTTGGAGAAAGTAGTAAAGATGCTTCCAGGTTCCAAAACCAAAAGTTGCAATAGGGAGATTCTCAGGCAGCAGCTTAGATGATGTTAATTGGTCTCCCAAATTTCTATCCTGGAAAAATATTCTAGGATTGAAAGAGAAGATACTCTCACATCTACTAGAGTCCTGAACAGAAAATATGCAGAAGTAAAATGTATTTGCTCCTTCAAGAATGGACAACTCTAATGGCAAAATGAAGATCTAATGCTGTCATGCCAAGCGATCCTCCATTTGAACACAACTTGTTCTGTTTGTACACTGTGCTAGAGTTGCAGCCTCTGCTGTTTTTCTTCTGGTAAATATTTTTCACTCAAAATGGCTGGAGGAGCCGCAGATGAGTCCAGAAAGACTGGACATCATGCTGAATGCTACACTGTTAGTTTGACAGTGGCTTCAGGCAATGGGTATCTTCAAAGAACTCATCCAGAGGCCAGGGCAGAGATTGGCAGCTCCTACAATTCAGCAGAGAGCCTGAGGAATTAAATTAGCTCCTAGGCATTGCTTACACCAAAGGAAGTAGCAGATTGTGTGGTGAGCTGCAGTGTCCTAGGAAGGACGCATCTACAGAGAGTGCCGATGTCACCTTTAGGAGGGACGCATCTACAGAGTGCCAATGTCATCTTCATGGGCACTGCAGAGTCACTAGAGAAGTGTAAAGAAAAAGGAGCAGGAGGAGAGAAGGCATAAAAGATTCATGTTCAATCATTGTTACTCCAGGTCACTGCTTTTCATTTTGTGTTTACATGTCTGTGTGTGTACACATACATTTGTGTAAACTGGGCTGCAATGGTTAGTTTTTGTCAGCTTGACACAAACTATAGTCACCTGTGAAAAGCAAACATCAAACGAGAAACTGCCTTCAACAGATTAGTCTGTGAGTATGTTTGGGGGAGGGGAGGCATTTTCTTGACTGACAACTGATGTGGGAGGACTTGGTGCACTGTGTCACTGCTGGGCTGTCTTAGAAAAGTTGCTGAATATGGGCATGGCCACAAGTCAGCAAGCAGAGTTCTTGAATGGTTTTTGCTTCAGTTCCTGCCTCCAGGTTCCTGCCTTGATTTCCTGCCTGGCTTCTCTCACTGATGGACTGTAAGCTGTAAACTGAAACACTTTTCTCCCATAAGTTGCTTTTGATCATTATTTTATCACAGTAATAGAAAGCAAACAAGGACAAGGATCATATGCATATATGTGTTCATGTGTGTAGCTCACAGGCTAACTTTTGGTGTCATCACTCAGGAGCCATCCACCTTGGATTTTTGCCATTTGCTTACTTGGGGCAGAAGTGTGACTGAGTCTCTCATTTTTTCTGTAACTGCCTGATTCACTAGAATGACTGGCCAATGAGATCCAAGGATGTACCTCCACAGTGCTAGGATTACAAGTGTCCACCACAGTGCCAGCTTTTTATTTTATTTTATTTTTTTTTAATTTTTTTTTTGGTTTTTCGAGACAGGGTTTCTCTGTGTAGCTCTAGCTGTCCTGGAACTCACTCTTTAAACCAGGCTGGCCTCGAACTCAGAAATCCTCCCGCCTCTGCCTCCCAAGTGCTGGGGTTAAAGGTGTTCGCCACTACCGCCCCAGTGCCAGCTTTTTAAAATGTAGATTCTAGGGATTAAATTTAATTCCTCGTGCTCATGTGACAATCACTTTACCAGATAGCTCCATTTTTTTTTTTTTTAGCTCTTTCTTTAGTGCTTTATCCAAGCATGCTCAGAAGTCACTGCCTCAAGCAACCTGTCTTAATGAGCCAATAAAAATCATCGGTGTTAAGTATTGTTTCTATGTCAATCAAGATTCTTAAGGACAAGGCTCCATTCTATTCACATGTAATTCCTCACTGGTAAGCTCGATGACTCTTGTGAAACCCAAGACTGCAGACACCAGAGTGTGCTTTCAATGTGTTTGCTGAGACTTCTTGGTAGATCCAGCCCCTTCCCCAGCTTTGTAGAGATGCTGGAACCTAAGTGATTAAGGAAGAAGAACCTAGAATTAAGAATCATGAGTGGACATACCAGTCTGGCAATTATTCCGTGACTTTACTCCTTTACTCCTTTACTCCTCTGAGCCTCTGTTTCCTCATCAGTGAAGGAAGAGTAATAATACCTATCTATTAGAAGGAAGAGTAATAATACCTATCTATTAGAAGGAAGAGTAATAATACCTATCTGTTAGAGTGTCTGGGAGAAAGCATGGACACAGCCTAGTGTCCCACAACAAGTGCCTGAGAAGTGGCAGCTGCTATAATTAAAATCACTGTGCATTCAAGTAAATTCACAGACATTGGTGTTCCCCAGTGCTTCTGCTGCCTCTTTCCATTCTTGATTCCATACTTTGCTTCCACTTTCAAACATCATGCTGTACATCTCTCCCAGGTATGCCTAAGACTTCTGCTTTAACCAGGTCTGCCACTTTGGCTAACTCATGTGGCCAAGCCCACAACCAGGGAGTGAAAGAAAGTGACACATGACTAGTCTATCACGATGCATCAATTTCCATATGAAAGAGTTCACTACCCATGAATGAGGGAGGAGGAGAGAGGAATGATTTTAATCAGTAATTGATATACACTATAATAATCAAATTTGTCTGTAATGAACTTTCTGCATCAAACGTCTCAGCCTTTATTCAGACATCTACACTCCTTGTTCAGACAGCCTTGATAATGAACACAAAGCTGTGATCTTTTGAACTCATGGGGGATCACAGTGATGTTACTGATTAACTTCACACATTCTCCACACCATGTCCTCTGCTCATCTCCACATAGATGATGCAGATGATGATAGCTACCACCTTATAGGGGTAGTTCTGATTCTAAGGTCCTGTTCCCGAATTGGTTCTTGATCTATCAGTAAAGGAGCCATGGGAAATTGCTGGGCAGAAGGAATAGATGGGACTTCCAGGTCCCAGAGGTGAGAGACAGATACAGGAGAGAAAGAGGAGGGAGAGTTTGCCATGCTTCAGAGAGAGAAAAGCCAAGCAGCCATGTGAGATCTTGGGTGGAGTGGCCATAGGCCACTTCTACAGGTAGGCAGTTGGGGTATTTAGCTGTGACTAGATGTAACTGAGCAACTAAAGCTGAGGGTAAGTGTGGAGCTAAGAGTATGCTTCACCAGGCAGGAAGTAAGTAGCGCCCAGCAATTGTGCCAAAAAGACAAGTTGAAATTGAGCAATTGTGTATCTATGCTTTTCATCCTCAGATCTAATATTCCCTGGGCTGGGGCTAGTAGCATGATCCTTTCTCAGAATTTAGGAAGGGTAGCAAACACAAAAGACCACCTAACTTCCACTGCAACAGGAATGGCTGCATGGCATACTCAGTCATCGTATGCACAGGGCCTTGCTCTCATTGACTGGGACCCAAATACAATCTCCTCTTATATCCACTGAGCATATGATGAAGCTGAGACACATAAGAAAAATATGTGAAGAGCTACAGAAACACTGGCCTGCACCTTTGGGCCACAGAACCAATACCAGAATCTACTTCCCTAAGGCTCCATACCATAGTATTTCTCATCAAGTATAAATAAACACATTCCTAACAGTGAAGGTCTCTAGGACATGGATAACAAATGTCCACCCATGGGATAGATCTAGCAAGCAGAAAGCTTTTGCAAATAACAGTTTTACTTGGACAATTGTTGGACATCCTTGGCTGCCTTTTGCCTACAGTAGCAGAGTTGAATAATTGCAATGGAGAACTTTGAATCCATGAAGCCTGAAGCAATCTCTCTCTCTCTCCCCCATCTCTCTTCCCTCCTCTCTCCCCCTCTCTCTTCCCCTGTCTCTCTTCCCCTGTCTCTCTCTCCCTCTCTTTCTCTCCCTTTCTCTGGCATGTACTTGATTTTCAGTGTGTGTATTTGTGCATATACATGCAGGTGAATGTGTATATGCTTCATGTGGATGTTAGAGCTCTCTCTCCCTCTCTCTTCCCTCTCTCTTCCCTCTCCCCTTCTTCCTCCTCCCCTCTCTCTCTTTCTCCCCCCTTTCTCCCCACCTCTCTCCCCCCTCTCCCCCTCTTTCTGGCATTTACTTGATTTTTAGTGTGTGTATTTGTGCATACACATGAATGTAGATGTATATGCTTGCATGTGGAGGTTAGAACTAACCACTGAGCTTCTTCCTTGATTGTTCTTCACCTTATACTTGAGACATGGTGTCTTCCTGAACCTGGAGTTTATTTTTTCTGGCTGATAACCTTCAGGAGTAGTGTCTCCATCTTTCCTAGTGATGGAGTTACAGACATCAACTACCAAGTTGCCAGTGTGGCTACTATGGATCCGAACTCAGAAATTCATGTTTATAAAACAGGAACTTTATCAACTGAACCATCCCCATGGCCCTTTGGATTTTTTCCCTAGCCCTAATGCACAGTTTGAGTACCATTATACATGCGACAATTACTTAATGTAATAACAGCAGCATTAGGTGTCATTTATTGAGTACTCATTATTTGCAAAGAACTATGCACAATGTTCTTCAGATATTATTGCACTAAGTCCTTACAGCATCGTAGTTGCTTAGGACTGCTACTTCCCCATTCTTTAAAGATAGAGATTAAGGATTAGAGCTATTAAATAATTGGTTCAAGATCATCAAACAAGTGAGGGCATAGGCAGCCAACTTCAAAGATAATCCTGTAACCTCCAGACTCCTGGGATCAGGCTACTGGCTGAATTTGATGAAAGAGTATCTTTCATGCAGCGGGACAAGGCTCTGTGACCCTTATTCATGCTGCCCTCTAGGGATAGTGTGTATTTGATGGGGGCTTGGGGATGGGCTTCATCACACTTCACTGGAGAAAAGATGCTCTTGGCAAATTGAAAACAATAACTCTAAATCACAGAAACAGAGTTTTACAGCCACCAAATAAACAGAAGACGTTGTAAATCTTCTCTCATGGCCAGCAGAGAAGTCGTTTTGCACCTGTTATGTTTCTACAATGGCCATTCCTCCCTCTGCCTAAGCTGGACCTATCCAGACAGAACTGTGCTTCCAACCTGGCAGTCCTCGTTGAGTTTAGGATAGGCATCTGTTTTAAAAGACTCTTTCTGAAGCTCAGTGGATTTAACGCTTGCTGCACATGTGTGAGGGCCTGGGAATGGACCTGCACTATCCATACAAAAAGGCATGTATATGACATCCATCTCTAATCCCACACTAGAGCGGGAGTGATTTACAGGGGTAGGCAGGTCCCTAGAGCTTGCTGGCCAGCCAACCAAACCAAATTAGTGAGCTCCAGGTTCAGAGAGAGACCTTGTCTCAAAAAGAAAGGTAGAGAGTTATTGAGGAAGACAATTAAATGTCAATGTGTGGTCTCCACATACTTACAAGCACACATACCCACGAGAATGCACACACACAAACACACACAAGCATACACACACACAAACACACACACATACACACACACACACACACACACACACACCAGAATAACCTTTCTTGTTTGTGGTAAATGCTCTCCCAACACAAATCAGGCCTTGTCAGGAGACTTTCTTGTGCCCTCTGCTTGTCTTGAGCCCATTGCCTAGATATCCAAGGTGACTACACACATATTACTCAGTAGCCACTAAGGATAGAATAAGGTGGAGTTGATCACACTAGAGTCCCTTCCACAGCTTGTTTCAATGATCCTGTGAGACAAGGAGGGACATTTTCAGGTCAAGTATGCCTGTACATCAGTAGAAAACATATAGCGATATCTTTAGTAGCCCAAAAGATGTCCAAAAAAATTAGGCTAGAATCGAACATAAACTTCTGCTCAGCTCTTCAGTGAACACACTCTAAAAGGGACACATTGCTTCCTGCCATGTTACCCTACACTGCATGTGATTTCACTTGACTATAACAGTTTTCACTGAACACATGTTTAGAACAGTGCACATAGTAAACCATCTCTCACTGAAACCTCATACAGTGTGTATTATTAGGGTATTAGATGAGAGAAAAGAGACACAGAAGTGTATCAGTCATTCACTCCTACTAACAAATATCCCTAAACCATGATAGTGTAAAATAAACCACACATTCCTTATACCCCAAACTCAACCTCCTAACGTCTGATAACCTCTATTCTTCTCTTCTATGTCTTTAGCATTTCAAGTAGACAGGAGAACTACATGCTAAGGAGCTGTAGCCCAGCATGCTGATAATAGTTGATAACACTATATTGCTTATTTCAAACTTGCTTTAGAAGATAAACCTTAAATGTTATCACCATAATTGTGCGATGTTATAGTTATGTTAGCTAACCTGACTGACAGAAACAACATGGTTACATAAACAGTGAAAGACTTTGTGTCAGAAAACAAGGTGGATGGCTCCTGAGGAATGACATTTGAAGTTGATATCTGACTTCCACATACATATGCATACCCTTGCACATGCACACACCACCACACACTCTATTATTACTATTAGTCAATTATAACATATACTATATATGTTATATATAACATTATATATTTTGAATAATATACATTGTCCAATGAGTATAACATATAGTATTATTTACATTACATTTTACTAGTCAATTGTATGTAAATATTATTTGTCAACTAAAATAAATTTCTTTTTCTATGGTTGGACAAGTGATCTGCAGTATCACTTACTATATTGTGTGCCATGAATATAACTAATCAGAACTTAGGTGATAGCTGAGTTGGTGAAGAGCTATCTTTACATCCATGAAGATCTATGTCTGATACACCCCCCCCCAAAAAAAAACATGTAAAAAGAGCAGAGTAGAAGATGCCTGCAATCACAGTGTTAGGGAAGTAGAGATGGCAGATCCTTGGTGCTTGTTATGAGCTAGCCAGCCTACCTAATCAGTACGCCCCATGTCCCAGGAAAAAACTGCCTTAGGAACAAGTTAGATGGCTTGTGAGGTTGACCTTTGGCCTTTACATGTGTAAGCATAACATGCACACATACATGTTTATACGATGTATACACCTGTATGTCTCAATTGTATTTATTTATTATATGTCTATCAAAAGTAAGAGTATTCACCTGGGGTTGTGATATGGCTCAGCATTCACAAAAACCGGAGTTTGATTCCTAATACTACATAAATCATATGTGGTAGCACATGCCTGAGATCCCAGCACATGAGCAGTAGAAAAAGGAGGATCTGGAGTTCAGGGTCATTCTCAGCCACATTTACATCTTTCATCATCCAGCCTCATAGCCTTGAGGCACAGAAAAGTTGATCATTGCTCTGTGATAGCTCAGACATTGTATGGCTGGAAACTGATCTCAACTGGATCTTGACCTAGAATCACATTTTTAAGTACTATGCCCCATCCATTTCTTCTGAGTAGTCATGCCTTTATCTAAAAAACTAAATGCTGGGGCTCAGTGAAGTTCCATAGTGTGCTGGTGTCACACAGTTAGTTTGCTATGAAGGTCTGACGCACTTTTAAAGGCTTCTTCTCTCCACCATGTTAGAATGCATCTGCACTTGCTGAATCAACCAGCCTACAGAAGCACCGACCAGGGACCACTTTCAGAACATGAGCTCAGGAAGGAAGAGAGGATGTTTGAGGGGTTATCACGATGGGCTGAGATTTACCTTAGCCACTGTTTCTTCCAATTGCCCTACGGTTTTATTCCCATACAGGAAATCAATTTCTGCCTATCAAAGTAGTAGGTGTTGAGGGATTCAGACAAAATGAAAAAGACAAATTTTTAGCTCCCAAGATGCTTACAAAGCACACAGCTAAAGAACAACAGACAGCAAAACAAAAAGAAGTAAGAGAAATGAGGAAAGGTGTGTGTGGGGGGGGGACAAGACAAATGTGAGGAGAGTTTATTAAGCATGGTTTCCCCAGAGGGAAGGGTTGGGGGCAACTGGAATTTAAAGAGGCTAAATGATGTAGCCTTTCTTAAGTCAGACTAGGAGAATGTAAGTAACCTGTAAGCTAACTAAAAAGGTGGATGTTCACATTTAAGATGCGAGTAAACTATCCAATAAAAGCAAAACATGTGCCAATGAATGGGACTTAGTTCTCTAAAGAAGAAAAGCAAGTGGACAATAATAGTTTTAAAGTGTTGAATATCCTTAGTCAACAGAGAAGTGTGAATAATTAAGGCTACTGTTGCACCTCAGTGAGAATGGCTACATCTAGTAAACAAATGCTAACACTAGCCAGGAAAGCACACAGGTGACCTTCACTCTTCCTCCTCTCCTCCAAATCCAACCCCCTAGCCTCATCCCAACTCTGTAGCAGAACATCTGCTTCACCTCTGGCCCCACTCCCAGGGGCCTGTGCAGTCCTTGACAGCACACCCTGCTTCCCTCCCTCCTAAAGACCGCCTCATCTCCACCTGCAGGTCTAGCCCATCTCCACTTCTAAGTGTCAGCTCCCATACCTAGAAATGCATGCTACCCAGGACCCAGAGATACACCTGGCAAGATCTCAGAAGTATTCACTCTCAGACAGACCCCAGCCACTACATTCTCCTAAGGACCGGACTGGGCAACGATAACTAAGGCAAGATCAGGAATCAGCATCTATAATTATAACCACCCCAGAGCCAGATGCCCAGATAACAGCATAAAAATGCAATAAATTATAGGTGGAAGTATTGTTTCCCTAATTGGTTCCTGATTGTGTCAATAAAGATGGTGGAAGCCAATTGCTGGGCAAAGGGAAAAAGCGTGGATTTCCAGGTCCTTGGAGGAAGAGGAGGATATGCAGAGAGAGAGGGGCTTTCAGACATGCTTTGAGGGAGAAGGACCAACACCATGTAGTAGAGGCCTCTGTCACTGGAGGCATTCTGACATAGGATAGCTGATGAGTTTAGGGCAATGAATTCTATGCCCAACAATCGTGTTATCTGGCTAATTTTAAACATTAAAACTGACTAGTGTTTTCCATCCATGGTGATAAAGTAGGCAGGAGGAAAAGGGGACAGCCAGGGCGGTTATTGGAGGCTTGGTGGAGGTAGCTGAGAGAGGTTAAGGGAGCGATCACAGTTCCCAGTCAGGGAACCAGCTGGCCATGGGCCGAGCTATGCAGGGAGTGAGACCAGAAGCAGGGTGTTCTCAGAGCTGAGCTGAGAATGTGGCCCCAGAATGGTGATAGCGTGGATATTTTAAAATTACACTCAACAATAAATAACAGCCAAGACAATATGGTCCTACTAGAGCCCAGCAATCTTACTACAGTAGACCCTGAGTATTTCCACATAGATGAAGCACAAGACAAGAGTTTCAAAATAATCTTCATGGATATGATAGAGGTCCTTAAAGAGGATATGAATAAATCTATTTATGAAATCTATGAAAACACACCGTGGAGTGAAATGAATGAAACAATTTAAAACATGAAAGTAGAAGCAGAGTCAATAAAGAAATATCAAATTGAGAGTAAACTGGAAATAAAAAATGTACTAACTCAAACAGAAACTGCAGAGAGAAACCTTACCAAGAGACTCAAGAGAGAAGACATAGAGAAGGGACTCTTAGGCAATGAAGACAAAAATAGAGGAAATGGATACCTCAGTCCAAGAAAACATAATCAAGCACAAACTGTCCAGGAAATCTTGGACACCATGAAAAGACCAAATCGAAGAATAATGGGAATAGAAGAAGAAATCCAGGTCAAAGACACAGAAAGTATTTTCAACAAAATCATAGAGGAAAAATTTCCCAACCTAAGGAAGGAGATGCCTATCAAGGTAAAAGAAGCTTAGAGAACAGCAAAAAGATTGAATCAAAAACAATTCCCCTTGGCACATAATAATCAAAATATTAAATGTACAGAACAAAAAAGAATAATAAAAGCTGCAAGGAGAAAAGACAAAGTAACTTTTAAATGCAGACTTATTAGACTAACATTTGACTTTTCAGAGAAGACTCTAAAAGCCAGAAGGTTCTAGACATATGTTCTGCAAACTCTAGAGACCACAAATGTCAGCCTTGGCTACAATATCCAGTAAAACTTTCAGTTGCCATGAATGAAGGATGAAGGACATTACTTGATAAAGATAAATCCAAGCCATATTCATCTACAAATCCATCCCTACAAAAGACACTAGAAAAAAAACTTCTACTAGAAGAAGTAAACTCCACCCATAAAAACAAAAGGAATCAGTAATATCAGACAAGAAAATGGGGGAGGGGCGTCGGGTGGAAGCACCACATTAACAAAATAACAGGATCAACAAGCACTACTCACTGATAACTTTCAACATCAGTTGTTTCAATTCCCTAATAAAAAGACAGACTAACAGAATGAATGTGAAAACAGGATCTATACTTCAGCTACATCCAAAAAAGTACTTTAATATCATGGATAGACATCACCTCAGAGTAAAAGAATGGAAAAAGATATTTCAAGCAAATGTACCTGTAAATAAAGCTGGGATACCATTTTAATATTTGACAAAATAGATTTGAAACCAGAAGAAATAGAGACAGTCACTACAGACTCATCAAAGGAAAAATCGCCAAGGAAATAATTGCAATTCTTAATATCCATGCCCCACACACAAGGGTATCCATGTTTATAAAAGAAATGCCACTGTAGCCTAAATCACATGTTAACCCACAGACTCTGATCTGGAAGGCTTCAGTACCCCAGTCTGCCAATGGATAGGCCATCTAGACAAAAACTAAACAGAAAAATGCTGGAGCTAACTGATGTCATAAACCAAATGAACTTAACAGATATTTACAGAACACTTAACCAAAACATAAAAGAATACACCTTCTTTTCAGAAGATAATAGAACTTTCTCAAAAATTGGACATGTTCTTTAACACAATCAAGCCCCAGTAAAAAAAAAATGAAATTATATCCTGCATCCTATCTGACCACCACAGGGAAAAGCTGGCTACCAACAACAACAAAAGCTTAGAATCTCACAGAAACGGAGCAACTCACTACTGAGTGAAAATGGGTAGAAACAGAAATTAAGAAAATAATAGAATGTTTTAGATATGAAGGAAAATGAAAATACAACATGCCCAAACTTATGGGACATGATGAAGATGGTTCTATGAGACAATTCCATAGCACGAAATTCATGTAAAAATAAATAAATGAGTAATAAAAAGAGCTATCTCATACTAGCAACAAAGTTCTTTGAGGAAAATCAATAAAACTGACAAACCATTATCCAAATTAATTAAAAGGCAGGTATAAAATAATCAAATTGATAGAATTGTAGATGAAAGGTGAACCATAACAACAGACACTATGGAAATGCAGAAAATCATAAAGATGTGCACTAATGGCCTATACTACCCCAAGTTGGAAAGTCTAAAAGAAACTGATAATTTTCTTGATATACACAACTCACTAAAGTTTAACCAAGATTAAATGAGTAATTTGAACAAATCTATTGGGCTGAGTGAAATAGAAGCAGTTATTAAAAGTTCTTAACCAAAAGAAGCCAAGGTCAGATATTTTTAGCACAGAATTCTACCAGAATTTTAAAGAATTCACACACACACACACACACACACACACACACACACACACATTATATATATATATATATATATATATATATATATATATATATTCATTCAGTAAATATTTTTTTGCACGTATTCTGTGCCAAACACTGAAATAAAGCAACAATAGAAACAAAGCCTCTCCATTTTGCCACAGAGCTCACTTTGACAAGGGAGATAGTGAGAAGTGCAGCAAATCAGAGGAGGTAAAGGGACACAGAGAGTCCATACAAGATGCTCAGGGATAGGCTTTACCATCTGGTGATGGGGCTGGAGAGAGAAGGTGCAGAGAGTACCGTGAAGATGACGTTGGAGAGGAACTGGGCTTGGGGTTACTCGATGTGCTGTTGGGGACTTGGGATTTCCTCCATGAGAACACCAGTACTATGAACAGAGTATTCCTCAACACCATTCTGGTGTGTTTGTGTGTGTGTGTGTGTGTGTGTGTGTGTGTGTGTGTGTGTGTGTGTTGGGAGGAGGCAAAGATGGAAGCCTACTGACCAGTAGAGTGGCCATCATTACAGTTTAAAGGCAAAAGGCAAGGAGTTTGGGGCCACTGTATTCATTTCCTTTTTGTTGTTGTTGCTATGACAAAAGCAAATTAAGAAAAGAAGGGTTTATTGGGGGTCAAAGTTCAAGGGTACAGTCTACCGTGGTGTGAATTCATGAGGCATCTGTGAAACAAAGAGATGAGTGTTAATGATCAGTTCAGTTTCTCATTTTCTTCCAGTTGGAGAGAACAGACATGAAATGCTGCCACTCACGGGCAAGGCGAGTCTTCCCTCCTTGAGCTGATCTAGATAATCCCTTGCAGGTATGCCTAGGAACTTGTCTCCCGAGTGACTCTCGGTCCTGTCCAGTTGACAATTAATGTTAATTAAAACAATCATTTGTTAACAATTAATTAATTAATTGTTATTAAAGCCACAGCATGGTTCAGAGAGCAGCGGCTGAGTTCTTATTCTGCATAGGAAGCATATTGAGTAGAGAATTACAGAAACAAGAATGACAAAGTTCTTGATCTTCTGCTGTTCTTCAATATGGATAAGCCAGCTTGGTGGCCTGGGTCCTATGCCATATGTCCTGTGTCCTATCTCCTGGACAGAGTGAACAGTGCTGCCTCAAATTTGTGCTTGGCAGCAGTGTTCCTCTGGCAAGTAACTAGACCTCTCTGACCCACTTCTTTTTAAATTTATTTTTATTTTGTTCTAAATTACTACATGCCTGTGCAAGTGTGGCTTTGTATATATGAGTGCTTGTGAAGACCAGAGAGGGGTGTCAGATCCTCTAGAACTACAGTGGTGGTGAGCTGCCTGACACGGGTACTAGCAACTAAACTCTGGACCTCTCCAAGAGCCGAATATGCTGCTAAGCACTGAGCCATCTTCCCAGCTTTGACCCACAACTTCACCTGTAAATCCAAGCAGTGCTATCAAAAAGTATTGTGGGGATAGAGAGGAACTGGAAGGGAGGGAATGGGACTGGATTTGATTAAAGCACATTATATGTTCAAATAAAATTCTCAAACAACAGTAAAAAAAGGGAAAAAAGAGAGGAAGAAAGAAAGAAAGAAAGAAAGAAAGAAAGAAAGAAAGAAAGAAAGAAAGAAAGAAAGAAAGAGAGGAAGAAAAAGACCTTCCATGGGGGTGGATGGGTTTGGGTTACATGACTCAGGCCACCTTGCTTGGGGCCTTGCACGTGGCAAATGTAGGCTAGGTATTGGACCTAAATCCACTTTAGAGTCATATAGGCTTAAATTGAAAAATGATTAAAATGGCTTATCCCCATTGAAGGACAGCAGAAAATTATGAAATTTAATCCAGGGACCACTGACCTTACCTTGAGCACCTGGAAGGTCTGAGATTGTGTTCATCTGTTACTGTGGAGACCAATCAATTGAGAGGAAGCTGAGGTCAAGCTCACTCAACCATTTGGTCAAGACATTTAGATCTCCACATGCCCCCTCCCCCCGCCCTGTTTACTTGCTGTAGGTTGGGAGAGGGGCAAATAAAAGGATGTGGGGGCACTGAGCAATGAACTCCCCCAGTAGTACCCTCATCCTAGGGTTCACCTTCATTCTTGCCTCACGGCTGTCCAGGGCTATAGGAAATTGCATGGTGTCCTCCTACATACAGACACAGCACATTCTGGGGCTAGGGAGTCTCTGTCATTGGAGATTGCTTATTGTAATGCTATCTGTTTGTTGGTCTTTCCCAAGCTGGTGTCTGTTCAGATAGATGGCTGCCTTGTTATTGCAAGCAGGGTTAACACATACCACAGCTTGGTTTTTCTTGGGAGGGGGGGAGTAAAGAGGGATGGATTAGGATGAAAAGGACTAGAGTTCGCTATTGCTGTGTCCTGTCTCCTCTATGATATAACAGTTCTCTCAAGTCTATGCTTGTTTCTTCCTCATCATTTTCCACTGGATTCCACAGGGAAACAGGTTCATCACAAATGTCCAAGATCACCATGGTTGTCTTGAAACACTTTCCTCCATCGAGGGTCCAGATGCATCCTCTGCCCTTTACAACTTGGTTTTATATTCTTCCTAAAGCCACAGGACCTTTGCACATGCAGCTCTCTCTTCTAGTGGGAGGCACTTAGGGAAATGAAGCATTAGGGAGCAATGTACAGTCAATGCAAGACAGATACACCCAACCAAGCCTCACTCTCTACTGTGTGTCCTTGGGAGTTCATAGTCTTTCCTGGTTTTTATTTAAATTTGTCTACTTTCAACATCCCCCAAAGCCTGATTCCTCACCAGCTGAACATGAATCACCCCCATACTGAGTACACAATAAGGTGTCATGATCTGTGCTTAGTATCAGCAGCAGCACCACTGGAGCCCCAAAAAAGCCCAACTAATTATAAGCCTGTGTTCCGCACTGTTATTATTTGAATGTAACAAAGGCACCTGCCACGTTAATTATGCCCTTCTGATAAACATCTCCAGGCAGCCAATCAAGAATGAGCCGGGGCGGAGGTTGCATGTTGAAAAGGCAGGTCTTGGTATCACATTGTCAAACTTCCCTGGGTTCCTGGATATGTTCATTCATTTGCAGCAACTACAGCCTCCACCCAGACCTTCATGGAAGATTAGCTGGCTAAACTGCATGAGAGATAAGAAATCCTGAAGAATGCTTACAGAGGGAGAATCTGGAAGGACCTCCCTGTGAAGGACCTCCCTGCCTTGTATGTTCAAAGTGACATTATGCTGAGACATTACGGGGGTTGTGGAAGAGAAAGACTACAGGAAGGTGCACATCATGACTGTATCTTCTAGGCACAAACTTTCTCTTTTCTGTTAATATATAGAGACATAACAAAGGGTCTAGGGTATACCTCTGATAGAGCTTTTCTTGTTAAAACATTTTTTTACTATGGTAAATATGCATCATGGTATATATTCATTATACTTTGCAATTATTTATTGTGCTATTACAGAATATATGTGATCTAATCTGCTGTTTTAACCATCTCCAAATATGAAGTTCAAGGGCATTAGTTACAACCACAATATTATGAAACTATGTCTGATTTTCCAGACAAGATTTTTACATGTGTTTAGAGCCCAAATCTAGAGCAAAACTAAAGCATTTCTGATTTCCAACACATCACCTTGAATGTCTTCTCAGAGATATCCCTGTGCTACTTAGAATTCTCTAAAAACACAGGCTAGGGAGGGGAGAGAGAAAGTTAAAAGGTTTATTAGATTGTGTCAGATTGCCTTGCAGTGTATGGTGTCTGGGCAGCCCAGCAATGGCTGTCTTACCCTGGAGAGGCTGAGAATCCTGCAGATGCTCAGCCCAGGAGGCTGAAGGTCTCAACAGTCCCCATCCGGTGTTGAAGGCCTGGAGAATGTCTGGAGAGCTGCTGGTCTTTAGTCCACACTGGAATGCCCAAGAAGTTGTCATAAAATAATTTTTAAATCTGTTTTTCCTCTCCAACCCTGGCTCTCAGAATGACAACTCTGAGACTAATTCTTTATTATTAAATGCCTTAGCCATTTGTCTCATTCCCAGACTAGCTCGTACCTTATTTAACCCATTCAAACTGTTCTCTGTCTACCATTCAGTTACCTCTCCTCAGTCCCCAAACCCTTCTTCCTTTAAATCTCCTCTGAGTTTTCCTCAGCCTTCCCTGAGTTCATCTATCAGCTGGTTTTCATATGTCTCCTCTGTGTTCTTTTGAATCTCTTTTTTATATGCTCATTATTTCCCAGAATCCTCTTTCTTCCTGCCAGTGTCCTGGCTCCTATTTCCTGCCTCAGCTCATTGGCTATCTGCATTTTTATTGACAGGTGATACTTATAAGAGATTCTTTCTATGAAGTTGGTTCTAGTATTTGCCAAGGTATAGAGCTGTAACAGGAGAGATAAACTTGGCAGCAAGAGTGAGGTGTACAATTGAAAAGCTATGTCTCCATCATTTTTGGGTGGGTCTTCCTAGATCAAATAATTTGACAAAGAAAATCCCTCACAAGCGTTCCCAGCAGCTTGAATTTTAGTTGATCCCTGGGCAGTCATGGGCAGTCATGGTAAAATCTCTGGAGTTATAACACGATAGTGTGATTTTAAAAAATTAGATTCCCTTTTAAAGCACTTCTCTGAAACAGTGCTAGCTATGCCTCTTTAAAAAAAAGTGGGTCTGATTGTTTGAGATGAAGGTGTGTACACATGTATGCACATGTGGAAGAACATATAGGCTCATGTCTTTCGATTATTTGTATGTTCACATGTGTGCACATAGAGATCAGAGGACAGATTCAGGTATCATCCTTATTTCTTGAGGCAGATTTCTCACAATCCTGGAATGCACCAAGCAAGCTAGGCTGATGGCCAGGGACTCATCTGTTTCTAACTTCAAGCCACCACTGTGCTTGCCTTTTTACAAACATGGGTCCTTGGACATTGAACTCAAGTCTTTATGCTGACTCACCCCATCAATCTGCATATTTCCTTCTTAAATAACTATGTCAGATGATTTGCTGAGATCCTGAGATTCGTAATTTTATTGATGATAGTCTATCAAAACAAGTAATTGAAGTGGAAACTTCTCTTTATTTGGGGAAATCAGTTATGTCCAATGATGTTTTGCTGGGGAACACAGGTGAAAGGATGGTTTGCTAAAGCAAACATGTGAACAGACGTGTGATGGAGAAGTATAAATATGACGCCACAGACAGTGGGAGCTGAAACATTGGCTCACTTTACTTTGCTTTGCCACTTTTCTCTAATGACACACATGCAGTAGTTCACCTTACATTGTGTTGAGGAGCTCCCCTTGTGGTGACACCTTACAGAGAAACTTGCCAAAGAACTTGTGAGGTTCCTGCTGCTTCTTGTTCCTTCCAAGGCCCCGGGCCAGTTGGTGAGCCTTGCAGTTTCTTCTGGATTGAACTGTCCTTGCTGGTTCATGTGTGGTGACTGCCAAGTGGATTGGACTGCAGCTGCTGCTGGTTTGTATTTGGTGTTTTCTACTGGACTGAGCTGCTGATATCCTGACAACAAAGATTGGACTCATTCCCAAAGAACTATTTCCAAACAGGTCTACTTCCCCTATATCCTAAAAACTCTTCTTTTTTTCTGTGTCTCATGGGTGGTGAGCTAGAGGAGAGGCTAAACCTGTATTGAAGTAGGTTGGAAAACCATATGCCTATAAGCAATAGCCCTTATTATTGCAATGATTGGTATTTAGATAAGTTACATGACCACCATCCACCCCAAGAAGTTGCAGAGCTTCCAAGTGGCAGAGATATAAATAGAGACTTAAGAGACTCTTGAAGAGTCTGGATTGCTTCTGTAATGTGTTTAGCACCCACAATGTTGCAAGATGGAAGTTGTTTAGGCCCATTTCATACATGAAGAAACACAAACATTTGTTGAAATCTTCATAGCTAGTGGACCAGGCCAGTGCTCCGATGCAGGATTCTAACTCTATGATGGCTACTACTTCCTACTTCATTAGAAGTAGTATTTAAAATCTCCATCAAGGGCTGGTGAGATGGCTTGGTATGTAAAGGTACTCACCTCTAGCCTGACAACCTCAGTTCAATTTCTTAGTTCCATGGAAAGAGAAGACTGATGCCCTCTAGTTTAGATCTCCACACAGCCCCCCGCCCTGTTTACTTGCTTATGGGATTGGGAGAGGGGCAAATGAATGATATGGGGGCACTGAGCAATGAACACCCCCAGTAGTGCTCTTCGGAACCCCATGTGTGCCTGGCTCCTTGCACATCACATAAATAAAATGTAAATATCTGTACCCCTCCGTGGTGTATATGATAAGAGCCAGCTCTGTACCAATCTTGAGTGGTGTATATGATAAGAGCCAGCTCTGTACTAACCTTGAGTGGTGTATATGATAAGAGCCAGCTCTGTACCTTGAGTAGTGTATATGATAAGAGCCAGCTCTGTACCAACCTGGAAGGGACTGTCCATTCACCAGGAAGTTCTGCCTTGCACAGAGGTAGAATTGGTCTCTTTGCAACTTTACCCAGTTACTCCCAGTACTTAGCACTTAATTACCTCTTGTCTTCTATTACTCTCTAATTGTCTCTTGTGACTCCTCCCTTCTTCCTGGCTTCCTTGCCAGCATCTCCAGGGCAGAGATCAGGTCTTATAGGCTCAATGTCTCCTGGAGCAATAAAGTAAGAGCTTATTAGATAAATACTTGTTGGTTGAAAGTTCTTACAAGGATTTCTCCTCAGGGTGTCATCCAAGGTTTGTGGAAAACTGTGTAGAAAGGTCACCAAGGGTTTGCAATTTAAATGTGATTTGGATCCTTTATTTAAAAGTATTGACAGAGTAGTCAATACTCAGAAGCTTTATTCTCAGTGACAGCTGTCCTAATTGCCATTAAGTGTGTATGTGCATGTGCGTGCATGTGTGTATGCATGTGTATGAGTGTATGTATGCAAGTGTGTGTGTGTATCTGTATGTGAGTGCCTGTGTGTGTGTGTGTTTGAGTCTGTGTCTGTGTATGAGCATGAGTGTGTGTGTGCATGCACAACAGCCTGTAAACCTGCTCATGCAAGCATGCAGAAGCTCATGCAAACATCACATTTAAACTGGACACATTTAAATTGCAAACCCTTGGCTGACTGTCTTGAGCCAGGGTCTTTCACTAAACGGGAAGCTCAAAGTTTTGGTTGGTCTGGCTGACCAGTGAGATACTGGGATATGCTTGTTTCTGCTTTTAAATTACTGGGCTTAAAGCCACTCACCCATATTTCCTTTACTGTAGCGTCTTCTTTTATGCTCTCCTGACTAGAATTTAGGCAGCATTTTTTCCATAGCTAGCAACTGAACCCTACTCAAGTCAGCACAAACAAAGAGAGGAAACTTGAATCTATTGCACTGTGTGACTGCACAGTCTGGGGACTCCAGACACACCTGGATTGGTATGGTGTCATGAGATGTGTATGATGTCCTGAGAGATGATTAGCTTGTTTCTATTTCCCTCCTCTGCTCAAAGCCTCCACTGAGAGAACTCCAGTGCCTCAAAGGATGAAGTCAATTTCTCAATCCCTTGAGGTTAGAAGAAACATGCAGATAGCTAGTTCTGAGATGAGCTCCACACAAATGAGGGAATCCTAGAGAGAATGAGAGAAAAGTCTGAAGGCCGTCAGCCCAGCAAGGACAGATACAAATCATGGTGCCCATGGCCAGTTAACCCTATGTTATGAATCTGCCTCTTGTGAGCCTGGAGCTCTTGATGGTAGCATGTTGGGTTGATTCCTCATGGAATCTGGAACTGAGCACTTAAAGGAACAAGAGGAAACTTTCAAGGTACTTTATCTCCCACCTGTTTATTCAACAGCAATAACATGAAAAGCAAAGGAGACATAGTTCCACCTACCACAGGACTTGGATGCTGCCATGGGCAGAATACACAGAAATGAACACGGTAGAGACTAGCAGAGACTGCTTGATGTGTTCTCAGCCTTGAACATGAGGCACAATATGAATGGGGGAACAACCTTACAGCTTGTTCACAGAGCCCCTTTCTACATCTTCACAACAACTTCTAATGTCAGAGGATACCACGTGACCCCATTCTTTATGAAGGGAGTCAAGAAGAAGTCAAAGGCACCACACACTCCATCCCACATGCTTTCACATAGAACCCACGTTCTATAAAGTCACATATTTTTTTGAATGAAGGGAAACAATTTCTTAGGATGAAGAAGTTGTCTAGATACCAAAGATGGAACTTGGAGTCTAAGTTAGCTAATATCTCATGAGGGGAGGGGCTGTCATAAAAAGCCTGAGGTTAACTCTGGACTCACTGTTCAAAGTTCAGTTCCTACTTCATGCTCCTCAGGACCCCTAGATGTTTCCTTCTACATGGAAGCCCTACTCCCCCATCACAGAGCCACTGTAATTGGCCACTGAATAGTGACTCTTGCAAGCAGGCACATAGCTATTGGCAGCAGAGGTCCAGAAGTAGAATAAGATATCTGCTGCTCTTCTTAACAAAGCCTTGATGTCTTGTCCCAGAAATGCCAACCTCCTTTTTACCAGAAGGTATTTCTGTCCCCTCGATCACTCATCATAACCCTGTTCCAGACGCTGGGTGGTGCTGGGGGCAGCGGCACATACCCAGCCCCTCCAGAGTTTAGATGAATGTGGGTGGCAGCCGGGATCTGGCCTACTTTGTTCATGTAATAGCCAGAGACTGTTGTGCCAGTGAGATCTAGCTGTCCCCAGAAACAGAAAGATTATCTTATGGTCCCAACTGTTGAAAATGTTAGAGTAATCTCAGTGCCTATAGTCAAAGAGGCCCAACAGATTAGTTCTTAAACTTATTAAATAAATGAACCAACAAATCCAATCAGGTGAAAGATCTTTTAGGCTCTCAAAGGGCTAACAAGTGATTTAACTGGAGCATCACCTCCAAGGTAAGTTCCTTCTCTCTCCTCATGGATAGTAAAACAACACTTTCTATGTTTGCAATGTTTCATCTACCTTACCTGAGTTTACTGTAATGCTTAACCATTTGATGGTGTTCCTTTTTTAAAAAAAATATTAAATCATTTTTATTTTGTAAATCAATTTATTTTTTTACACTCCATATTCCATTCCTCACCCCCTCAATCCACCCTTTGACTGCTCCACATTCCACACTTCCTCCCCACCCCACCCCCTCTCCACGTGGATGCCCCCACTCCCACCCCACCTGACCTCTAAATTCCCTGGGGCCTCCAGTCTCTTGAGGGTTAGGTGCATCATCTCTGAATGAACACAGACCCAGCAGTCCTCTACTGTGTGTTGGGGACCTCATATCAGCTAGTGTATGATGTCTGTTTGGTGGTCCAGTGTTTGAGAGATCTCGGAGGTCCAGATTGAGACTGCTGGTCCTCCTACAGGATCGCCCTTCTCCTCAGCGTCTTTTAGTCCTTCCCTAATTCAACAACAGGGGTCAGCTGCTTCTGTCCATTGGTTGGGTGCAAATATCTGCATCTGACTCAGCTGCTTGTTGGGTCTTCTGGAGTGCCGTCAGGATAGGTCCCTTTTTGTGAACGCTCCATATCCTCAGTAATAGTGTGAGGCCTTGGGACCTCCCCTTGAGCTGGATCCTACTTGGGCCTGTCACTTGACCTTCTTTTCTTCAGGTTCCTCTCCATTTCCATCCCTGTAATTCTTTCAGACAGGAACAATTATGAGTCAGAGATGTGACTGTGGGATGGCAATCCCATCCCTCACGTTATGCCCTGTCTTCCTGCTGGAGGTGATCTCTATAAGTTCCTTCTCCCTACTGTTGGGCATCCAGGTTCTTCCCTTTGATTCCTGAGAGTCTCTTACCTCCCAGGTCTCTGGTGCATTCTGGAGGGTCCCCCCAACCTCCTATTTTCTGAGGTTGCCTGTTTACATTCTTTTTGCTGACCCTCATGGCTTCAGTCCTTTTCCCTCATCCAATACCAGATCAGGTTCCCCTTTCCCCCCAACTCCCTCCCTCCCATACACTTTCCCTCCCAGGTCCATCCTTCCCTCCCTCCTTTCCCCTCCCTCCCTCCTTTTCTCCCTCCCTCTCTCCCCACTTGTGATAGCATTCTTCTCTCTTCCAAGTGGGACTGTGCTCACTTCATGGTGAAGCTGAGGTTCAAGAAGGAGAACAGCCTGGACTCCATTTTGAAGGAAATGATGAAGAATTTATTGATGGCTTGTGATGTGAGAGAAAAAGGCAGACCAAAAATGAGGTCAGTAGATTTTGTCTAATAAGCTTGGCAAAGTTGCTAGTGACTAAGATAGCGGGACATTTGGCCAATGTAGGTCCTGAGCTGAGTGCAGTCAAGTGTTTAGCTCTGTACCTCTGCAGTTAAAGAGGGAAGATGCCAAGAGGCAATTAAACAGGCAAAGAGGATGCTAGAGAGAAGAGTAGGAATTATGGCCATCGTGACAGAATTAAAGGCCCAGAAGTTGAAAATCACTGGAGAAACTGGATCTAGAGAAAAGGATGAGTTAGAAACCATCAGGGGCACAGAGACAGGAAGACAAGAAGCAGCTGAGAAGTTGCAGGTGGATACATGAGGGTGGTATTTCAAGAGGGAGAGACAGAGTAGAGCCAGTGCTCTTGCTGAACCACGGCAGGTTAAGCCAAGGATTGATCATCTGTTTTAGCCCACAGGATGTTATGGCTGACCTTGACAAAGCCACCTTCATGAGGTGGCGGGGAAGACAGCTGGTGAGGACAGGGACACAAGTGGAGAGGATTATTTTTACGTGTTGACAGGAAAGGAGAGCAAAGTTAAGGAACCTTAGCTGGACAGACCACGTGTGACTTTTCTGAGTGAATATCACAGCTTGATTGTATCCTGATGGAAATTATGTCTGACACAAGAACAGAGCAACCATAACAACTGAGGTGATTGCAGGCCTGTGTATCGGGGTTGGGTGGAGTGTGGGAAGCACCCAGGACAGAGCATCTGGGCTTAGAGTGCTCTCTGTGCTTGCTGAGTAGACTCTTCCCAGATGACATGCTCTCGGTTTCCTTCCTCAGAGTCACTTCAGACTTCCCTGAGAATGCTGCTGCCTGGAAGAACAAAGCCCAGGATGCAACGCTTGCTATTTCTGTTTTGATAACCATGAATTAGAGAGAAGAGAGAAACAAGAGGTGACGGGGACTTTGTCTGAGCTGCTGAATTTAGGTGTGTGAGTGCTGAGCATGCTTGCAACATCACCTTGCTGGGATGTTTTCAAGGTTAGGAGGCTTTTTCAAAAGGACAGAACCAGAGAAACATACTCCAGGATGTCATCTAAGACATTTAGCCTAAGGAAGCTGAGCTGGTTTCTTTTAAGGCTGCCCCAATAGCGAATATCAACAGGGGACAATAGAGGACTGGGAAGCTAACCTTAGGGAACTGGGATTTAGGACAGCCTTAGTGAACTTGCCAGTAGTGAGGGAAGGAGACAGACGCTGCCTCACACTGCCACTGTCAACCCTTCCCCTAGGACAGCCTTAGTGAACTTGCCAGTAGTGAGGGAAGGAGACAGACGCTGCCTCACACTGCCACTGTCAACCCTTCCCCTAGGACAGCCCTAGTGAACTTGCCAGTAGTGAGGGAAGGAGACAGACGCTGCCTCACACTGCCACTGTCAACCCTTCCCCTAGGACAGCCCTAGTGAACTTGCCAGTAGTGAGGGAAGGAGACAGACACTGCCTCACACTGTCACTGTCAACCCTTCCCCTAGGTGGTTAGGGACCTTGACTCAGATTTCAATATAGACTTACACATGAGAAAGACCAGCAGAGTCAACTAACCTGGGCCTTTGAGGCTCTCAGAGTCTGAACCACCAACCAAAGAAGCAGATGTGCAGCTTGGTCTTCATGTGGGTCCAAACAACTAGAACAAGGGCTATCTGTTGCCTGTCTGTTGGGATGTGTTCTTCTACCTGGGCTGCCTTATCAAGCCTCCGTGGGAGAGGAAGCACCTAGTCTTGCAAGACTTGAAATGCCAGGGTAAGGGGATACCCAGGGATCTCATCTACTCAGAGGAGAAGGGGAGGGGGCAGAGTAAAGGATTGTGGGACTGGGTGACCAGGAGGGGGCAGTGAGAGGAAGGTAAAGGGAATAAGTAAAAAGAAATTAAATTAGATAATAAAAAGAGAACAAGAAATGCTCTGAAGAGGGTGAGGCATGCCCAGGTGGGGGTGTATATGTCCCAAGGAAGGATAGGGGAAGTTAGAGGTAGCCTTCTCAAAGAGAAAGCAAACAATTATTTATTTTAGCATTTAGCCATACATTCCATTTTTGGTGACTCCCAAGTTACATCTCAAAAGGTTGCTAAGAAACCACCCCCCCCCCCCGCCTGCCTTTTCCTTTTGATAGCAGAGCTGTATGAGGTGGCCCCAGAGACACCTTGGATGGAACTTTGATCTGATAAAATAAAACAATAAGCTGTGGGGTTGTACAAAGGGTAGGGGTTGCTCACTTCCCTGTCCTATAACTGGATTTCTGAAAATTGTGGGTTCTTTTCTGGAAAGAGGAAGGCCTTATGCAGGGGTTAATTGTGGTGGAATTCTTCTGCCCTGCTGGCAAATGCTTTAGCATGATTCCAGAGTCGGGGTGGGGCATGAGTCCAGAGTCGGGGTGGGAGCATTCAGTCCATTTCTTGTATTTCCAAGATTTCCCCTGCCCTTCTCACGTCAAGGATGCTTGTGGCAGGTCCAGCGTTAAGCGTTGGCTTATAGGTGAGTGTTGGGGAAGCACAGAGGGCAGGGAGGGCAACCAGGTAGGTGTGAGAGGGGCAAAGCTCAGAGAGCTGTGGACTCTACACAGGAGAACATGAGAAGTCTGTTTCTGACACAGGAAACAACATCAGTGGTGCAAGGAACACTGAGCCCCGAGCTTTTGGAACTGGTTGAACTATATTCTGAGTGCATCTTAAAATTTATTTTAAGGTGGTGTGCAAAGTAATGAGTTTCATTATGTCATTGTCATATGTATGCATGTTTATATATAATATGCATATTAATGTATAATACATAATATGTAATATATATGTGTGTGTGTGTGTGTGCTTTGTTCATATGATCTCCTCCTTCCTCCATCAGTACCCTTACTGAGTTCATCTGTCTGTCTGCATCTATCTTCATATGTAGTTAAGTCTAGATTGTACACATAAAAAGAAATATATTCTGTTTTTTCCTTTTCCCCATTACCACTTCTTGTTCTCCCACACTCTTTTCTCTTAAACTAGGTTGTAGTTCAATACCACAGCCAGCAATTGTTTCTACAGGGTTTTTAATAGAGGGGCAATAGAACTGGACACATTTGAAACGCAAAGTAGATGAACCTTGAAAATCAGTTTCTCTGGGGGTGGATCCATGAATGGCTAGTCTGAACTGAGTGGTAGTACTTCCTGTACTTAGAGGGTCCAGCAGCAAGTGTGAAAAGTTCTGAAGAAGTTTCTAGAATTTGGCTGCGCACCAATTAAATGTCGTGAAACACCTGTTGTTTATGGTTTGAAGTGAAGAGCTGATGTTTTCTGGGTACCCAGCTCTCACATTAGGGCCACTCACTTGAATACCTAAGAGGAGCAAAGGTACCTCCTGGAACCAGAAGGGAGGTGGCCTCCAATGACAGCTGCTTATTTAGTTCAAGCAGAACAGGGATGAGCATGGGACATAGAGGTCACAGCAGGAGAAAGGCTTTCAGTTCATAACCATGTCTCGGCGGGTTCTCCTGCACTTCTGTGGGGGCCCTAAGTGAGGTGCCAATGGATCTTTTACACCCCTCTCCATAAATCTCTACACCAGCAAAGCAAGCCTTGGTTAGGTCCAGGCTCTTAGGCTCAGGAACTCCCCCTCCCCACACATACCCCAGAACTAAATAGAATGAAACAACTACGAATTTACTTACATTTGTTAAGAGCTACAGTTCACAATAGTAATTTTTATTTCTATTTTTATTTTGTAGCTATCTTGTACTGCTAGGAAGAGAACTGGGTTTTTTTGTTTGTTTCTTTTTCTGGGTGACACTAATGAAGATTTTAGTGTCCTTCTGCCTATTGTATTAAAGCCAGCTTTTTTTTTTTTGATCTTTTCTTAAGTGAGCAATATTAAGATAATAGTAAGTGCCAAATGCAGAAAGTGTCAAGTAGAAACCCAAGAACACAGTGTGAGGATTGAAGCTGAGCCCTGACGTCATCATGCCACATGATCAAAGCTGCTGTCCCTAGGCCACATACTACGTGTACCCATTTCTATGCAGTATTGGGAAGAGGCCAAGCTAAGTGAGCAGATGAGTGACACCCTGAAGCTGAGGCCCTGATCCAGGCACAGATTCTTGGCTGGGGTGATGAAAGGGTATTGATGGTCATATGAAGCAATGATCTACTAGAATGATTCAATAATCCACTTAAAATAGCTTCATGGTGCAAATTATATTTGAATAAAAGTTTTAAAATCTTTCTTGTTATCTTTTTGTTTTGTTTTGTTTTGTTTTGTTTTCTGCTTTTTTTTTCTTTTTGCAAGATGGGGTTTCTCTGTGTATCCCTAGCTGTCTTGAAAACATTCTGTAGACCAGGTTAGCTTTGAACTTACAGAGATGATCCACCTGCCTTTGCCTCCCAAGTGCTTGGATTAAAGGCCTGCACTACTACCGCCCATCCAGTTTTCAAATCTTGAGAGTCCTCAAAACAAAGTAAAATCTTGAGAGTAAAATCTTCCTGCATTTGAGTAGCCAAAAGCTTGGAAACACTGGTCATTGTGATGTGTGTTTAAACTCTTGGACCCAGCATCTGTGAAACCTTGAAGAGGTGGTATCTTCCTGGAAGGAGTAGCGCCCTGGGTGCAGGCTCCAGGGTTCACAGGTCACCTTCACTTCCTGTCTGTTCTCTGTATCCTGATTGCAGTTGTACTGTGACATTTCACGCTCCTGCACCATGCTTGCCCTGCTGTGATGGACTGTATGTCTTCTGTGATCAGAAATAGATCTTCCTTTAAGCATTGATAACATATGGCCAGTTATGACCCTTAGAGTTGCCCCAGGGGCTACTTTGAATGAAAGCCTATAAAGACATTCAAACAATATTACTTCAAGACCCTAGTTGAGTGTTTGCATTTATCTCATGAACAGCTTGTCTAGTGGTATGGATGCCACTAGAAATAAAGGCATCCCCCAGCCCATAATAAGGGTGAGTCTACCCAGCACCATCCAACAACGTAGCTGGGAGTGGGGACTTCAATGTCTAAGAATCACGGTTTAGTCATGAAGGTGAGCATGACCTATGTTAAAGACAAGTATGTCATTTCTGAGGGCACAGGATAGAACAGGATGAACCAGCGTGTGATCATTGGGTATTGTAGGTTGGTATCTGTAGCGTGCTTAGTAGTTCAGAGGACAGCTCCACTGGAGGATGACACCCAGCTAATAACGTCCAGCTGGTGTTGCCGAGGGTGGACAACCCCACCACAGAGCGTCCTTTGGGTTTTTAAGCTTGTGCAGATTGAAATAATTACTGCCTGTGACTTCCTTGATGAGGAAGCAAATGGAGACTCTGAGATGAAGACAGCTGGGCAAATGAAGGGGCAGGACAGGTTTCCCCCTGGAGATCCCATCTGCCAGAGGCCGGCCCCTCCAGAGATGGGGCATGAGGTAGGAATAACTCTAGGAAGCTCAGCTGCGAATCTCACTGTCTCATCATCTAAGGCCAGGCCTAATCTCTGCTTGTTGCCTCTCAATGCAGTTTCTCTGTTGCATCTCTCTGTTTCTGCCTCAGATCCCCACAGTCACAGCAACCCACTTAAAGCCAGCAGGACACAGCTACACTCATGCTGCGGCATCTCAGCAGTGCCTTCTTATTTCATTGAGAGTCAAGCAAAGTTTGGTTGTTGTTCCCAGGATTTCTTTACCTTTGGCCACTGTAATTTTGAACTGTCTCCTTTGCTGTGTTAAGCCTTTTCACATGTGTAAGGAGTTTTTATTTATTCTTAAATTTGGGTGTCTAGCAGGAAGAACTAAAATATGCTTTGTTTAAAAACAAGAGAATTAAAACAAAAACACAAACAAACATACAAAAACAACAAAAACAAAAAGCAAACCCAACCAACCTGGAAGTGAAGTCACATCTGATCTCAGCCTATGCTGTCCACGTCTTTCTTATGCTGTCCATGTGTGTCTCAGCTCATGCTGTCCAGCATCCTGAATGTCTATCCTGGTGTTTGGGATATGTGATGAGAGAATGGAAAGTGCTAGTCCATTCATTAAAACTGTTGGTTTTTTTTTTTTTTTAATAGGATCTCATATAACCATATCCTTAAACTCCCTAAGTGGCCAAGGATGACCCTTGAACTTCTCATTCTCCTGCCTTCATTTCCCATGTACATTTTATACAGTGTTGGGGATTGAACTCAGGGTTTTGTGCTCTATCAACAGAGCCATATTTCTAGCCCCTTTGTTAATATGTCTTTACAGAGTCACTGTTAAAATTATAGCATTTTAAATTTATTCATTTAATAAAATATTTTTAATATTAATGTATCAATGTTAATATATTAATTGAAGTTTCACTGAAGCCTTTGAAATATAGCTATATAGAAAAGATCAGTTTATTAAAATAAATCAAGTATAGAAAAATAAAAACCAGGTGATCTCATCACATAGAATCTAAAATGTTGGCCTCTGGCAAGTTGAGTGAAATTATGAACTGTCTGGCTTAAAAAGCCGTAGCACTGAATATTTCATGACGAAGAGCTGAGAGGCCATAAGGAATATGTGTTCTATCTGATTTAGGCATTGTTCAATATGTACAGGTCTTAAAACCTCACACGACCTCACACACTTGGGCCTGATGGTACAAGCCTATAATTCCAGCTATTTGGGAAGCTGATGCATACGCATGGCAAGTTCAAGGCCTGTCTGGGCTACTGAGGGAATTCAAGGCCAACCTGGGCAATTTAGTGCAATCCTGTCTCAAAATAGAAAACAGGGATGGGAGGTTTAAGGGAAAAGACATGAACTGAGTTGGGGGGCAGTGAGGGGTAGATTTGATAAAAATAACATATACTCATACATGAAGGAATAGTTCGTAAGGAAAATAGAAAACTTGGCTCAGTGGTAGAGCCCTTGCCTAGGATTACTGGTTTCTGAGTTTAACTCCAGAGAGAGAGAGAGAGAGAGAGAGAGAGAGAGAGAGAGAGAGAGAGAGAGAGAGAGAGAGGAGACAGAGACAGACAGAGACAGAGACAGATAGACAGAGACAGACAGAGACAGGCAGAGAATATATACCAAGTAAATAAGTGCTGTCAGTGACCGAACTGTTTCTGTTTGTCTATCCTGATGCTCCCTCTCCAGCCGTGTATCTCCATCGGCCTTGGCCTGTCAGTGAGGAAGACATTCATTATGGGCACTGCTGCCTACTGACACCTGACACTGGAGAGCTCTTCACCTATTTAGTACAGCCCTGACTTCCTGCTCTGCTGTTGCTACTGAAAGGCAAGCAATCAGCTGGGAGGCTGTCTCTGTCCACACTTCCCAAAGGAGTCCCCAGCCTTGCCTGGTTTCATTTCTGTGCTTCAGGCTCCCCACCACAGCATGGATCCATGCCTTCAGGCTCCCCACCACAGCATGCATCCATGCCTTCAGGCTCCCCACCACAGCATGCATCCATGCCTTGCTGTTTGTAAACTTTCATACATGCTGTTTGATCTTAAATAGACATACCTAGAAATGTATTCTGGTAGCCATTTAAGAGCGAGCTTCAGTGTTCTTTCCTTGTAAAGCAACCCCAGATTCCCTCTTGGGTAAGTGGCTGCCTGTCCTGGAAGCCTTCTCAGAAACGTGTGGATGTTTCTCCCACTCCATTTCCCCATGACATTGGAGATACTATATCATGACCTTCTTAGCATCAGATTCTTCTCTAGACCATGAACTTTGTTACTTTGTTAAAGGAGCTGCACAGGTCATCCATCTGTGTAGCACCATAGTGCTGGGCCATTGATGTGCATTTGGGAAGGTTGGAGAATGGATCTATGATGGCATGAGTAGAAGTGGGTGAATATGTGTGCTCTGCCCACATGGTAAGGGAATAAGACAGTAACATGAGTAAAGGAGTGTACATTGGTTGCTGAAGAGATGAATCATGAGTGTGAACGAAGGGCAGAGAGTAAGTGCGCAGCAGCTCTCAGCAGCCAGTCTTCTCTCGGTGCCCCTGGATGGCTCAGCATAAGAATGAAGATAAAGCCGGGCGGTGGGAGCAGAGGCAGGCGGATTTCTGAGTTCGAGGCCAGCCTGGTCTACAGCGTGAGCTCCAGGACAACCAGGGCTACACAGAGAAACCTTGTCTCGAAAACAAAAACAAAAACAAAAACAAACAAACAAAAAGAAGATAAATTCATTATTATGCTGGAATGCTTCACTGGGGGAAAGGGTGTATGGCATCTTAAGTAATGGAACAGTTTCAGGCCTTCTCCTAAGAAAAAGCCTATGCACAACCATAAGCTTTGGACATAAAGTATCTGTCACAGGCTCATGTGTTTGAAACTTTAATGCTGTTTGGAAGGCCATGGAGCCTTTAGGGGGTGGGGCCTAAATCGGGGAAGTACGTGGCTGAGAGCGGATGGGGAAGTACGTGGCTGAGAGCGGATGGGGAAGTACGTGGCTGAGAGCGGATGGGGAAGTACGTGGCTGAGAGCAGATGGGGAAGTACGTGGCTGAGAGCGGATGGGGAAGTACATTGCTGAGAGCAGATGGGGAAGTACGTGGCTGAGAGCGGGCCTTGAGGTTTATAGGCTGGTCTTGCTTCTTGGACCTTTCCTGCTTCCTGATCTACCCAAAGGTGAGAAAAATCACCAATCTCCTTAAACCCCAGTCAAAAGAAACGTTTCCTCTGTCACATTGTTTAGCATCTCAGAGACAGGAAGTTAACGTTAGGACTTCAAAAGTGTATACTGTACAGAGCTGGATTTCTGTCAAGCTGACATTACTTGCTTGAAAAACAGGGTTGTGGGCCAGTCACTTCCTTTAAATCTCACTCATCTGGAAAACCCTGAGCTCTTCACAGTATGGGCTCAGAACTCAACCCTATGGATGACATAATCTTCTAGACTTCCTGTTCTGTATTCATCATGACATGTTTGTCTTTCCATCTAAAAAGCCCAACAGGAGGAAAATAAGAGTGTGTAAAACACGGCCCAAGTCTGCATAAAAACACAGAGCACTATGTTGCGACATCTTAATTAATGGTGGTGCCAAGCCCTTGGCCTTGCTTCTTGGGTGCTATATGCTATGCAAATAACACACAGCTCAGTTTTGGGCAGGGCTCACTAAATTCCAATCTAGAGGGGGCAGGCTGCATCAGAGAAAATCATTAATAGCTGAGGTGGAACCCAGTTAAAATTCAATTTATCTTGAACCTGGCACTTAACGAAGGGTGTTTAATTTCATTAGCACAGCTTAGAGAGTTTCTCCTGTGCAGAAGTGTTTGCACAGGAGCAGGATGAATGGCCGTCAAGTCCTTAGGGAGACTGGATGGTAGAGATGCAGAAGCCTATGACTGGGTGATTTGGCTGGGGTTCAGTAAGTAGACATTTGTACACACTGTTGGAAAACATGCAACCTTGAAAAGCTACTTGTACTACCCATCAGAACAAGTGAAACCAAGATATGTGTCACTTAACCCAGGTGTGTGGAGATGCCTCCTATAAATGTGTGAGGAAGATGTTCACAGCAAAGGACAATAGAAACTACTCGAGTATTCAAGAATCAGGGGTGGGCTAAATCATGACTTTGTTCATGTAGTTTAACACACTACAGCTTTGGGGAATAAGAAAACAGCCGAGTATGTGTCATGTATGTGCGTATCACCATATATGTTATACATACACACACACATACACACACACACACACACACATATACATGAATATGCATATATTTATGGAAAGAAACAGGCTGTTAAATGGTGCTTATGGTGTTCTTCTGGGTAAAAACAGAACATACAGATGTTTGATAGGCCTCTCGAAGGCTATACACACACACACACACACACACACACACACACACACACACACACAGATGCATACACACACATGTGGACACAGGCATACACACACGTGTGCCCTTGCAAGAATGGTTACTTCTAAATCCAGAGATGGTTTTAATATGTCATTTTCTTTGCATATACTTTACTGATCAAATTCCTACCACATGCATATATATTAACTTTTAAGCTAAAGTTGTGTTTTGTAAGAATACAAGGAACTCATTTATAAATGATCAATGGTTTCTTAAGTTCTGTTGTTCTCTTGAACACTTACTGAACACATCTACATGTCACTAGAGGGTTTTCCCTGTAAAACGTGTCCCATTGCTTGGAAGTGAGTGATAAGTGCTGGGATTCATCTAGGCTGTGAACCAGGAGACAGCAGACAGTGAGTTCCTCAGGAGAGATGCTGGGTAATTAAAATAGTATGTATGTTTAGAATATGTAGGCAGGTTACACGTAAGTCCCTGTCTGTCATCCTGATATCTCCCGGATCCTGAGGGGCTTGTCTGTACACTGAAACACTCTCTGACTTGAGGAAAAGTGTCTCTTTTATCAGGTCTTTACTGGGCCCTTTTATTAAGAATATTATTGAACAAATTTCAGCAGTTTCTCTCTTTAAGGAATATGCCATACTTTACAGATCTGAGTGCTGATTCTGTATGGATTATTTCTTCCTTCCTCCTTCTCTCCCCTTCCCTTCCTTTCCTCCCTTCCTCCTTCTTCATCCACACCTTCCACCATCCCTTGAAGCCCAGGCTAGTCTTGGGCTTACTGTGTAGATAAGGATGACTTTGACACTGCAGCTTGTTGGCATTTAGCCTTTTGGACAAAGTTTTATGAATTCTTAGGCATGGAACCTGTTCTGGTTCTGGCTCTGCCCAGATTTTGGACCTCATATAAAATATTCCTTCAAGATTAGCTTCAGTTTTCCTGTCTGTAAGTGGGAATGGTGGGATCACCCAGAATCTACTAGCTCTAAAATTTCAGAATTTCCAACAAGGGGAAAATGTTGGTGACAATATGAACCAAATTGTCCCTCTAAATCCATAGCTCAAATGGCTTATCTCCCATGTGGCTGTACTCCTTCTTTGATATTATCATGTGTCACAGACTGGCCTTACACTCCCTGTGTAGCCAAGGATGCACAAGGCTGTTCTTGGATCCAAAGCTTGTAAAGGTAGTGTTAAGATTACAGAAGATCACAATTATGGGACTATGAAACAGTAAATTTCTGTTGTTTAAACTCACAGTAGAGCATTTTGTTCTGGTATCCCAAGTGGCCTCCTTGTAAACTGAGCATCATATGATATGATAGATCCTGATTGGAAGATGCCACTAAAGGTGGACTGGTGAGGACTCTAGGGAACACATTTTGGGTTTACATCAAGGTGAGTTATCCTGGTGAGCCACAGAGGAGGTCAATATAGATAATGAAAGAAGTGGATAAGACAGTCAAGACTTTAATGTTCTCTTAAGGTTTTAGGTCAGGGAGTCCCAGAGAAGCACAGAGCACAGAATTCATGAGAGCTGGGATGGCGACAATCCACCACCACTACCACCACCTCCACCACCACCACCACCACCACCACCACCAC
>NW_022196894.1:5778575-5794122 GCF_008632895.1 Mastomys coucha
CCACACACACACACACACACACACACACACACACACACACACACACACACATCTAGAGTATGTCAAGGAGCAGATGTTCAGACAGCTTTTGAGGGCTGACTGGGCAAAGTGCATGTCTAGGTAGATTTCTGGGAATATTTTCTAAGTAAGGAACTATGTCAGATTCCAGTGAGGCTTTGGCAAGAGGGACCAGGATTGTTTCCTTGTGAGGCTGTGTGAACCTCATGCATGGAGTTTGCTAGTGGAAGGTTTGGATAGAGATTGGGTTGGTGTTAGATTTCCCACAGTTGTAACAGATAGCTAAGAGAAGCAATTTAAAGAAGGAAAGATTTATGTTAGCTCTTTCTTTCATAGATTTCATCCTATGGAGCTTTGGCTCCATGGTCACAGGTCTATTGGGAGCCAGAAGGACCTGGAGGGGGAAAGCTGCTCATTCGTGGTGGCTGAGAAGCAGAGAGAAGTAACAGAAGGGACTATACGTAAGACATACCCTTCGAAGGCACATGCCAGTTGCCCACTTCCTCCAGCTGCATCCCACCTCCCACAGCCCTCCAGACAGTGCAGTTCAGCACATTACCTCATTCATTAGATCGGAGGCTCTGGGATCTAAGCAGGTGAAGCATCCTCATAGATGCTTCCTGAGGCATGTTCTACTTATCTGCTCAACACTGCCTAACCCAAGCAGATGAACAATCAAGAAGAGCCATTATACTTCTTGTATCAAGACTTAGTAGCTGTTAGATATCAAGCACAACTTCCTGGAATTCTAATACCTTTTCTTATTTTTTGTTTAAGGTTATTGATTACACATGTTGATGGAACCCAACATGTTACTGTGACATAGGTGCTCAACTCAAGTCAAGGCCATTAGCATGCCCTCTCCCCCTCACTGTGTCTTTCTTGGGGCCTTTGAATGGCTCTTTCTATATCCTTCTATGCCTCAGTTTCTCTACTTATGAAAAGACTGCAGCTCTCCATGAGATACAGGAGAGGATAAAGGGATAGGTGAGCAGTAGTTGCTTGGTACAGTGCCTGGCACATAGTGAGGCTCAGCCCATAGTGGCTGGCCTTTTTCTTTCTTTTTAATTTCTCTTTAATTCCTGCAAACATTTAGGGAATGGGGATAGGGGAAGCAGAGGGAGTAGTGTTCTCTGGCAGCCCCAGGATTCCCCTCTGCAGTCTCCTGCTGGATCAAGGAGGCTGGGCAACCCCTCTTGCACAAAAAAATGGATAAAACAAGGTCTTTTTGAGATGGGTTCACTTGCTGACAAACTCTTGGGAATCCATTAATTCCAGTATTACTGAACATCTGAATGCAATTTGCAAGCTATAATAACATCGTTCTCGTTAGCAAATGTTTGTGCTGCTCTGTAATTTTCTTTTCTGTATGAAAATAGACCTGTCATCCTAAGGTGGTCGGCCAGCTGCCTCTATAATATCGTTAATAAGCAGGAAGGATGGTTGGCCTTGTAGTCTGTTGGAGGAATGGGTATTTCTGTCCCCAAGTAGGGTCTGGGGTCTACTTCTGTCTGATATGACAAGAAGATGATGTAGGTCCCTAGAAGCAAAGGATTATGAAAAGGCTGAAAGGTGGGTGACTAGAGAAGTGGTATTTCTAGACACCCCACTTTGTGCTGAGCAGTACCATTGGCTCTTACACATGCAGTCACATTGCATGGTACATGTTCAAGTTCCCCATAAGCATTTTCTAAATGTGGCTTCCTGGCCTTACCAGACTTAGAATCTCCGTGGCTTTTGTTTTGACATTTTCATTTTCAGTGAATATTTGGTCTAGAATTCTATGCACTTCAGGATAGAGAGGGGCTAAATCTTACAGCAGAAAAGAAAACTAAATAATTTTTCTGGGGGAGTGTTCTTTTACTTAATAGACACAATTCCTTCCTTCAAAGTTTGATTTTCATTCCACATAACTGGATAATTTATTCACTATTTTTATCAAACCAGCTTCTTTTTTGTCTATTTGATGCCCCAGATCAGCAAATATTGATTGTGTGCCTATTGAGTGCACTGGTGCTGGGGCTGAAATAAAGGGAGCCACCTATTGAGTGTGCTGGTGTTTCAAGGAGCTGTTGCTCTGCTGCAGTGTAGGCTGTCAGGAATACAGATGATTAGAACAAAGTGTACATATTGTGTGAGTAGGAACGTGGGGGCTTAGTAGCGCCAGGGAGAGTAACTGATATGTGTTGAAGGGTGGAGCTGAGATGTAATAAGAAGTACAGCAGGAATATACCCAAAGAAAAGCATACATAGGGTTGAAGGACCCTGGCACATTCTTCATGGCTGCAGCATAGTGGTGAGAGGTAGTGTGGGTAATTGGGTAGCGTGTTGCACACCCCAGACATTACCTAGAGGGCGATGAGCAGCAGGTTTTTCAGAGAACACTCTTGCTGGTATATGAGGCACAAGAAGGGGTAAGAGTGGCTCTCAAGTTTGCAGCACCATTGCAGTAACATTGCTACTAGCCGGGTGTAAGGTGAACGTGACTTGGGATAGACTATGGGCAGCAAATATGGGGACCCAGTTGCCAAGTTTGAGATATACTGACTGGAGTAAGAGTCTCTGTGTTGGGTGAGTAAGTGAGTAATGGATATTATGGAAATCAACTAAGAGGCCGGATAAACCCCTCAACCAGAATCCCTGGTCGAGCAAGTGCTCTTGCTTCCCAGTGTTTTCTGATTACATTGCATCCCACACATTTTCCACACCCTGTCTCCTCATGAGCTTTCGTGTGAGTCTCCGAGCTTGCCATGGTGTGCACACATGCATTAGTTATCAAAACAATCCTTATTGCTGGAGACCTAGGAGCACAGTCCTGTGTCTTTACCATTAGCAATTTTTACTTAAAGCTGAATATGAGACTCTTTCTGGAGAATAATTCTCATAGAATGCCAGAGAGCTGCTTCATGCACTATTTGAAGTGTGGACTTACTGGTTTTGTTTCTCCTCTTTCCTTTATGTCAATTTCTTTGACTCAGGGTGATTTCTAGACACAATAGACTCAGAACATTATCTGCCACTAACAATTTCTAGATCTGTCCGGACTTTTGCACACAGGCAGCTGCTTCATCAGAAAGTGACCCACAGTCTGGCAATTTTTTTCCTGCTGTCTCTCTAATGCAGGAAACTTTCCTGTTTCATAGAGGGTGAGGGTGCACACACCCTTTCTAGGCTTTGAAGTAGTAGACAATTGAGAACATGGCCTCTATCTTCAGACAGAGTTGATCTGAACCAATCTATCAGATCATTTTGGCTTGCCAGTTTTCTCGGTTGTGAAGGAGTCATGATGGCAGGGTATACCAGTTGTACCAGGTAGTAATAAGACGGGCATATGCTAGACTCAGAGTACCTGCAATTCTTAACAGCAGAGTTAGAATTCTGTTATATTTATGGCCACAGATACTGGGTCATCCAAGTTCAATTTCCTATGAATGTCTCTGGGGCCTCAGATGAGTTCTGTGAGCCTCAGTTTCTTCCCATGAAAAATATAGATGATAATACAACTGAATTAAAGGGATATTGTGTTTCAGTAAATTAGTTAACACATGCCAAGTGCCACAACAGTGCCTGACACAAGGTGAGTGCCAAGGTTCCTAGCAGCAAGGCACCTGTATTTCCTCTGCCAGTGTCGGTGTTCAGCACCTCTAACTGCTACTCTTTGTTGATCCTTCACTATGTCAGGGAAGTCATAAGACCCCATACATCTGCAGTGCTTAGAACTTCTAGGACTGTGGGTGGAGGAAGCAGCTTCATTTCACCTTGCTTGACAGACTGAGAAGGTGGAGTTCAGGGTGGTCACCTGACATAGATGAGGCAGTGGATGAGGTGGAGGAGAGTGTCCTGGATGACCACACACTCCATGTGTTTCCACAGAACTACACAACGTGATCCTCTGTGATTCTTGACCACTGATGGAGGCACTTGGAGACCTGCCAGAAAAATGGTGTCCTTGAAGGCATGATGAAAAGTGATCACTTTTCACAGTCCAAAGAGCTTCTTATTAAATTACCAGCTTCCTTTGCCCAAGGCTGGCCTAGGGAACATTGGCTTTACTAAAGGACTCTTTCTGATGAAGGGTCAATTTTAACCTGGAATCTATTCTTTTGAATCAGTTCCAAAAGTCTGATATGCTGTCATGAACCTCTTAATAAATGAGCTATTTTACTCAATTTCCAATAAATGTCCCAGCATTGGGATAAAGAGGGCATTCTGAAATGGACCTCATGTCCATATCAAGTCAGAGTCGGCTTCTTAGGATGGCTTCCATGAAGACAATCATCAACAGTAAAGGGTGGTATAGCCAGACAGATGTGAAGAATGACAAGAAAGGGACAGGAAAGGGGACAGTGTGACCTTGCTTAAGCTAATTTCATATTTTTTTCTTTCCTGATTTGCTACTGGAAAATTCCAGATGAAGCTGCCAGTAAATGATTGGTGTGGGAAGAGTTGCCCAGCATGAGATCTGGTAGAAAAAGCATTTTTCAGTTATTAGGCTGAAGCTAGCCCCTTGTTTGCCTGCATCTATCTCAGGTCTTTTTCTTAGCATGTTGGAATTAAGCAGTTGAATGAATAAAGATACTAGGCAGTGGGTGCCATACACAGAGTGCAGCTCTGTCATAGGTAGGTAGTACGGGGAAGGGGGTTGAGTACTAGATATGCTACTTACTACATTTGTGGCATTGGACAAGAGCCTTGGTTTTTTATTTATATATATATATTTTTTTTTCTCTTTTATACATGATGGGTATTAACCCAACCTCATCTGAGTTGGTTGGAAAGTTTCAAAAAATGTGTGTAAACAGTATGTATGTCCAACATGCAAGATGTTCCATACAGTAAGTACCAAATAAATACCAACAGATATACTGTGATTCTAGTCTAAAATGAAGGCCAGTTCTTCCAGGATCCACAAATTGTATAACATAGGGATCTCTTAGCAGAAGGACCTTATGGAGTACTTGGAAAAGGTGGAAAGTCTGTCTTTCTTGCTTGCCCATCTTACTGTGAACCTCTAGCCATTTCCTCATCATCTGCCAGGCTGGGGTATAGGACTAAAATGTTGGTAACGAATTTTCTTCAACTGCAGTGCTGAAGTGACCCACTCAGGGAAGGGGAATACACTATCCTTTCTACAGGGTCCTGTTCACATACCACTTATTGAAAGTATGGTCCATGAGCCATATACACTTCATCTCAGCTCCATCCAGTCTGCAGTCAGAGCCTGCATACTACCAAGGCTCAGGTGAGCCCATTCATCCTGAAGCGAAAGAAACTCTGCTTGACTGCCAGCCAGGTTCTAGTCCTTCCCTTATCACACTGGCAATGAATTTGTGCATCTGTGGCATGCCTTGTTTTTGTAAGTTACTGTTACATTGTTTTCTTGATAATTTCTCTTGCTCTTCTCCATGGCAGGTTGCAGTTGCAGGTTGCAGATAGTTTGGAAACAAGAGTCACTGGATTGGTGTTCAGAAATGAATGTGAATGGAAGGTTGAGGTTGAGTTTCCTGTGACAACTGACAAGCTTAAAGGGTTCTACTTGCCAACCAGGATGCAAAGAACATGCTGAGACACAGGTCAAGAAACCCAACATCACTCTGTTCCCAGCACACACACCACTAAGACCCTGGAGCATTTGTCTGAACTTTCAATGGGTGCTATTGCAACAAATATGGAGAATTGGGAGAGACCTCCAACATACTAAATTTCAAAAACTGTTTATTCACAGAGTTTTCCCAAGGAAAGATTGGGGAAAGATTCTGAGCAGGAGTGGCTTGGGGCACACTACATCTGAGCATCTATTGAGATAGATGTGGTAGTGAATGCCTGTAATCTCAACACTTGGGAGTCTGAAGCAGGGGGATTTCTCTGCGCACCAGGCCTGCACAAATTGGCTTTATCAACAATCAGTTATGAATAGAGGAGAGCTTTCGAGGGCCCCACTCCCCCCAACTGAACTATTAGCTGCTGATAGCCTTTGGGACAGGGAGTCATCTCGCTGAGGTTTGTACCCACTGCTGAGCTTATTAAGTTCCACTGGAGAGTTTCAAGTCCATGGTCACATAGATGACCCTGACTAAAACCAGCAGATCATGGGACAGTAAAGGCATGAATGGGAAAGAGGGTTTGTAGGGACTCCAGGACTTGGTACACTGTCCTAGACCTAAAGGACACCTTCTTGTGCCTGAAGCTGACCCTCAAGAGTCAGGACTACTTTGCATTTGAATGGAAGCACCCCAAACAAGGGGTGACAGGCCAGCTCACCTGGACTAGACTACCCCAAGGCTTCAAAAACTTGTCTACCCTCTTTGACGAAGCCCTACACCAAGCCATTTATTGCCATTTATTGCTAGACCAACTCACATGTAACTCTTTTACAACATGTAGATCATTTTCTGATTGCAGCTGAGACCCAAGACTTCCGAGAAGAAACCAGGAGCCTCTTATTGGAGCTGGGGAAATTAGAGTATAGGGCTTCAGCCAACAAGGCCCAGATCTGGGGAAATTAGGATATAGGGCTTCAGCCAACAAGGCCCAGATCTGTCAGAGGAAAGTGAGCTACCTGGGCTACTTTGCTCAGAATGGCTGGAACTGGCTTTCAAATGCCAGAAAAGAGACTATTCTCCACATTCCCCCACTGGAAAGCCCTAAGCAGATACAAGAGTTTCTGGGCATTGCTGAGTTCTGTCAGCTGTGGATCCCAGGGTTCACCGAGCTGGCCTCCCTTCTTTATCCCTTGACCAAAAATGAGCAGCCCTTCCCCTAAGAAGAAGAACAGCAGGCTGTCAATGCCATCAAACAGGCCCTGCTTAAGGCCCCCGCCCTAGGATTGCCAGATACTGGTAAGCCCTTTCACCTACATGTGGTTGAGAACAAGGGAATAGCTAAGAGGGTGCTGACCCAACAACTGGGACCAGAAAGCACCCAGTCACCTACCTGTCAAAAAAATTAGGCCAGACTGCCTGCAGATAGTGGCAGTAGCTGTCCAGGTTAAAGATGACAAGTTAACTTTGGGCCAGGACTTGACTGTGACTGCTACCTAGGCCTTGGAGAGCATAGTTCACCAGCCCTCTGACAGGTGACTAACAAATGTCTGCATGACCCATTACCAGACTCTGTTGCAGAATTCAGACTGGGTCACCTTCAAACTACCAGGAACCTTCAACCCGGCTACCCTGCTGTTTGATCCCGACCTAAGCCCGCCCATGCATGACTGCCAGCAGATCCTAGCGGAAGACCAGGGATGGTGAAAGGATCTCTCAGACTACCTGCTTCCTGACACAAAAGTGACACTGTTCACCAACAGCAGCAGCTACTTGGCAAATGGACAAAGTAAGGCAGGAGTTGCTGTCATAGATGGATGTCAGGTGGTTTAGGCAGAACCATTGCCCTCTGGAATGTCAGCCTAGAAGGAGAAACTGATTGCTCTGACCAAGGCTTTGGACCTCAGTGCAGGCAAAAAGATCAACATCTATACTGAAAGCAGGTACACTTTTGCCACCACACATGTACATGGGGCAATATAACCAACAAAGGGGACTCCTGACATCAAATGGGAAAGAAAGAAATAACAAGGCTGAGATCAGAACCCTCCTAAGTGCTGCTTTTCTCTGACCAGAAAATGTGAGTCTTACTCATTGCACTGGCCACCAGAAGGGAAAAAGCTTCATAGCCAGGGGAAACAACCTTGCTGACAAGGCAGCAAAAGAAATAGCCCTTAAAGACAACAACCAAGTCTTAGTTCAGCAGAGACAAACAAGGAAACAAACTGAGGATTGGGCTAAAGCCTGGACCCTCCTCAACTATATTCAAGAAGAGGAGGCCCACATCTCTAGCTATCCCACCAACTACTATCAAGAGAGAAGGACAATGGAAAATGCAGGAAGGGAAGACCACCCTCCCTTGGGACCAGGCCCAAAGTTTTCTTTACCAGATGCAGTGATGGACTCACCTGGGCAGTAAAAAAATAGTAGAAGCTGTTAAAGGATCTAGAATGTTTGTCATGAACTTAAGATATCTGGCAGAAAAAGTAGTGGAACAATGTAGAGTCTGTCAGCAGGTGAATGCCTGGAGCACCAAGGTAGAAATAGGGAAGAGGCCTAGAGGAAGTAGGCCAGGAGTCTTTTGGGAAGTAGATTTTATGGAGATCTAGCCTGGAAAGTATGATTATGAATATCTGCTAGTCATTGTACCTTTTCGGGGTGTGTTGAAGCTTTCTCCACCAAGCAGGAGATAGCCACAGTCGTGGCCAAGAAGATCTCAGAAGAAATCTTCGCAAGGTTTGGAGTGCCTAAGGTAATTGGATCAGATAATGGACCTGCCTTTGTGTCCCAGGTAAGCCAGGGGTTAGCAAAAATCTTGGGGACAGGTTGGAAACTTCATTGCACACACTTTTCCCAAAGTTCAGGCCAGGTAGAAAGAATGAATAGGACCCTAAGAGAGGCCTTGACAAAATTGACCTTGGAGACTGGCAGGGACTGGGTGGCTCTCCTCCCTTGGCCCTGTTCTGAGCCTGGAACACCCCCTACTCTTTTAACCTGACCTCTTTTGAAGTCCTCTATGGGGGTCCGATGTGCCTGGTGGCCATTGGGCTGGACTTAGAGATTCTCACCAAGGGGATCAAGACATTATCAAGAGATTGATGGCCCCCCAGACAGTCCAGAGAGAGATATGATCCAAACTATCTGCTCTTTATGCCTCAGGGACTACTGAGGTACCTCACCAATTCCAGGTCAGTGACGCTGTTTATGTTCACCTGCATCAAACCCAGTCCCTGGATCCCCGCTGGAAAGGCCCCTACCTGGTATTGCTGATGACCCTGGCTGCTGTGAAGGTGGATGGGAAAGTTGTCTGGGTACATGCTTCTCATGTGAAACCAGATATTGGCCCACCCCCGGTAGACCAGTTCTCCTGGAGCATGGCAAGGATAAATAACCCCTTAAAGCTTAAGCTCACCTGGCAAGGAACAGAGAATGTGAAGCCTCTTGACTTTAGTGGGGATTATGGCTCTGGCCTCATTCCAAAGGCTGGATGCTGGAACAAATCCCCACCAGGCAGCCAGAGTGACTTGGAACATACCCTCACTGGTGACGAGGTGGTCAAGATAACCCAGGACCATCCCCCTTTCACCTGGTAGACACCCCTCACTTTTGACTTATGCCAACTGGCAGCAAGGCTGGACTCATGGGACATACCCACAGAAACTGGGACTCATCCATCTCACCTACCCAGTCAGCTACAAACCCCTTAGGCTATCTGAGGCTTAGGTGGATCTGTAGTAGGTTGTAGAAGGCCAAACATAAGATGCTGCCTCAGGAACACCCCATTTTATTTATGTCCCAGAGAGAAGGCTAGCAGGCAAGAACAACATCATTGCTATTGGAACTCCTCTTTGTCCCAGGACTTAATTATTGTCAGGAGAAATTCTTCTACCCTCCTTGACTGATGCCCAGGGGGTGTCCACAGCCTCTGTGAGACCAGTGGTGCTTGTGACCCTGTAACTATTAGATTTACTGGGTCCAGACAACAGGTTAAAGATGGGTGGCTTAAAAGGAAAGACTTGCAGTCTCAGGTTATATAAACAGGAATATGATGATAGGCTGCTCTTTAACATCAAGTTCAAAATAGAAGCTCACCACCATCTCCATAGTCTAGAATGAAGATATAGCCACCATTTCCCCAGGGCAGACTCAAACCCCTACCCTCAACCCAACCAGGCCCCACTATTGCTCCTTCCGCTGGTATCCCAGGGAAACATACTATGAGCCCTCACCCAAACTGGCCCCGCTGACTGAGCTCATTGGTAAGACCTTTTTAGTACTCAATGCGTCTATCCCCAAGGCCACTTGCTCCTGTTGGCTTTGTTATGACATAGCTCCCCCTTATTATGAGAGGATCACCTTTGTCTCCCCAAACATCACTCTTTCCATCATCTTGCCGGTGGGCCCAGAAGTCAGGAATGAGGCTTACCTTACAGACAGTAACAGGGACAGGACTATGCCTAAGCCAGATTCCCCCATCTCATCAGCAGCTGTGTAACTCCTCACACTCTCCCAAACATCTTATACCATCCCTCCAGAGAATGGGTGGTAGGCCTGCTTTACTGTGTTCACACTAATGTTCTGAACCTAACCAAGGATTTTTGCATGTTTGTTTAGATAGTCCCTAGACTGATCTATCACCCTATGAAGAGATATTAGACAGGTGGAATGGAAATTATCAAGCCAAAAGAGAACCCATCACTGCATTAACTGTGTCGCTGCTGTTAGGGCTGGGCACAGCATGAGTGGCAATGGGAACCTCCTACTTGGTAATTTAGGGCAAGAACTACCAAGATCTCAGGGCTGCCATAGACATAGATATTGAAAGGATTAAGGACTCTATCACCCACTCCAGGAGTAACTAATCTCCCTGTCTGAGGTGGTTCTACAGAACCAATGTGGACTGGACTTGCTCTTTCTACAACAAAGAAGACTCAGTGCAGTCCTAAGAGAAGAATATTGTTTCTATCTAGACCACTCAGGATAGTCAACGATTCTATGGCCAGGGTCTGAGAGGGTCTGGCTAAGAGAAAAAGAGAAGGAGAACAAGCTCAGGGTTGTTTGAACCCTGGTTTAACATTTCTCCTTGGTTCATCACCCTGATCTCCTTCCTATTAGGTCCCTTAATCATCTTGTTTTTACTTCTGACTTTTGGCCCATGTGACCACTTTTGTTAAAGAATGCATGGGTACAGTATAGCTAATGATCTTAAAACAGAAATACAAAGATCTAGATACAGAAGACCAGGAGTATGAGCTATCAGAATACCAGCAATAGCTTTAGGATGCACAAAGAAAAGGGGGGAACAAAGGGGTCAGCTCAGGACCTTTGGAAAATTCCACCAGAACATGAAGGCCCCTCCCTTCCCAGAAGGGAGAGGTCAATGGAGCATGTAGGCACCCCTCCCTCCCTGGAAGGGAGAGGCTGATTACATTCCTGAGAAAAACCTCAGCGAGGACTGACCATTGGCCATCTTTAGATATGGGAAGCCCACGCTACCTCATTCCCTAAGGACCAATCAGTTCAAAGATCACACTGTTGTGCCAATCATATTGTGCCTAGTTGCTGTTGCTCTATTCTGTCCCTGGAAACTGGGTAAAAACTTGTTGAATGAGCTGCCTGGGGTTGCCTTTTCTTTGGGTTCAGGATGACCCTAGTGTACTGGAACAATAAACTCTTCTTGTTTTTGTACCAATGTCTGGCTCTGTGTGCCCCACTCTGTGTGGTCTCCGGTAGCTAAGGCTCATTAGAGTCTTACAAAGCAATGGTTGACATGTATGAAAATATCAAAGAACAAATGTAATTAGTAAAAAAAAAAATCAAGAAAAAATAAAAGCTATGCAGTTATAAGGTAATGAGTGTTTAGAAACCATTATTCTAAGACACTGAGTTTGGGATGGGGTGATAGTAAAAAAGTCAGACCATGAAGTTACTTAGATAACACTTTTCTCTGTGTACCAATGTATTTGTATAGCCACGTCTAAATTACACGTGTCAGGATTATGCATGTACGTTCTTCTTAAACCGTTTTTAAAAGTAGCTTCTCATTCTAAAGGATCACAGAACTTTCTTTTGTGTCTTTGGAGAAAAATGCATGGTAGTGGCTTGGAATTCTTTGGCATCTCTAACACTGAGATTGGGCATTCTACCTTGTTGACCCTGCCCTCCAAGGGGCTTCATATAATTTGTGGCCTTTCAGCAAGCTTCACATCCTACAGTCCTGGCAGGGGGCCTGATGAATTAAGGTGACCCAGTGGCTTTTGTTTATTCTCTCTGTTTTCCTCCACCTCTGCTTTCTCCTCAGCCTTTGTCTCACTGCTTTATTTGAGTAATCCTGTGAGTTTCCTTCCTGTGGCATGGCTGTGATTTCTTAGGGCTCCTTACTTAGCCCTTACAGATTTTCTCATTTTTATCCCTTCCTTGATATGTGACACCAGGTAAGTTTTATAAACAGTTAACTAAGTAATTAATTAATTATAGTCTCTCCATTATCTTGACTTCCTCCTCGTATCGGTGCTTACACAAAAGCATATGTAAGGATTTGATGAGATGGTGAATTTATGAAGAATTTAGCATGGTTCTAGAGTGGATACTGGTAAATGATAGTTTCTGTTATTCTCCTTCAGCCAGTAGGTAGTCTGGGGTCACCCAGTGCATGCTCTGGTTCCCAGCTAACTGACTGAAGGAATAGGAAAGGAACTATCATACCCTACAGCATTGGGATTCTGGTCTTGCACCACCACACTGGGTTATGCAGTGCTAGGACAGAACTCAGACCTCAGGTACGCTGCATAAGTATTCTATCAATTGAGATGTACTCCAGCCTTTTCTTACCTCCTACCACTAGGATTTAATGAATAAAAAACTATAGAGTATGAGTGCACCCGTGTGTGTGTGTGTGTGTGTGTGTGTATGTGTGTGTGTGTATGTGTGTATGTATGTGTATATGTGTATGTGTGTGCGTTCACTGTATACGTGTGTGTGTGTGTGTGTGTGTGTGTGTTTGTGTGCACTCGTGTATGTGAATCCTAACTCTGGGCTTTGAACAGATTTCTGTCCATCACCAAAGAGCACCTATGAGTACTAGCAGCAGATGTGAGCACACAGTGAAGCAGAGATTACACAAATGTCTTACATTTGTGCCTCATCCAACTAGAATATTCCCCCACGGGGTACTTATTACTTCTCTTTTTGTATTTTAATTTTATTTGTTTCCTTTGAAAATTTTATGCATGTATTTTTGATCCAATCCAACCCCTCACTAAGTCTTACTGAAACCACTCATTATGTCTCCCTCAAAACTTCATATGTTCTTTTTATTATTCATTTATTTTAACCTTACTAAATCAAATGAATGCTGCATATGAGAATGGCTGTGGGACAATCCACAGGGGGCAAGGCAGTCTTCTAATGGCCACACCCTAAACTGAATCTCCTTCTGCAGAAGCCATCAGTTACCAATAGAGCCATAGCTAAGAATGTGGCCTCTGGAGCTCCTGAAACCTGTGTGCTGGAACTTTTAATTGGTTTGGTCTTATGCAGGTCCTCTCGAGTTTATATGTGCAAAATAATCATGCACTGTCCAGAGAAGCCTTTTTTTTTTTTTATTGCAGTGGCTAGTAGTTAATGCCGATAAACAATTTTATTTCAAAGAATAAATAGATCAAAATATCACATGGTTCATGAGTGTTCAGTCAGGTTTGAACCTGGGCATTTCACCCGGATCCCAAGTATAGCCAGCCTCTTCTAACAGTTTCTGTCCTTTTGAGAATGCATAACACCTTCGAAGGTCACTGGCATCACCCAAAAGGTATGTTTTAATCTGAACAATAGTTTGATAATCCATCTATTACATCTTCTCTGTCCGTCATCTGTTAATGGACTTTGGGTCATTTTCTACATTCTGGCTCTTCAGACTAATGCTAGAGTGAGTGTAGTGAGCAGCTTACTCTTCAAGTTCCTGATTTGGATGTTTCTGGAAGTGTACACAGAAGGGGAATGGCTGGATCACAGGGTAGTTTTATTTTAAACTTCCTGGGAACCTTCACATTGTTTTTGCAGCAGCTGCATCATTAAGATTCTGAGCAGGGTCCATGTTCCAGCTTCTCACCCTCTCCAACACTTGTTCTCCTTGTTTTGATAATAGCCTTCCTAACAACTGGGAGGATATAACCTAGATGCTATCTAATGTGGCCCAGCACACAGGAGCAGAGAGCAGGTACATGCTTGTCAGGGACTAGAGCAGAGAAGCGAGCACTCACTGTTCACCCGTCTCAAGCTTCAGCTGTGTAAAGTGGATGAGAGCTTCCAGTCGCTCGGGCATTACTCGCCTGTAGTTACAATTACTGCCTTCCAGAGGGCAGAGTTCAGAAGCCCCTGCACACAAAGGGATATGTGGAAAGTTTTTAAAATGTGTGCACATGAGTGTGTGTGCATGTGCAGTGTGTGTGTGTTCCTGTGTGTGTGCGTGTGCAGTGTGTGTGTGTTCCTGTGTGTGTGCGTGTGCAGTGTGTGTGTGTTCCTGTGTGTGTGTGTGTGTGCAGTGTGTGTGCGTGTGCAGTGTGTGTGCGTGTGCAGTGTGTGTGTTCCTGTGTGTGTGCGTGTGTGGAAGCCAGCAGTTGATGTTTGCTGCTCTCTTCCCTCACTCTCCAGTGAATTTTTTGAGACAAGATCTCTTGACAGGAGCTCACTGGCTGGCTGGTCATTGAGTTTTAGGGACCCTCATGTCTCTGCACCCCTAATGTTGGGATTTTAGGTGTGTGGCACCATATACAGAAATGTACTTGTATATTGAGGATCTGAATATAGGTGCTTATGCTTGTTAGACAAGAACTTTTCTGACTGAGCCATTTTCTCAGCTCCACAAGGACGCTTTTAGAGATGAGAGGCGTGTCGGTACCTTGTGGCAATCACATCCTAAGTGGATACCTCCACGCAAACTCTCAATGTGTACATTTTAAGTATCACACACTGGTTTTGGCATGCCAATTGCACCTCAGTGAAACTGCCGCTAAAAGCTGCCTTTATACAATCGTCTTTTTACTCAACCCTCTGTCTGGAGAAGAGGGCAACAACGTTTCAAGAGGAAACAAAAGCTGCCTGTGCAGTGCAGAATTAGGCAGAGACATAGGAATAGAAACAATGTCTCAGAGTATCATCTACAATCAACTTCCAAAGCAATGCACCTTCTGCTGGCCACTTCCATCTTCTAGAATGTTCCTACAGAGCACACTGAATACCCTTCTTTCTGGGATTCAACCCCTCTATGCCCTTATAGGGAAGACCTCAGCTTTATAGACTCCTCTTTGTCAGTCTGACTCACTTTATAAAACTTTACCCACGGCATCAAATCTCCTCATTTACTGGAGCTCTGCAAAAAAGTGGCCTGTTCTCCAAGCCACCATTCAACAGGCCATTGCCACCTTTGTTCACGCACAACAAACTACTGAAGGCAGTGCAGGCTCTATCACAAACGGATTCAACTGTCCATTGGATGGACCTAATTGGAAGTTTATGTTTTTCCCATTTAACAGTCTTAAATAAAGTCCAGTTCATGAGAGGAGCTTCTCATTTCTATTGTCATTCAGGAGAAATCTAAGCTGATATGAGCTCTCTTGCCTTACACATGGTATTTCAAAGTCATAACTCAACATTACAGCTCAGTTGGATGGAGGAGAAGACAGTGAGACAATATGTAATGGTCTGGAAATGATGCATATCACTCCAACTGGCTTATATTTCTCAGGTCATAGCAACACTATGTGTAAGAGAGGCTTGAGGCAGACGGAATTCCGAAAGAAGAGGAAATCAGATGATGGACCCATCTCAGCGTTTGTCATAGGGAAGTGGATTCATTCTCTTCTGCAGCCAGCCTCCCTTGCCTAGCCTCTGAAGTCCTCTCTGAAGACAGCCGGCACCTCTACCCAGGGTCCCCAGGAAGCAGTCAGAATCCAGACCCTCAGTTCCTGGAAGTGCCGGCTATCCTTGATCTG
>NW_022196894.1:5794200-5799032 GCF_008632895.1 Mastomys coucha
CCTCAGTTCCTGGAAGTGCCGGCTATCCTTGATCTGAAGTCCTCTCTGAGGACAGCCCGCACCTCTCCCCAGGGTCCCCAGGAAGCAGTCAGAATCCAGACCCTCAGTTCCTGGAAGTGCCCGCTATCCTTGATGATTTTTTTTTTTGGAACAATATCCAGAAGCCAAAATCAAGATTCTGGTTTGAGGGTACTGATAATGGAGAGACATCTCAAGATTTCAAGGCTCAGCCATACACCCCAGCTGTAATTGCTGGGGAAGGTCATTGAGCAATTCAGTTTCTGACCTATCATGATCTGTGTAAGGCTTGGGAATTATGGGTTCTACAGCTATGGACTTGAACTGTTGGGGTGATTATCAGGCCAGGTTTAGGGATTAACACCCATTTCTTGGGGAGCAGTGAGAACCCAGAAAGGTGGTCATTGCTGTATCTGTTGGGAGGTGTTAAGGATCTGTAAGGCCATGTTCAGGCCAGAGCTGGTCAGTAATGGTAATTACTGATGGTAATTTACTTTTAGCAACAATATGATAGGTGTCAGACACTGGTGGAAATAGAACTGAGGGGATGGAGAGATGGCTCAGTGGTAAAGAGCACTGACTGCTCTTCCAGAGGCCCTGGATTTTGTTCCCAACACCCTCATGAAAGTTCACAACTGTCTGTAACTCCATTTCTAGGGGACCTAATACCCTTACACATACATGCAGGCAAAACACCAGTGCTCATAAAATAAAAAGTAAATGCATTATTTAAAAAAGAAAACAGAAATGAAACTTCTTGGTCTCTGCCCTCTGTAGTACTTGTCTCTAATGCCCAGCCCTTGTCAGTGTGATGTAGCGGGAAAATATTATTCCTTCCTGTATTTAAAAATGAAGTTTGTCTGAGGCCAGGGAGATGGCTCAATTAGTTAGACTGACCTGAGTTCAATGCTAGAACTCTATTAAAAAAAAAAACAAACTGGGTATGGTGGTACAAGCTTATAATCCCAGTGCTGGGGAACAGGGGTAGGTAGATCACTGGCTAGCCAGCCCAAGACTACTTACCAGTTCCAGACCAGTGAGAGATGTTGTCTCAAGATAAACATGGACAGCACCCCAGAAATGACCCAAGGAATGACACCCAAAGCTGTCCTTTTGCCTCTTCACATACACACAAACACATGTATATTCACTCACACACGTATGTACCTGCACACACATGAAGAACACAGAAGTTTTTATGGCATAGCTTTGTGAGAAGAACATACACATTTCTTCTTATGTCCTGGATTCTTTTCTCCTACCTCATGCCTGGACCACACAAAAGCACTTCTACAATGATGGGGCTTGGGGTAGGATGTGGACCAGCTGAGAAATAAAGCCAGGATCACTGAGTAGCTTTCTTGCAGCACCCTGGGCAGTACACATCCTACTGTTACTAGGTTCCACTCCTTCATGGACCAGGCCTCTTCTTTTAATTCAGAGAGGCACATACTGGCAGAGAACACCCTCCTAGGCAATGAAGCCCTGTGACACATGACCAAGTATAAAATTCAGACAATGGCATGAAAGAGATCAGAAGTCTGCTTAAAAGAAAGTGCTGTGTCAATTAAACATAAAACTTAAAGATAAACAGAATTAGAAATGAACTGAGAGAAAATTAAACATGCTGTAGCCATACGATCTGTCATGAGATCCACTGTATCTGTGCTGTCCATCATGAGATCTGCTGTAGCCATACTGTGTTGGGGATGTGGAGGTTAACTTTATGACAGAAAAAGTGGGATGGAGAGCAAAGCACCAGAGGCTCCTGCTACTCTTCAAAGAGTCCTCGTCGACCATACATAGCATTAGATTTGAGATGGCTCACAAGGCCAGGGTGGCGGCCGCTTTTCCAGTCTTCCTGGAAGTCCTAGTAGGTGTTGGTGCTCTGTCTCTCCTTCTGAGTTACCTCATCAGGCAAGCTTTCACTGGGGTATGGTGACAGTGTGGTGAGATACTATTGGCCAAGGATCTAGGGACTTGGGAATGGCTCGAACACTGTATGTAAGCTTAAACAGATTATAATAAACTTAGATTTGCACCTGATACTGGTCTCCAGAGTCTGAGTCCTGGGACTTGTCATGTGACTCCATTGCTTCTCATCCCCCAGTCTCAGTCCTGCTCCTACAGTACTGTCCATAATGAGATCTGCTGTAGCAGTACCATCTGACATTGGGAGCTAAATTTTTGTGCATTTGTGTGACAAGGGCTCCTTTATTCCTTCTTCTGTCCAAAGTAATCAGTGTAGGATACCTTGCTGTGACAAGTGACCTCCCCAATGGACCAGTCCACTGATTGGTAAATGTAAAATAATCTACCTCTTCCAAGACCTCTTAGATCTTAGTCACATGATGAGCAAAGGCCACTGACTGGAGCACATGCCATAGAAGCCTGTCACCTCACATTCTTTGTTCTGTGGTGCAGGAGTTAAAAAGTTTAAAAAGCTGCTATTGAGTGTTGCCAGAGATTTTTCCATATCAGCCTGGGACTCACACATCTCATGGCCACAGCATGGGGGACACCTCAGGGTCTATAAAACTGACTAATATTTTTTGTGTTCTCTGAAGCTGCTCCAATGAAGTCATGGGCTGTATTCTGGTTCCTGTAACATACAGGAGCAAGCCCCCCCCCCCCCGCTCTGCATGCCAGGGACAGCCTATCATTTCAGAAGGTGTCTCATCAGGCTCTTGGAATAGGACGCATCCACAGGCTCACTGTTATCTGGTGCTGCTTCGAAACTCTGTGCAGATCCTGAACTAATTGCTTTACTGAGAGTAATTTATCTTAGCCGCTCTCACAAGTATTGCTCAGTGGTTGAATGTCCAACCTGTACTTCTGGGCTCTCAGTGGCAGAAGCCTGGGAGCAGAGCCCTGTACCTTTGAGTAGAAGATGTGGGATCAGATGGCCTGATTCCAATCTTAGTTCCAGCTGTGTGATTTTAGGCAACTGCCTCACCTCTCTGAACCTCACCCTTCTTGCTTGCCTAGTAGAGATGAAGGGAGTGTTTTCTGTTTTGTTTGAGAAGATAACAATTCTTTTGTGTCTCGATTTTTTTTGCATGTTCATATATGTGCATAACATGGAGGCCAGGAGTCACTGTTAGGTATCAGTTCTCCAGAGCTGCCCACCTTCTTTGTTTGGTTTTGAGACAAGAGCTCTTACTGGCCTGGCTGGAACTCACTGTTAGGACAGGTTGGCTGACAGTGAGTCCCAGGGATCCAACTGTCTCTCCACCCTCAGAACTGAGATTACATGTGTATCCCACCATGTTTGGCTTTTATCTGTGCTGCTAAGGACTGAGCTCAGGGGCACCTCCCAGTCTTTATATATTAACTATATATCTGACTTATGTATCTGACTTATGGTGAATACAAAACAGTCCTAAATGTTAGCTTCTTCCACCATCATTCCCATGACACTGGCACAAAGTTCCTGACAGAAACAACTTAAAGGCGAGAGTTTTAAGTTTGCTTTTGTTTTCTTTGCCATGGCAGCAAGGGGATGGAGGAGCAGATCTGTTTAGTTCATGATAGACCGGAAGCAGAGAGAAGCAAGAAGAAAGAGCCAGGGTAAGATAGCCACAATCTCACTGACTTCCTTCCTCCAACAAGACTTCACTTCCCACAAAGCCAGCGCCTCACAACAGTCTGTTCAAAATATAAATCTTTCCATGGATTAAATCATTGATGAGGCTATGTGTCAGACAAACACAGGAAACAATTTAGCCTGGGAGCCTCATTTTTTTATGTTCTGCACACCTCTCTCTCCTCTTGGCAGCCTAGTTCCTTGACCTGAATTACTCCACACACACACACATACACACACACACATACACACACACACACATACACACACATATACACACACGCATACACACACATGCGCAAACACTCATACACACAAACACACACTCACACACATACACACACATACACACATACACACATGCAAACACTCACATACACATACACACATACACTCACACACACATGCAAACACACACACACATGCAAACACTCATACACACATACACACACATGCACACACATGCAAACACTCTCACATACAGACACACACAAACACTCACACACACACACACACACACATACACACACACACTCACACACACATGCAAACACACACACAACCTACATACCCCAGCCCTCTCCCAAAAATGCACCACCCCACAACACAGATCCCCTTTCCCCTCAACTGTATCTGTCAGGCTTCAAGGATTCCTGTCTTTGAACAATACTGTGCATTTCCCTATTTCTTGGTAATGATTAAATTTCTAGATGACAATTTCTATACATGTACATTCACAAGATATCTGGGTATGAAAGTTACAGGAATAATCTAGACTGAACTGGTTTTGGATGCTAATGTATAAGGTAAAACTGTGTCCTCTGGTAACCTTTTAGGGAGAATGTTCTCATATAATTCTCAGAAATGTCCTTTAGACATACTCAGAAGCACATGCTATTAATGTTATAAAGTGTAATGAGGCAGCAGTGGCAATGGTGGTAGTAATGGGGTTCCTTGCAGGCCCATGTCAAGGTGCCCCCTGAGAAATCATACCATATGACAGACCTAGTATAAGGTAAGTTTATTGTGGGAGAAGGGGAGTAAGAACTTGGAGAAGGGGTAGAGGTGGGCAGGGAGGCATAGAAGGACAGAAAGAGAGAAAGAGAGGCTGGCCAGGAACACATAGAAACACAGAGAGAAGATTGATAAGGGAGAAAGAGGGAGAGAAAAGAAGAAGAAGAAGAAGAAGAAGAAGAAGAAGAAGAAGAAGAAGAAGAAGAAGAAGAAG
>NW_022196894.1:5799160-5822845 GCF_008632895.1 Mastomys coucha
GGAGGAGGAGGAGGAGGAGGAGGAGGAGGAGGAGAAGAGAAGAAGAAGGGAGTCCTCTTATATGTGCTAGGCTACCCACACCTAGTGGAGGTACAGGTAATAGTGGCTACAGTGATGACGCAAGCTGTTGCTAGGTCATTGTTGGGAGGAGCCTAGCAGAATTGTCTGTAAGCCAACAACTAATATCCTGAGTGTTTCTCAGTCCCGCAGAGCTGATGTGATGGGCCACCATATAATTTATCTGAATAATTAACTTTTCTCTAACCCAAGCCAGGAGTCTGGAGATACCAATCAATCATCTTTACTGTGAAGTCCTGGAAAGTGTCTTACGGCCAAGTTTCCAGTTCATTCACTCTGTGATATGGAATAGTTGTTCGTAGACATCAATCCCATGATATACAACAACTGGGAAACATTCAGCCAGCATGCAGGAGAATTAATCTTTGGGGTATGCAAGCCCTTTGTTCTTGATTCATCTTCTCATCTTCTTGTATCCTGCTGTCATCTTTCATGCATATCCTGAAAGACACATTAACAGACTCAAATTTCCACAGTGTCTTCTTGAAGACAGGATTTCTATTGGGTATTTGTCTTATGCTGAGGACATAGTCCAGGAGACAAGACACTTGTTCAGCAACTATGAGGTCTGACTTTGGGTTCCCAGAACACATAAAAGGCTGGATCTGTTGGAGATGTACCTGAAATCTCAGTACTTCTGGGGTTAGATGAGAGGCAGACACAGGATGGTCCATAGAAGCTCCAAGGCTAGACCACCTTATGTACAAAGTGGGGGATGACAAGAGGGAACAAACAAAGAGGAAGGTGAGGACCAATGCCTGAGCTTGCCCTCTGACTTGCACCTATACTCTGAGATACACATTCACATGCGGACACTCACATTTACACACAAACCTATTTTACATGCATACATAAAACCAGTTTTCATTCCTGGCTAGAGACATAGCTCAGTGCTAAACACTTGCCTAGGATGCTCTTCATTACCACAAAAAAGAGGAATTAAAGTTCTTAGTCTCATTGGATATTCCCTAATACTGTGATCAGTTCTTCTCATGTGGCCACCAAGGAAGTGGACCACAGACAGGTTTCACAACTTGTCGAAGGTCACACAGTTCATAAGCAACACATTTGACAGCAACCGTACGGGTTTCCTCCCTTAAAGCCATTGTGTTTTTCACAGTGTCCTGCAGGCACCAGGAAAGGAAAATGGGTTTTGTAGAATGGAATAAGAGTCTTTCTTCTTAGAAATGGAGGTGTGGCCGTCAGGGCCTGGCTTTCAGTAGAATGCCATCAGTGTCTCATTATGGCCCCATTTAAAATCTCTCTCTTACAACTCTCCACTCTCCAGAAGGCCAGAGAAGCAGTTCACAGGCAGCATTAATCTGTGTGACACTTCCCTCAATGTGGAGGTCAGAATCCTTGATCCCCTGGAAGTGACCTCATAAAGCATCTCACCTCTCCAACCATGTAGATAATAACTCTGTGCTTCCTTCCTTACTCCCAGCTCTGCCTCCTCACTGTGAGCTTGAAGCGGGCCACCTTGGACTTGGATCCTTTGGGGACCTGCTCAGAGCTTCCTGCTTTTTTGCCATAGAGAGTGAGGAGGCCAGGAGAAGAGAGGGAGGCAGCAGAGTCCTGAGCACTTGAGCCCCAGCGTGGCTTCCTCCTGACTGCGCAATCTTGGGGAAGTCTCTTGGGTTCTCTGGGCTTTCTCTGTAGTTAGGTGGCAGATATTTTAATTCATTTGTATACATTTATTAGGTCTATCAGGTTCCAAGTACCATGCTGAACAGAGACACTGTAGTGAATACACTCTTAGCTGTGCCTGAAAGAGTATCCTTGCTCTGACAGTGGCAAGAGAGGAGGGAGATAGTGACTACAGTGCACAATAAAATGACACCAGAGCTAAGTTCTGCAGGTAGAGGAAACTTTGTATTGTGAAATATGTAACAGGGAGAGTTTATTGTGTTTGGGCAAGTAACTAAGCTGCTGGGGATGCATAAGAGTTAAGCTAAAGCACACAGCTTTGCAGGTAGAGAGAATGGCATGCTAAAAGGTCTTTCCTGGCAGATGCATTTGTGAAGTGATGAAATGGAGTACTGTGCTTGCCTTGGTCTGCAACTTCCCCTCTGCAGTGTCAGTACAAGCATCGGTCTGCTTGACGTTAATTCACCAAGATCATAAATTCCAAGTTTGGTGGCCATGTCCATCCATCTTGGTATATGTAGGAGTTTGGTTTCAAAGCACACCCTGTGTACCAGGCATGAAAGCCTGCTGATACATGTGTGTCTTGTATGGCATGATGTACTATTTGTGTGGAATGCACACATGTCCTCTGTATACTGTGAATTGTATCAAGATGACTCATAACTCCTGATATAAAGCAAACGCTATGGCTGTTCTGGGTACTCAGCTTTGGGAAGTAGTGACAAGAAAATTGGTGTGTTTATGAAAGGTGTGAGCTCTTTGTCCTGATATGGGGTGTGAAATCCCAGCATAAGGTGTGTGCTCCCTACATGATACGATGGTAGTGATGGCAGTGAGATGATGGGAAAGAGAACCCAGCAATGCCTGAGGTGTGAGTGGTGCCTTTTAGAGAGTTTCCCATGAGGCAGCATCCTGAGAAGAAGTCATATTGTCCTACTTCATCTCCATCCTTCTTAAGCGGCACTACAGAGACCATTCTCACAGTGAGACAGATGCCAGGATGCTGTTCAGGAGGGCTACCTCTTTATCTGCTTGCTACACAGCTGTCCTGAGAAACCATTTGCTTATCAAGGTTCCTCTCATCCAACAAAAAGACCCTCTGAGAAATGCCACCTGTACTTCCTACAGACCATTGTTCTCTCTCCCCAGCCTGTTGTTTGGGCTCAAAAATGAAGCCTAAGTGGGAGAAGGCAAAGAGATGTCTGTGTGCTGAGTCTCTGTTTTCTTGACTGGCTCCCAGGAGAACTTTTGAAGCTTCTCATTTACTGACACAAACGGGCTCTAACAGACTCTCTGTTTTCATTATTTACAAAGTCTCCTCAATGACAACAAAGCCCTCTCAACTCCCCATGTCCTTCGCGTTGGCTTCAAGGAGGTACAGCGATCCACTCAGCTTGAGCCAGGTGAAGAGCACACACAATTTCTGTGCCACAGTGTGGGCCATGAGTGTCAGCTCTCTAACAGGTGCAGTGCCCGTCAGGAAAAGAAGCAGAGTTAGAAGGTTTGGATCAACACTGCTGTCCCTGAATCCACTTTCTGTGAGTCATGCACTGTGATCTAGAGACTTCCCTTTACCTCTCTGAGACTCAGTTTCCTTCTCTGGAAAGTAAAAAGTATTGTAGTTCATTGTATTGTATCAAATGTTCCATAGGGCGATCCCATTTGTCCTTAAGTCAGAGGTATGCACCTTAGTCCCAGCTTCTACACGGAGGCATCAAATGATAGTCACATGGTCCCATTGTGGCTTACAGAATTCCAGAAGGCTCTAGTGGCCTGCCAGCTGCAAGCCAAGCCAGGTATCTAAGAGGAAATGCTAGGTTATCCCAACTCTCTCCCCTTTTCTCTCCTATTCTCTCTCTCTCTGTCTCTCTGTCTCTCTGTATCTCTCTGTCTCTGTCTCTCTCTGTCTCTCTGTCTCTGTCTCTGTCTCTGTCTCTGTCTCTCTCTCTCTCTCTCTCTCTCTCTCTCTCTTTCTCCTTCCCTTCCTTTTTCCTTCCCTCTCCCTCCCTATCTTCTTTCTCTCTGTTCCCATATGTTCCTGGCTAGCCTCTTCCTCTCTCTTTTCTCTCTTCTTTTTCCTCTCTGTCTCCTTTGTCTCTGCCTCCACATTTTTCTAGGCTGCTCTCTTCCTCTGAAATAAAACTTTATTCTCGATTTGTTGCCCATGGTGTGATTCCTTAGGGGAACATCTTGGCAGGGCCTGCTGAGGTACCCCCTTCTGCCAGAATTATACTACGTTATAAATCACAATACCCAGCCTATATCACTTGAACCCCAGATTGTGAAACTCAAGCCCTATTGCAGAACTTTCAGGGGTCCCCTCTGGGATCAATAGTAAGGGCACAGAGTAAGAGCTTTGTGTAGGGCTGCTAGCCCATTGGCTGGGCAGTGCCTCAGTCACCTATCTAGTTCAGCCTGGCCTCCCTGGTCTGGTACTGTTCCGCTCCTGTCCTAGAGTCCTTCTGCCCCAGCCCAAGCAGCCAGCTTGTTCTAAGGAAAGGCCTCATTCCTTTCTGAAACCAAAAAGCTATTAGCATCCTGGAAGAATGTCCCCAGTTCATTCATTCTGAGCCAATCAACAACAGGACTACACCCAGTTCTTATCTTAGTGCTGCCTTTTGGCCAGACTGAGAGCAATGTGACCCTCTGTGACCTCCCCAAAGCAGCTTGCTTTTTAACATGGAATCTCAGAGAATCCTTTTTTTGGGGGGCAGGTGAAGAAATAACAAATATTTTCATATCCTGACAGCCCTGGTGCTGCCAGTACAGCAGTTAACAATTGAGAACTCAGGGCACTGTCACATCACCGTTTGATATTCGGTCATCCTAACAAAGACCCAACAATCCCCACCTCTACCCACTTTAGTTCATAAGTGCTGACTCCTGTCAGTTACCGAAGTAGACACTGTAATCTTGTCTCAAGCCATTAACTAGTATAAGCCACGCACACCTCAATATTTAGGCTCTGTGCTCATACCAAAGTCAATAACGTGAAGAGTTCACAGATTTTGCTATTAAGTGACATAGCCAGACAATTTAGTTTATTCTCAATAGTGATAAGGGTAAAGCTAATTGCTGCATCAGATAACCTCAGAGACTTCCATAGCTTGACACAATCAAATACAATTTCTAACTCACTCTAAATAAGATGCACCAACATATCACCACGCTAGAGGAAGGGAGGGCTCCAGGGTCAGCGTCCTCTTAAATGCCTCAGCCTCCAATCTTATTGGATACCACTGGTCACGTGTTCCACTTCTGCTTATTGGCAGTCTGGGGACACAGAAGAATGCACAGATTCTAGGTTTGGTCATACCCTGTCTTAGATCAAGGTCCTCACACAGCTGGAGGCTCGTGGAGACAGCATGCAGGAGCCAACCATTCTCTAAAATAGCTACCCCAGACAGAAGCACGCAGGACTTCTTATAGGGAACTGGGGAAACTCTCTAGAAGGTTTAGGTAATCTAAAATTTCATTGGTGGCTGCCAGGGGGTCACAGGTGGAGAGTGGTCTGCGTTCCTATGTCATGAGTGTTTAACCATAGGATGTAATAGGGCTGTCCAGTGCAGATGGCCCATTCAGAGATAAGGTATTTCCCCATTTTTGTGATTTATCCCCAGGTTGTTTTTTGGGAGGGGTGTGTATGATCTTATTTTGGATTTTGTGGTCTGTTCTTAGAGCTGGTGCCTTATGATTTAGTTTCTGGGACTTACAGCCTATTCCTAAAGCTGGTGCCTTATGGCCCTTTTTGAAATCAGGCCTGAAGAGATGGCTCAGTGGCTAAGAGCACTAACTGCTCCTCCCAAGGTCCTGAGTTCAAATCCCAGCAACCACATGGTAGCTTACAACCACCTGTACAGCTACAGTGTACTCATATACATAAAATAAATATTTTTAAAAGAAAAAAGAAAAAAAAGTCAAACCTGGTCCTTAAAATGGAGACAAATGAGGTTTATATTCTCCTTTCAATTTGCTACTTTAATCTTATTTTTTTTTCTGTCATATAGGACTATAATGAATGCTGAGGGATTTTTTTCCATCCCATTGCTTCTGCTGGTTTCCTCTTTCCACATGTCCATTTGATCCCTGAGATAGATCCATTGTTACTTTCACATCATAATGCCTCTATGATTTATATAAGATCTAAGTCCCCAAAATCAGAGAAAATGGGCGATGTTTGTCAGAAATTGGCTTAATAAGTTTACTGTGAGCTAATTCTCTCCAGTTGTCCTATTTTCTTACAAATGATTTCTTGTTTGATTTCAGACCCTGGGACAAGGGACCAAGATGCATATTTTACATATCAAAGCAGACCTGGCTTCCAGATTCTTTGAGCACCCCTTGGCAACCCTGAACTTCCAGGGGGCTGGGCTGATCTTCCGCCCCGAGCTTGTTCCCTTTTTGTCTCTTTCTCCCTCTGGATGCATTCTCCCCTTCTCTCTTTCTCTGTCCCCCTCCCTATGGTGACTTCCCCGACCTTGGTCCTTGAGGCCAATGAACTTGCCCACCTGAGAGCAGCTTCCCAATATACCTGTATTTAATGGAATCTAATATGGCTTGAATTGGCTCACTTCACTGGTATGGACATAACTTATTTGCCTTCGTTTCTGTTTAAGGGTGAAGTCTCATTGCATATGTCTGCACTACTTTCTCTATCCATTCCTCTGTTGGTGCATACCTAGATTGGTTCTGTACTTAGAGCCCAGTTCGTCTCAGAGTGAGTCAGTGCAGCATGCCTCTTTACCCTACACGCTTCTCACTTCATCTCTGAGAACTCTTGGGACAGTGGGGAGCCAGAGTAAGAAACTGAGTTTGGAAATGGACAGAGATAAAAGAGTCTGCTGGAAACTAAGAGCAATAACATTTGCTTACTTGTTTTGGGAATTGGAAGGATTTTGTTTCCTTCATTATCTGTTTGGAAGAGGGGATGTCCCTCTGCTCGGCCAATGTCATCAGTGACTGGCCACAGTGTACTAGTGTGTGCAGCTCATTCAGAAGACCCTATCTGAAGCCAAAAGTATCCTTCAGGATTTAGAGAAACTATGAGATCAAAAGGGGAGTTTAATTCTGTCTCCCAAGTCTGGCCTTCTCTTCCTTTTCGTGGAAGGTTGAAAAAGGAAACCCCTAGAAACCCTTTTGGGTAACCTGGTCTTCAATGAGCAGGAAACATGCCAGCTGGGCTTTCTTTGTCAGGAGACTGACAGCGCCTTTGCCTTTTCTATTTCTTACAAGTTTCCTTCATTTCCGAATGACTCATGTTAAAAGAAAGGGGAAGTAAGAGAAAGTCATTACAGACACTATCGCAACCTCTACAGGATGATACATTTTTACAAACTTTACAGAAAGCTGCTTGCAATATATTTCCCTAGATTAAGAAATACTCTTCTACATATTGATGCAGTAATTCTACTTCAGGAATTTGTCCTAAGGAAATAGTAGCAGTGAAAACAAATTAGACACACGCAAGAATGCTCAAGCAGGCATTATTTGTTATAATGAGACCCTGGCAGTAATCTACAGATTCAATAGGAAAATAAAAAGGTAATTGTGGTATATTCACATGACAATATTATTCAGCTATTTAAAATAATGCTTCAGATTCTTTTTATGAGGTAGGCAAGCCTTGCTGAGCTCTGCAACTTATGAGCTGTGTAAAAAAGACACATGCTGTAAGATGACAAAGGTACTCAGGCAATAATGACACAGGAAGGAATTACTCTTGGTGTTTATTTTATCTCTTTATTTATCCCTTGTCATTAAGGCTTTTTTCAATATGCAGATATTGTTTTTCTAATTTATAAAAGATCAAATTAGAATCGTACTTATTTGGAGGTATCTTTGCATGCTTAGATTGCATCTGCCAGAGAACTTTTTTGTGCAGTGGATGGTGAGTAACTCAGTATCTCACGACTGGTCAAAGCGCAGAGAATAAGAATCTGCATTGCCCTATCTCATCTCCTCCCTCCAAGGCCCAGGGCCTGCTGCAGAAGAGAGGTGTGGGAAGACTGTAAGAGGTGGAGGTTATCCCAGGACCAAGGCATTCATGAATGCACAGTCTGTCAGCACCTCAGTATGTGGGGGAGAAGCTCATGAGCCCCCTCTCCCAACTGAGGAGCTACTGGTAGTCGATGGCTCCTGGGGGAGAGGGGGACAGTTTTCTTTATGGGTGTGGCTCCTACTTGGTTGACAGTGCTTCAGCACATGCCCCATACTTGTTTATACTGGTAGCACAAATTTGAATTAATGGGCTATAAGAAAAAGAGGACAGAGTTGAGGGTGTAGATCTAGAAGCTAGGGCTAGGAGGGGTCAATATGATCAAATACACTGTGTGTGTGTTTGGAATTCTCAGAAATTAATACTACCTTTAAAAATACATATTCAACTTGAAAAGACAAAATCTATTTCTTTTGTTGAAGTGTTGGCCATGGGACATAGTAGCTCTACTACACAGTAGGCAAATGCTCCTCTGATACTGAATCAGGGAGCCTACATGGGTCTAAACCATGCCCTCTTTATATATATGTCATAGTAGAGAGTCTTTATTTTTTCTGGGACTCCTAATAGTGGGAGCAGGGCTTGTTTATAATGTTTTTTCCTTCTTTTGTGACCATTGTCCTCCTTCTCAGTTGCCTCATGCAGCCTCAGTATGAGGGGTGGTGCTTAATCTTATTGAAACTTGCTATGCCATCTTGGGTGATATCCCTGGGAGGTGTGTTCTTTATCTGAAGGGATATGTGAATGCTTGACTCAGTACCATGCGTGAGGTATTGATTGCTTTGATAGACCTGATCATGCTTTCATTTGAAATGATGTGAATTTTGGGACTGTGGATTAGGAAAGCTGTGGAACGCTTTAAATGGGACTTAATGAGACTTCTTCGTAGAAATATGAAAGACAGTGATGCTGAAGGTAATTATACTGTGGGAGCCTCACTCAAGTGGTTTCAGAGGAGAAGAATCCTACTGTGTTGCCTAGAGACTGTTTTCATGATATTTTGGTAAAGAATGTAGCTGCTCTTTGCCCTTGTCCAAAAAGCCTGTCTTAGGCTTTAGTAAAGAGTTTTGGAATAATTCCATTGGCAGAGGAAATTTCAAAATAACCCAGTATTGACTCTGTTGTGTGGCTATTGGTGTTTGGTCTTATGAAGATTTATAATGAAAAGGAGCAAGCCGAACAAGTAAAGATACATAAGATAGAAACTGAAGAGAAAAGGGATAGCAACAAGTGGAACAGAGCTAAGTCCTGGGTTCAAGAAGATAAACATTAGGAAACGGAGTAAAGGGAGTGATGACCTCGGGGAAAGACCCCTCCCAGCTAAGCTTCCATCTTATGAAGAGGAATTCAAGAAGAGCCTAGGTCCAGGCATGCTGGTGCACATCAGAGGCAAGCAAACATGAGTTCAAGGCCCACAGCGCCTACAGAGCAAGGTCTACAAAAGAAATCCCAGAGCAGCCAAGCTTAGATGGTGTCAGAAGCCACCAAAGCCTGAAAACTGGTGAAGATGTAATTGAACAACGGGGCCATGTTCCAGCCCCAGCAAGCAGCTGAACTTGGCAGTTTCAGCCACATGGAAGGAAGGGGTAATGGAATCTCCCTCTGCAACTAAGAAAAGCTGCTGAGACCAACCATGTGCCAGGAGTGTCCCTGCATGGAGGCCCAGAGAGGCCATTGTGTGAAGCTGTGAAGGTGAAGCCTGGATTGACTTAGTGACCCCAAAATATTGGATAGGCTAGATCTGTGGGATACCTGCTGAGGAAAGCTGCTAACAGGGAGGAGAAACAGCCCAAGAGAAAGAAGTGTGTTGCAGTCAACAAAGATGAAAGGAGTTGGAGATCTGAAGAGCATTTTGACACCAGACATGGAGATCCAGGGTCTAGAGTTTGCTCAGTTGCCTCTCAGTCTGGCTTTTCCAGTATTTCTCACTATGCTCCTTTTGGAATGGTCATGTATAGCCTGTGCTAGTGTATATTGGAAGTGTATGATCTGCTTTTTCATTTTGATTTTACAGAAGATTACAGTTAAAGATTATATGCAGCTCAGAAAAGACTTTGAACTTAGACTATAATGAGATTGAGATTGTTATAGAATATGGGTAATTTGAAGTTGGATTGAATGCATTTCTGCCCTGTGGTATGACTACTAGCCTATGAGGGCCATGGAGTGGAATGTGGTAGTTGGATTAGAAATGACCTTCATAGACTTAATGTGAATGAATGTGTGGCCATAGGGAGTGACACTATTAGGTGTGGCCTTATTGGAGTAGGTGTGGCCGTGTTGGGAGAAGTGGGTCACTGGCAGGCTCTGAGGTTTTATAAGCTCAGGTCTGGCTGGCGTGTCACAATCTCTCCTTGCTGCCTTTGGATGGATCAAGATGTAGAACTCTCAGCTCCTTCTCCAGCACCATGTCTGCCTGAAGACTTCCATGTCTCCCATCATGAGGATAATAGACTAAACCTCTGGAACTGTACATCAACCTCAATGAAATGTTTTCCTTTGTAAGAGTTGCCATGGTCATGATGTCTCTAAAACAGAGGGAAACTGCACTTGGAGCGAAGTATTTGAGAAAATAAATTAATTATAAATAAAAAATAATTTAAAAAGTAAAATAACTTGAGAAGCAATCTTATTTACAATGGTTGAGGAAAAACCTCAATAATTCATGAATACATTTAATGAAAAGGGTGAATAATCTTATTTTTTATGGGGAGGAGGGGAACCAGATCTCTCTATATAGTCCTGGCTGTTGTAGAACTCATTATATAGATCAGATTGACTTTTAACTCACAGAGATCCACCTGCTTTGTCTCATAAATGCTGGCATTAAGAAGATATGTACCATCACACTTGGCCTGAGGTGAGCAATTTTATAATGAACACTATGAAAGATGAGTTTTAAAAATTGAAGAGGGCACAGTATCAAGTGCACATGGATTGGAAGCATCAGCGTTATTTAAATGCCCATATTGCCCAAAGAAATCCATACATTTAATACAATTCCTGTTAAAATATCAATGGCATCCCTTGAAGAACTAGAAAAAAAAGAGCCAAATTTCATAGGGAATCACAGAATATCTGAATAGCTAAAACTATCGTTAACAGAAAGAAAAACAGAACAAAACAAAAAAATGAGAAGACATTATGTGACCTGACTTGAAAATGGACAACAAAGCTGACATCAGGACAGTACAAGAGTACAACCAGATCCCCAGCTGTCACCTTCAGTTGCACTTGAGCAACTACTCCAAGTCAGCTGACAAGCAACATCAATAGCAGAGCAGAGCCTTCCTTCCAGGAGCTTCTAGAGAGGCACACAAAGAACTCCATTCAGAGAACACTTAATACAATGATGATGCTCTTTTAGACTTCCTATGAACCAGGGATTACACAAAACACTGTAATTATCCCATGTAGTCCTTGTATGCATTCTGTGCATTAGGTGTTACTATTCCTATTTAAGAAACGAAGAACAATTTAACACACCTATGAGGCATTGCTGATCTCTGCTGCACCTGATCTACAAACTCAAGGTTTCTAGAACCAAACATTATGCACTTAACCACTTCAGCAGCCTGCACTGTGGATACAGGATGGTGGTCATGATGTCTAGTTTTAATTGTTAACTTGACACAACCTAAAATCACTTGGGAAGAGAGTTTTTCACCAAAGGATTGTCTAGACCACAATGACCTGGGAGCATGCCTGTAGGTTATTGTCTTGATTCTGTTCATTGGTGTGGGTGATCCGGGGCACCAGGGACAGATCCATCCCCTGGGCAGTGGATCCTGAACTGTACAACTGTGAGACAGTATGAGCAGTGACAAGCACACTTGCATTGCTTTCTTTCTGCTTTTGACTGTGGATGCCATATAATTAGCTGCCTTGAGTTTCTTTCACCTTAACTTCCTCACAATAATGAACTGTAGCTCAGAAGTGTGAGCCAAGTGAAGAGTGATGGGTTGCTTCCCTGGACACATTGGGAGCACAGCTGACTGGGGCTTGAAAAAGCTGTTGAAAAGATATCCCAAACATCTCAACTGCATCTTGAAGGTGAACCAGGCTAGAGAGACAAACATTGAAATCACATGTGGCACGATAGAGCAGCCCATGTTTGGGCAGTGGCCAGACCTTGGAGAAGACTATAATATGATGAATGCTGTGTGGGTGCAGGAAATATCAGGGAGGAATTGCAGAGCTCATTGTCTTCTCTTGTGGGATTTAGATCTTGTGCTGTAGACAGTGGGGGCAGGGAATGGAAATCACTAGTTTCATGGTTTTGATGGATCCTATTTTTTGGAAAGAAGACATAGAAGTATCATTGTTTACAGGTAATACAATTACCAAACCATAGATAGCTATGTGGAAAAGCCTCAGAAATATCAAGGAAGGAAGTACAAGAGCTACAGGAGAAAATAAACACACATGAAAATCAATAGTCATCTAATACTTTAGCAACAAGGAGAATGTACAATGGAAAGCGACCCTATTACCTCACAGCAAGAGCGTACTTTTAAAAAATCCTTAAGGAATCAACTTACGTCAGGGAAGAAAATGACAAATCTTTTACTGAAGAACACTGTGAAATTCCCTGATTCAATGTAGAAATATATCATGTTCCAAAAGGGCCAGACACGCTGTTATTATAAATAGGTTTCCCCTTAATTAATATACTGGCTTAATGCAATTACAATATAAATCTCAGCAGAGAATTTTGTGGGAATTTTGACAGTGATTTTTTTAAATGCCCCTGGCAAATAAGTGAATGAAAAGAGCCAAGGGAAGAAAATGTAAAGATGCTAACAAAGTGAGGTTGTAATGTATCTAGTATCCATTAGTGCTAGAAGTGTAAACAATCTGAAAATTTGGCATAGATCAAGCCAGAAAATTTCAGCATGGATGAGGGTGGACTCTTGAAGTCTCCCAACCCTTTCTAAGAGTTCCTGGCAGTTGCTAGCTGATGCAGGAAGGAGAGTGTTCATTTTCTTTAGGGATGTGACCTAAACTGAGCATGTTACCAGAGATAGCCCTTGCACATGTAGGTAAAATTAAGTGGGTTTAAAGAATATATGAAGTTGAGAGGGAAATGTGGCAGCAGGACACTAGAGTAGTTGGAGGGGTGGGTTGGCAAGTGGATATGATCAAAACTCATTCTGTGCCTGTGAAATTTTCAAACAATAAAAGACTGATCAGTAAAGCAGAATATAGAGAGATCCATAACAGGTGAACACACTACACATGTTATGTTCTTACACGGAGAGTAAGACAAATGCATTATGAAAGTATGGTGCATGGAACATCTCAGATCATTCTGGAACCCAGTAATTACTCAGAACAATTATTTTGGTAGCTGGTTAGCTGTTTGGGAGAAATAGAGGAGGTCCTGCCTTAAAAGACATGCCAAGCAAAATCCCCAGTGACTAAATTCACCTTCCTCTCTTGGCTCACAATTGGCTTCCCCATTCCTGTCGACTGTCTTGCTCCATATAGCTCAGCATTCACTGCAGCGACTTAAAATTCTCCCTTAATCTTGACAAGTAAACCATGAACACCCAAGAGACTGCCACTTCACTATGTCCATATGCTTATCCTCTGAAACTTAGCAATGCATAATATTTTGTTGTGTGGATTGGCAAATGACCCTTCACTTTCTGAGGGTGGGATGTCTTTTAAGTCCCAACCCAGTAACCACACTACAGGTATGGACTTCAGCAACTACCAGAGAAAACAGGAATCACATTCTCATTCATAAATGGCCTTGTTTTCCTTCTACTAATTTTGACCTTACTGGTTATCATCTTTCCTAATTATGGATCGTTTATTTCTCATGCATAACTTAATTATATCATAAATAGGAGAGGTACTGAGGAAAGAAACCATTCAAACATCTAAAAACAATTGCTTATGTTTTATTCCAACATATGTTAAGCTCCTATTCCATGAGACAATGTTCCAAATATCAATAGGTAATCTACATTTGGGCAGCTTTCCACATATTATTCCAGAGTTCTCTCTCTCTCTCTCTCTCTCTCTCTCTCTCTCTCTCTCTCTCTCTCTCTCTCTCTCTCTCTCTCTCTCTGTCTGTCTGTCTGTCTCATTTTTGTTTTCCAGACTTGATACAACCATTAGTATTCTTGGTTCATTTCTATGTTATTTTCTTTCCTCATTGAGAAATACACACACACACACACACACACACACACACACACACACATAAGATAAACACACACAAGATACACACACATGCAAGATACACACACAACACACACACACACATACACATACACAAGGGAAGTTCTTTTATGCATTGATAATCTTCACTTGAAGTGGTCTGTTCTGGAAATTGCTGTGATGGGTCTGAAGTTTTCCTCCTTTAAATGAGGACATATCATTAATCAAAGCTTATCATACATGAAGAAGACTTGAGCCCAGACGACATGAGACCTTTCTTTACTTTCATCAGTAGACACCTTAGATCATTTAGTAATTGCACATTCACTCTCTGCTTCAAGTGAAATGATGTCTTTCCTGTTTGCCTCTACAGAGGGTCCTATTGCTCCCAACAGTGGCTGACTATTGGAACACACTCTCCCAGGTGAATAAGCTCTTGAAATTCTGAACTGAATTCACCATAATACCTAGGGTCATTGTCAGAATTTCCTTTGCATGTCCAAGGATACTTCAAATTAAGCTCTGCATCTCTGACAAACTCTTGGGGCAGGTCATGGAGACTAAGACACACCCTGGACGTCTTTCCACCAACAACCATCATCCGTACTGGCTTTATTACTATCAGTTGCACACCTACAACCTTATTCAAAGTAGTTCCACTTCCATCTTCAGTTTAATTTTGCCAGGCTTCTTTCCATTGAGATGAATTGTTTTTCACTCATACACATTGCTTTAAAATGGTCATCATAAGGAGGATTTTTGAGCTAGTAAAGTTTAAGTTTACCTTTTCTGTCTATAAATCCAGGAGACATTTCATTAGAGCTGGAGTTACAGATGGTCATAAGCAGCCTGGATGGAATGGTTAGCAGAAGACAAACCCAGGTCTTCCGAAAGCAGGAAGGGCTCCAAGTCTCGGAGCAATCACTTTAGCCACGTTCAACTTCACACTTTAAAATTAGATCTACAAAAATATTATTTCTAAATGACAGTTACATGGAAAGCATTTCTGAGATGACATCCAGCACGCCAATATATGCCATCAGTTTTCTGTGCATATGTTTTTCTCTAGGTTAATCTACTTTGTTGGGCCTACTTTTTTTCTCCTTCCTTTCTTCCTGCGGTACTTTCCTCCCGTGTTGCTTTTCCTCTTCCACTGTGCTTCTGCCCTTTTCACCATTCTTCCTATGAGGTGAGTCTGGAAAGGACAAGGAAGGCATGCAGGTGGTGAGAGGCAGCAGCAGTCTTCTGGGATCACAGTACAGATGGGAGACAGGGTTGTCAGAATGCTGGCCACAGCCATGGCTACCACAGTTGGCACAGCTTGGACCTGGTTTGTGGGCTGGACAACAGGCTGCTGCTGTGTCAGTTTTCTGCCACTGTGTTTGTTCTGTGTGGCTACTTAGAGGAAGGCATTTATGTGGGAAGTGCTGAGCTAGCTGAGACAGCCTGCCTTCATCCCATTCACAAAGGATTTCAAAGTTTAGTGTTTTTATTTTTGTAATTTTTCCCATCTTTGAAACTACTAAAAGACAAAAATTCAGGATTTATTTTACCAGTAGTGTTACATATCCAGTGAAAGAGCATCAAAAATAACTTTACAGGAAAACCATAGCCATATAAAAATAAGCATATAAAATTATAGAAAACATAGAGTGAACTGGGAGGGCTCTAATACTGATGTTGCTTCAGGGGTGCAGATCTATCGTTTATCTTTACTGGATGTCAGATCTGAGAGATTCCAGGTAAGCTGCCCCTTGATGTAGTGCTTAGACGTACAGGCACTTGATCCTAGCACCCACAAAAAAGCCTGGAGTAATAAAATGTCCCTGTAATCTTAGCACTGGGAAGATGGAGGTGGGAGAACCTCTGGGCTTGCTGGTTGACCAGTCTACCTAACTCTGCAAACTCCAGGTTTAGTGAGAGACCTTATCTCTGACAAAAGGAAGAGATTGGTTGAGGAAGAAACCTGAAGTCAGTCTGTGGCTTCCACAGGTATGTACATGCACACATTCACACATGGCCACACACACCACTCCTCAAAGTAATATATAAATATTCCAATATTATTTAAGAATCAAATAAAATAAACATGTTTATTAATATTCTATATTGACTGATTCATAGAAACTGATTAGTATTAGTTATTTAAAGGCTTTGCCAAATCTTTCTTTTAACTCATATCAAAGTTTGTCAAGAATATTTATTCTCCCAACAATTTGTTGCCCAGCAGGATGTTAGCATGTACAGTTTTAGCTACTGTCACTTTTACTTTCTTCTAATCATTCTACCAAATCTAATTTTTTCCTCCAGTTAATTTTTTTCTCTTTTTAGATTTCAGCATCACCCAAAAGCTGTGATTCCTCAGTCAGTGTTCCTGCTATAACAGACTTCACTGTGTGTGCAGCTTGAACAGCTGTCTGCTTCCGTTTGTGTTATTATCTTCATGAGTTAGACACGTGATGATGAGCTAGAAGACAAACAGTGTTTTGCCGTCTCTTGCACTGAAAAACTCATCTGCACACTAGATCTGTAGATATGTGATGCACCCAAGTGTTGGAATGGCACAAAGTATGCAAGCCTTTTCTTCTATTTGACTTCTGATCTGAGATACAGCATAGAGGACCAAAATACCATGGAAATGTCCAACCTCCAAGGCCCCTGTTGTATGGCTTTCTTTGGGGAGATGTGGGAAAAGGTCTGTTTACTCTAGGGAAGTCACTAATAACGGACCAAAGAAAGAATACCATTGAAGTCCTTAGTGAGCTAGTGCATCTAGTGGATGATGGGTGACTCAAATGCAGCTGCACTGGCAAGAATATCACCCCACTGGGGGTGGTGACTCCCAGGAGCTGCATCTGTGGAGTTCCCTGAGCCACCTGAATGTGGCTCAGCTGCTTGGAAACTCTCCCCTCCTTAGCAACTTTGACTGTTTATATTCTCTGGGAGGGCACCCCCTGAATCTTTTAACTCCCAGGAGCTTCCTGAGACTTGAGGGTCTGTCTTATTTATGAGTCTTGTTGGCTTTTCTTCTTTAGTCTTTTTTTATTAGATGTTTTCTTTATTTACATTGCAAATTTTATCCCCTCTGAAAACCCCACTTCCCATCCCCCCTCTCCCTGCTCACTAACCCACCTGCTCCTGCTTCCCTGTCCTGGCATTCCCCTACACTGGGGCATTAAGCCTTCACAAGACCAAGGGCCTCTCCTCTCATTGATGTCTCACAAGGCCATTCTCTGCTACATATGCAGCTAGAGCCATGGGTTCCTCCATGTGTACTCTTTGGTTTGTGGTTTAGACCATGGGAGCTCTGGGGGTACTGGTTGGTTTATATTGTTATTCCTTCTATGGGACTGTAAACCCCTTCAGCTCCTTGGGTTCTTTCTCTAGCTCATCCACTGGGGACTTTGTGCTCAGTCCAATGGAAGGCTGTGAACATCCAGTTCTGTATTATTCAGGCACTGGCAGAGCCTCTCCAGAGTCAGCTATATCAGGGTCCTGTTAGTAAGCAGTTGTTGGAATCTACAATAGTGTCTGGGTTGGGTAACTATATATGGGATGGATCCCTAGGTAGGACAGTCACTGGGTGCCCTTCCTTCAGTTTTTGCCCCAAACTTTTTCTCTGTATTTCCTACCATTGGTATTTTGATCTCCCTTCTAAGAAGGACCAAAGTACCCACACTGTGGTCTTCCTTCTTCTTGAGCTTCATGTAGTCTGTAAATTGTATCTTGGGTATTCCAAGCTTCTGGGCTAATATCCACTTATCAGTGAGTGTATGACATGTGTGTTCTTTTGTGATTGGGTTACCTCACTCAGGATGATATTTTCTAGTTACAGCCATTTGCCTAAGAACTTCATGAATTCATCATTTTTAATAGCTGAGTAGTACTCCATTGTATAAATGTACCACATTTTCTGTATCCATTCCTCTGTTGAAGGACATATGGGTTCTTTCCAGCTTCTGGCTGTTATAAATAAGGCTGCTATGAACATAGTGGAACATGTGTCCTTATTATACATTGGAGCATCTTCTGGGTATATGCCCAGGAGTTGTATAGGCCTCTTTCCAGGAATGACTGGTTCAACTTAGAGGAAAAAGTTACACAATATCCCTTTAGCCTGAAGAATCCAGACACCTATGGATAGTTCCATACATACAGAATATTGCTTCTGGGACTTGAAAATGAAGGTAGTAGAAGGAACTTGGGGCTTTGAGTCTAAAAGCCTGGATCTCAGATTCCCAGGTCTTAAAAACCACATTTTAGCATCTAAGAATTGGTGAAATCTTGGTCCTTTCAAAGGTCACCTCTACGCTATACAGTGATTCTCACCTTCAGAATTTCAAGGACCAAGGGGCATTCAAGTTTCATTTCTTGATGTGATACAATATCCAGACAAAAGGCTGTTTAAGGGAGAAAGGAGTTGTTTTTGGTTATAATTCTATCACTGCAGTGAAGTCACAACAGAAGAAGCATGAAGCAACTAGTCACATCACATCCCTAGAACAAGGAGAAATAAATGTAATGCACACTTAAGTCTTAGCCATCTTTCTTCACTCTTAGGCAGTCTAAGGTCAAAACCTGGAAATGGAGCCACCCACTTTCAGGCTCGATTTTTCCACATCAGTTAAGGCAATCTCCCACAGGTATGCCCCAGTCCAACCTGATCTAGGCAACCCCTCATTGAAACTTTCTTTGCAGTGATTCTAGACTGTCCCAAGTGCACAATTAAATCCAACCACATGAGGAAGATGGTACATTGATCATATCCTCCTTGGAGATAACACAGTATAGCCAACATTGAGAAGTCATGATGACCAAGAATACCCTATACCTGCTCTATCCAATAGGTCCTTCTGTGATGATCAAAATGTGGTCAACTGATATTTTACAGCCTTGGGAAGCACTTGAAAGGTAACTAGTGAGTAAGAAATTGAGCAATTCTTAGATCCATTTATCTGAAAACAGATGTAATTCCCTTCCTCATCCTTGGCCACAAGTACTGAGTGCTGATTGCTTAGTTAATTTATTGAATTATTAATTCTTTCATTCACCTTGCCTTAGATGTAGCATCTGATTATTGGATAAAACCCAGAAAAACTATCATAGTTAGTTTCCACATCATTAAACCCCCAGTCTACTTCACTTTTAACAAATATTGTGATGCCTCAAATAGGTGTATCACCATGTAACAATTCCTATGACTGGATGGCAAATTGTTATAAACCTTAGTGGATTAATCATTAATTAATTTTGTGGATTGGGAATTTGAAGCAGTTTGGATGTGCAAAATGGGTTGGGTTGTCATGAAGCTGCAGTCAGATGGTGAGTGGCATACACTTATGTCCAATAACTTATGCTGATGGGTGGAAGTTTTCCACAACTAGAGCTCCCAGGTTATCACTTTTCTGTCAGTAGAACAGTGGTTCTCAACTTGTGGGTTTCCACTCATTTGGGAGTTGCACACCAGATATCCTGCATATCAGATATTTATATTACTATTCACAACAGTAAAAATTTACAGTTATTAAGTAGCGATGAAATAATTTTATGGGTGTGGGGTCAGGGCAACATGAGGAACTGTATTAAAAGGCCACAGCATTAGGAAGGTTGAAAATCACCAATCTAGAGGCCTTTCCACATTCATGAAAAATAGAATCCTTAGTTGTCATAGACCTTCAAAGGCAGAGAAGGAGGGATGGAAAAAAGTAAGGAAATGTGTGTGTGTGTGTGTGTGTGTGTGAATGTGGCTGTATGCATTCATGTATGTATTCAGAAAGGGAGGATGTATGCTAATTGTTAATTACTTTCTGTCATCGTGTCAAACATTTGAAAAAAGTGATTTGCATGGAGAATTACTTGTTTTTTAGGGAGGAGTTATTAATTTTGGCTCACAATTTTAGAGCTTTTATCCTTCAATGGTCCCCTTGGTCCAGGGCTTTCTGGCCTCTGATGAGGCCAAACATCATGATGGGGTGAAGCTGATCATTTCATGTTGGCCAAGTGTAGAGAAAAGGGAAAAGACTGGGAAGCACACATAACCTCCCCAAGCACCTCACCAAGTAATCTTTTTCTTCCAGAAAGAACTCCTTAGAATGAGATCAACAGCTAGGGATCAAGCAGTCAACACAGCAGCCTGTCAGGAAGTTGCATATTTGAGTAATTGCCCATACCAGTTGGAAACATTTTGTATTTGATAAATTAGCTTTGTAAATTTCAAAAAAGTTAAATATAGACCATATTGCTTGAAGAACACATGATGCTACTCCATCATAAGAACACATAGCTGGTTATGGTGGCATGTGTCTGTCATCCTAGCACTATAGAGTTTGAGTCTGGGTGACATAATCATTACTTGTCTCAAGAAAGAAAATTAACTAACCAATAAAGAAAAATGTGGGATTGGAATATGTCCATTGGTGTGCCCATTTGTGGAGAATACAGTCTGCTACAGCTCTTTAACACAGCCGTGGCTACCCTAGAAGACATGTGTACTCTGCAATTTCCTACTCTCCTCACAGAGCATGCATCTTACCTCCAGCACGCCCAGTGTATTTTTCCAAACCTTTTTATGATGCTTTAGGATACTGGAAGATAGAGAAACATTTTTTCAGAGCAATGTACATTGATAAAATGTAGGCAGCACTCAGGTGAGCCACATGTTCTCTGAGAAAAGCAGTCCCTGAAGTTTCCAGAAGGTTTTATGGGACCATAGTCTTCTTTCACTCAGAGGCAAGTCAACACTCTCTTTCTCTTTGAGTCAGTTGATGTGGTTATAGTTGACACACAAAAATTGGATATGTATATATGTCCATGGTGTATAACCTGAAACATCATCATAACCAGATAAACATGGTTACTGCCTCCAAATGCTTCCTCCTGTACATTCCCTCTTTCATGAGGAGTTGCTTGCTTTGCTCTTTTCCTTCTGTGATAAGAACACTTAACAGAAGCTGGAGAGATGACTCAGAAGTTAAGAGTGCTTCCTGCTATGTTGCAAGTACCTACATGGCAACCATCTGTAATTCCAGTGTGATGTCCTCTTTTGATCACTGTGGGCGCTGCATGCACATGCTGCAGACATACATGTAGGTAAAAACATTCATACATATAAAATCAAAATAAGAACACTGAACATAAGATCGGTTCTTTTAGAAACTGTCTGATTTTACAGCAAAGCATTAGCAGTCGTTTGCCTATGTCTTAGGTTTCCATTGCTGCAAAGAGACAACATGACCAAGGGCACTCTTATCAAGGACAACATTTAATTTGGGCTGGCTTACATTTTTAGAGGGTTAGTCTATTATTATCATGGCGGGCAGCATGGCAGTGTCCAGGCAGGCATGGCACTGGAGGAGCTTAGAGTTGTACATCTTGTTCCAAAGGCAAACAGAAGACTGTTTTCCAGGCCGTTAGGAGGAAGATTTCAAAGCCCACATCTACAGTGAAACACTTCCTTCAACAAGGCCTTAACTCCTAATAGTGCCACTCCCCAGGCCAAGCATATTCAATCCACCATTGTCCATATACATAGTGGATCATGCATAATGTTTCCATATTAGATATTTGTTCTTCCTCATTCTCCCTGTTCCGTTATTTCTAATTCATGTATTGTTTAAAATAAACAAACAAATCCTTTTGTTCTCCAGACAAAATCCTCCAGTTTTGTCCCTGGGCTGAAACAGAACATCAGCTGAAGCTTTCTTTCTCTGCTGCCCATATCTCCTATGGGTCCCACAGACCTTTCTCTTCTAAATTCCCTCCCTCTTCTCTTTACTGTTTCCAAGGCTCCAACTCCAGTAGGCACCCCTGCTAAAACACAGGACACACATGCCAGAAAAACAGGTAAACTACCTACAGACCTCCTCTCTCTCAGTTCCTCAAGATCAAATCTCATACTTGAAACTGCCCCACACTCCATCTCCTTCTAACCTTCCTCTCCTACAACCTTGACTTGTTTCTGCTACCCTAACTGTTGCAGGCACCATTTGCTAACCCAGGGGCAACTCCTCCCAGGGCAACAATCAGGTTGAAGGTGGACCCACACCTCTCCTACTGTTTGAAGATGACCCCCTCTAGTCTTATTCTCAGTTCTGTAACAGGTAACCCACTTTGGTCTTCCTCTTCTCTGTGATCCCATCCACAATGGATCACAAACACCTCTCCTCCAACAATCCTCCCCCTAACTCATGCCAGTATCACAGTATCACAGGGAACACCAGAAGGCATTCCCTATGAACATACCAGCTGAACAGACCAGAAAAAAGCATCATACAGCTATCATACTCTGTAAAAATCCAGAGAGGAAACAGAAGTCAAAGAACAAAACACTTACCCAAAAAAGACAAACCCAGAAAGCAGCGTAGATTCATAATCATCCCCAACTCAGATATCTAGATGCAGCATCAAAACACAAGAAATATAAGCAATATGGTCTCTACTAGAGCCCAGCTATTCTAACACAGCAGGCTCTGATTATATAGCAGAAGCACAAGAATAAATACCTTAAAACAACCTTTATCAATATGATAGACGTCTTTAAAGAGGAAATGAATAAATCTCTTAAAATCAAGTAAGCCAATTAAAAAATACAGCTGAAGAAAAATGAATAAAACTCTTTAAGACTTGAAAATGGAAATGGAATCAATAAATGAAACACAAACTGAGGAAATTTTGGAGGTGGAAAAATCTAGGTAAGAGATTGAAACTACAGACACAAGCATCACCAGCAGATGAAAGAGAGACTCTCAGGCTTAGAAGATGTGATAGGAGAAACTGAAAAGGTGAAACCTAAAGAGTTCCTGACACAAAACAGAAAATCTGGACACTATGACAAAACCAAACCTAAGAGTAATAGGGATAGAAGGAGAAGAATCCGAGCTCAAAGGCCCAGAAAATATGGTTAACAAAATGATAGAAGAAAAATGACCTAACCTAAAGGACATGTCTGTGAAGGTAGAAGAATCTTTAAGACTGTTTCAAGCAGAACATCGGCTGCCAGCTTGAAACCGTGATTTCACTTTGAGTTGTTTGTTTTTACTGTTCCCAGACACCCCTTCTTTTGGAACCTCTCTCCAAGCTGGTACTTGGCAGGCAGAACCCCAAATAGATTGAACCAGAAAAGAAAGTCCTCTCACCATATAATAACCAAAACATTAAACATACAGATCAAAGTAAGAATACTAAAAGCTTCAAGTAAAAAAGGCCAAGTAACACATAAAGGAAGACATTAAAATTACTCTTGACTTCTCAAAAGTTACGCTAAAAACCAGAAGCACCTGGACAGATGTCCTGCAGGCTCTAAGGGACCACAGATGCCAAATCAGATTAATATACCCAGCAAAACTCTCAATCACCATAGATGGAGAAAACAAGGTATTCCGTGACAAAGTAGTATTGAAGCATCAATATATCAACAAATTTATCTATTCATAATCCACCTCTACAGAAGATATTCCAAGGAAGACTCCAATCCAAGGATGTTAACTACACCTAGGAAAATATGGAAAATCCCGGTCTCTCTGGGCTGATGTCCTGAGCGGACCTTGGGCACAGGCTCTGCAGCCAGTCCCACAAAACCCAGAGGAAGCTCCTCTCCCAGGCGCTCTGACACTCTCAGAATCAGAGGTGAGGAGGACCCAACATCTGTCCCAACATGGGGAGTAACTGGGACCAGCGGGACCAGGCACACAGGAACTCCACCAGCCCAGTGACTCTGATTCCTTCCCATCTGTCTGGGTTAGTGTTCTGAGCAGACCTTGGGCACAGGCTCTGCAGCCAGTCCCACAACACACAGA
>NW_022196894.1:5824214-5827343 GCF_008632895.1 Mastomys coucha
ACATTGTACAATCTATATACACTGTCAGCTTGTATGTTTGTGACAGTGTCTGGCTGTGTACAACATGATGGTCATGAAATCTTACTTCTCCTATCTCAGCCTCTCTATTAGTAGTATTGTTTATTTTATGTTTTACACTATACTATGGTTTTCAGAACAGCTTATATATTTCAAAAGTATTTATATATCCAAGGGAGACATAGACAATTAACTAGGGAGGTGGCTTGTAGGAAAGAGAATAACGAAGAGTGAGACTGAATGCTTTGCTTGACATTTGTAGCTCTTGTATCAAGTTTGAAGAGGACTTTATAAGTTACTCTTTCTCTGAGATGAATGCTTTTCCAAATCATCACCGCCAATGAACCAGATTCTTACCTACACCTAATGTCTGTGCCACCCTCCAAGCAGAATCATTGTTCATTGAAACAGTTGGTGAATGACTTTATGAATAGACTATCTTAATACACCATTTCTTAAATGAATGTAACCTGTTCTCTGTGGGCTGAGAATGAGGTCACTCACTCAAGTCAAATAGCTTTGACCATAGCAGGAAGTCTGTGTCCAAAAATCATGCCTACAATTCATTCCTTGGCGCAGCAGAACTATCAACTCTTAGCTTAGCTACGATGGAGGTAAAATCCTTTGGTGATGTGAGGGTCATTGAAGTACAGCCTTATTACAATGAAATCCAATGTCTAAAAATTGTTCTTATTTAGGGCTTGTACCACAGTAAGATTTTAAACTCTACTAAATACAAAACAAACAAAGAAACAAACAAAGTCTTTCTATATTTATGTTCATTTAAGATAATACTAGTAGTGATGTATTATTTTGAAATATACAGTTAATATATTTGTAGTTATTTAAAATTTATATTGAGAAAAATGTATGTATTTTCACTATTGCTGTAGATGAGCATCTACATAAGACTATTAAATTGATTGTTGTTTTATATCAAACAACTTTTATAATACTTATTTTTATTGTTATAATATTTCATAAATTTTAAGGAATATGACAAAAAAGATATTGTAGGTATTGAAGGGGGGTCTGGGAGGCATTTGAGTACAAAAGGGAAACAAGAATGTGATTTAATTCTATTTACTTAAAATATGTTTTTAAATGTTAAATTCAGATAAATTGAAATCATGTAACTTTCCTCATCATAATGCAATAAAAGTTAAAGAAAAAAAAAAAAAGAAAATACAGGAAATCAATACTCCCACACCAGCAAAACCAAATGAAGAGAAAGAAGACCCATACACACAAACACACACACACACATACCCACCCCACCACCACCACCACTAATAACAGGAATAAGCAATCACTGGTCATTGATATCTCTCAATATCAATGGACTCAATTTCCCAATAAAAAGATAAGACTAAGAGAATGGCTATGTAGATCCGATCTGCACCAAGAGCTGAGGCTGATCCACAGCCTGCTGTGCATGGTAACACCAGGAGAGAGCTGCTCTCCCAGGAGTGCTGACACAGGCTTACAGACCCATAGGAAGAACAAGCTCCAGCCAGAGAAGGCAAGAACATCTAACAACAGAGATTAACAGATGGCTAAAGGCAAATGCAAGAATCTTACCACCAGAAACCAATTCTACTTGGCATCATCAGAACCCAGTTCTCCCACCACAGCAAGTCCTGGATACTCCAACACACTGGAAAAGCAAAATGTGGATTTAAAATCACATCTCATGATGCTGATGCAGGATGTTAAGAAGGACATAAATAACTCCCTTAAAGAAATACAGAAGAACACAGGTAAACAGATAGAAGTCCTTAAAGAGAAAACACAAAAGCCCCTTAAAGAATTACAGGAGAACACAGGTAAACAGGTAGAAGCCTTTAAAGAGGAAAAAAAAATACCTTAACAAATTACAGGAAAATACAACCAAACAGGTGAAGGAATTGAACAAAACCATCCAGGACCTAAAAATGGAAGTAGAACAACTCTGGAGATAGAAAACCTACAAAAGAGATTAGGAACCATAGATGCAAGCATCACCAACAGGATATAAGAAATAGAAGAGAGAATCTCAGGTACAGAAGATTCCTTAGAAAACATTGACACAATAATCAAAGAAAATGCAAAATGCAAAAAGATCCTAACTCAAAACATCCAGGAAATCCAGGACACAATGAGAAGACCAAACCTAAGGATAATAGGTATAGATGAGAGTGAAGACCTCCAACTTAAAGAGCCAGTAAATATCTTCAACAAAATCATATAAGAAAACTTCCCTAACTTAAATAAAGAGATGCCCATGAACATACAAGAATCCTACAGAACACCAAATAGATTGGATCAGAAAAGAAATTGCACCAATCATATAATAATCAAAATGCACTAAACAAAGAAAAAATGCTAATAACAGTAAGAAAAAAAAAGATCAAGTAACATATAAAGGCAGACCTAATAGACTTACACTAGACTTCTCACCACAGACTATGAAAGCTAGAAGATCCTGAGCAGATGTCATACAAACCCTAAGAGAAAACAAACGCCAGCCCAGGCTACTATACCCTGCAAAACTCTCAAATACCATAGATGGAAAAACCAAAGCATTCCATGACAAAATAAATTCACACAATATCTGCCTATAAATCCAGCCCTTCAAAGGATAATAAATAGAAAACTCCAACACAAGGAGGGAAACTACACCCTAGAAAAAACAAGAAAATAATCTTCTTTTAAACAAACCAAAAAGAAGAAAGCCACAAAAACATAATTCCACCACTAACAACAAAAATAACAGGAAGAAACAATCTTTTTTTTTTCTTTTTATCTCTTAATATCAGTGTACTCAATTCCCTGTTCATTAGTCTATGTCAAAAAGACATAGACTAATGAACAGGAGCCAACATTTTGCTGCATACAGGAAACGTAAAACAAAAGGATATACCTTCTTCTCAGCACCTCATGGCACCTTCTCCAAAACTGACCATATAATTGGTCACAAACCAGGCCTCAGCAGATACAAGAAGATTGAAATAATCCCATGTATCCTATCAGATCATCAAGGACTAAGGCTGGTCTTAAATACCAACATAAACAATAGAATGCCCACATACACATGGAAGCTTAACAACACTCTACTCAATGATAACTTGG
>NW_022196894.1:5828343-5848953 GCF_008632895.1 Mastomys coucha
TGGAAAGGAAGAAGTCAAATTATGACTATTTGCTGATGATATGATAGTATACTTAAGTGACCCCAAAATTTGCACCAGAGAGCTCCTCAACCTGATAAACAACTTCAGCAAAGTAGCTGGATATAAAATTAACTCAAACAAATCAGTGGCCTTCCTCTACAAAAACGGTAAACAGATTGAGAAAGAAATTAGGGAAACAACAACCTTTACAGTAGTCACAAATAATATAAAATACCTTGGTATGGCACTAACTAAGTAAAAGATCTTTTGACAAGAACTTCAAGTCTCTGAAGAAGGAAATTGAAGAAGATCTCAGAGGATGGAAAGATCTCCCATGCTCGTGGATTGGCAGGATCAATATAGTAAAAATGGCCATCTTGCTGAAAGCAATCTACAAATTCAATGTAATCCCCATCAAAATTCAAACTCAATTCACAGACTTAGAAAGAGCAATTTGAAAATTCATCTGGAATAACAAAAAACCCAGTATAGCCAAAACTATTCTCAACAATAAAGGAACCTCTGGTGTAATAACTATCCTGGACATTAAGGTGTACTACAGAGCAGTTGTGATAAAAAACTGCATGGTATTACTACAGTGACAGGCAGGTAGATCAATGGAATAGAATTAAAGGCCCAGAAATGAACCCACAAACCTATGGCCACTTGATCTTTGACAAAAGAGCTAAAACCATCCAGTGGAAAAAAATACAGCCTTTTCAACAAATGGTGCTGGCTCAACTGGCAGTTAGCATGTAGAAGAATGCAAATCAATCCATTCTTATCTCCTGGATCAAGAACCTCCACATAAGACCAGATACACTGAAACTAATAGAAAATAAAGTGGAGAAGAGCCCTGAGTACATGGGCACAAGGGAAAATTTCCTGAACAAAACGCCAATAGCTTCTGCTCCAAGATCAAGAATTGACAAATGGGACCTCATAAAGTTGCAAAGCTTCTGTAAGGCAAAAGACACTGTCAATAGGACAAAATGGCAACCAATAAATTGGTAAAAGATCTTTACCAATCCTATTTCTGAAAGAGGGCCTAATATCCAATATATACAAAGAACTCAAGAAGTTAGACTCCAGAGAACCAAATAACACTATCAAAAATGGGGTACAGAGCTAAACAAAAAATTCTCAACTGAAGAATACCGAATGGCTGAGAAGCACTTAAAGAAATGTTCAACATCCTTAGTCATCAAGGAAATGCAAATCAAAACAGCTCTGAGATTCCACCTCACACCAGTCAAAATGGCTATGATCAAAACCTCAGGGGACAGCAGATGCTGTCAAGATTGTGGAAAAAGAGGAACACTCATTCATTGCTGGTGGCATTGCAACCTGGTACAACAACTCTGAAAATCAGTTTGTCAGTGCCTCAGGAAATTGGACATAATACTACCAGAGGACCCAGCTATACCACTCCTGAGCGTATACCCAGAAGATGCTCCAACATGTAATAAGGACACATGCTCCACCATGTTCATAGTAGCCTTATATATAATAGCCAGAAACTGGAAACAACCCAGTTGTCCATCAACAGAGGAATGGATAGATAATGTGGTATATCTACACAATGGTGTACTACTCAGCTATTAAAAATAATGACTCTATGAGATTCTTAGGGAAATGGATGGATCTGGAGAATATCATCCTGAGTGAGGTAACCCAATCACAAAAGAACACACATGGTATGCATTCTCTGATAAGTGGTTATTAGCCTAGAAGATCTGAATACACAAAGTCCAATCCTCAAACCACAAGAAACTCAAGAAGAAGGAAGACCAAAGTGTGGATATTTCATTCCTTCTTAAAAGGGGGAACAAAATATCCATGGAAGGAGTTGTAGAGACTAACTATGGAGAAGAGACTGAAGGAAGGACAATCCATAGACTGCTCCACCTGGGAACCTTCCCATATTCAATCATCAAATCCAGACACTTTTGTGAATGCCAACAAGGGCTGGCTGACAGGAGCCTGATATAGCTGTTTCCTGAGAGGCTCTGATAGTATCCGAATAATACAGAAGTAGAGGCTCACAGCCATCCATTGGACTGAGCACAGGGTCCCCAGTGAAGGAGCTAGAGAAAGGACCCAAGGAGCTGAAAGGTTTGCATCCCCTTAGGACGAACAACAATATGAACTAGCTAGTACCCTCAGAGCTCCCAGGGACTAAACCACCAAGCAAAGAGTAAACATGGTCGGACTCATGGCTTCAGCTGCTTATGTATCAGAGGATTGCCTTGTTGGTTACCAATGCGAGGAGAGGCCCTTGGCCCTGCGAAGGCTCTATAGTCCAGTGTAGGGGAATTCCAGGGCCAGGGAGTGGAAGTGGGTGTGTTGGTGAGCAGGGAAAGGAAGAGGGAATAGGATTTGTTTGTTTGTTTGTTTGTTTGTTCGTTTTGTTTTTTGTTTTTTCTTTCAGAGTAGAAACTTATTAAAGGGGATATAATCTGAAATGTAAATAAAAGACTGTATCTAATTAAAAAAAAAAGAATTTCAGTGGTTATGGTGTCTCTTTACAGCACTAAAACCCTAAGGCACTGTTCTATATGCAAATGACAAGTGGACTTAGAAAGAAATCATGGAAACAACACCCTCTACTGTAGCTACAAATAACATAAATTATTGGGAAATCTCTGACCAAACAAGTAAAAGACTCATATGACAAAATCTTTAAATCTTTGAAGAAATAAATTGAAGAAGATCTCAGACGATGGAAAGATATCCCATGCTTATAGGTTGGTAAGATTAACATAATGAAAATGATCATCCTACCAAAAGTAATCTACAGATTCAGTGCAACCCCCTCAAAATTCCAGCACAATTGTTTACAGACCTTGAAAGGACAATACTCAATTTCATATGGAAATACAAAAAAACAAGGATAGCAAAAAGAATCCTGAACAATAAAAGAACATCTGGTGGTATCATCATTCCTGATTTCAAGCAGTACTACAGAAGTATAGCAACAAAAAAACCATATCCTATTGGCATAAAAAGAGACATCTTGATCAATGGAATCAAATTGGAGGCCTAGGCATAAGTGCACACATCTATGGACACCTGATTCTTGATAAGGAAACCATAAATAAACACTGGAAAACAGACAACATCTTCAACAAAATATCCTGGTCAAACTGGATGTCAGCCTGTAGAAGAATGCAAATGTATCCATATCCACCATTCTGCACAAAACTCAAGTCCAAGTGGATCAAAGGCCTCACCATAAATCTAGATAGACTGAACACAGTGGAAGAGAAAGTGTGAAATAGTCTTGAATGCATTGACACAGGAGACAACTTCTTAAGCAGAAAATCATTACCACGAGCACTAAGATCAACAATCAATAAATGGGACCTCAAGAAACTAAGAAGCTTGTGTAAGGTAAAGGTCACTGTCTATAGGAAAAAATGGAAAAAGATTGTCACTAATTCCATATTTGACAAAGGGCTAATATGCAAAATACATAAAGAACTCAAGAAACTAGACATCAATAAATCAAATAATCCAATTAAAATGGGGTACAGATCTCAACAGAAGAATTGTAAAAATTATTTAATCCTGACCTGGGGATTCTACCATGCCTTCATTATTCAGTTCCCAGATGAAAGACACATACAACTTTTATATTTACAATAATATTAAATAACAAAAGGGTTGGGCAGATACCTATCCTCTATGTTATTAGAACCTACTTTCCTATAGGTAACCCCGAGTTATTACTTACTATGTTTTATCTGGTTTGCTCTTAACTCCAATTCGTCAACCCCAAGTGCCACGTTTTCATGAACTCACCTAACCAATGGTGGCTTCTCCTTCTCCTTCACCTTCTTTCCCCAGTTCATTGTTCTCCTCTGATCCCCTAAGCTGAGGAACCTTAAACCTCATCTATGGTTCTTTTACCCAGCTATTGGCTTTTGGCATCTTTATTCACCAATCAGAAATAATCAGCAAAGTCACATAGCATTACTTGGGTCTACATGAAGACTATCTTGTCTCTGGGGCACCCAGATCTTGAGGAGACAATATTAACATTAAAATACAAACAACACCAGGGTAACTCACTAAAGTGGTTGAGAAACATTTAATGAAAGTTCAACATCCCTAGCTAGCAGGGAAAAACAAACGAAAACTTCTTTGAAGTCCATCTTATACCTGTCAAAATGGCTAAGATCAAAACCACAAGTGACATTTCATGCTGTCCCATGATGTGAAGCAAGGGGAACACTCCTGCATTGCTGGTGGGAGTGCAGCTGAGTACTGCCACTGTGGTGACCAATGTTTTGATTCCTCAGATTCTGGCTTTGTTCAGTTGTGTGACTATCTTTCCACTTCACTTATTTAACCCTTATTTTCATTTGTAAGACGGTGATTAAAAGAAAATCTCTACTTCATTGGGTTGCTGCAAATCAAATGGACAAGTCATGCAGAGCTCTATCCAAGTACTTTGCACATGGCCTGTAGCTGTGATCACTCCAAGCTGGAAGCTCTCATGGCCCTAAGCACTGGCACAGCTTATAAATATGTAAGTGAAGGTCAGTAAGGCTAGCTCCTAGGATAAAGAAAAACTCTACCCCCTGTTTCCCAGACTAAATATTTGGAGTTCATAAAAACAAGAAGGGGGTGGCTGCTTTCTAAGGATGACTTCAAAATCAGAATTAAAAATGTAGGGCATGCCGTGTCATCCCTTCTTTCTGCCCCAGTGCCTGTTTGTTTGTTGAGAAATGAAAACCTTTCTATGAAGATAAGAGCATGGAGAGTCAGTGTCTCAGTCTGCGCTCTGCTCTGCTCTCACAGGTTTATAAGTACATTCTATTACACTAAGCAGTGGTTCATCATAATGCCTGGGTATGACCAGCTAGAAGTCACTGGCTTATCAGATGGTGCCTTTCACATGAATGACATTTCATATTTTCTGCAGGAACAAGATGCAGTATTTCTAGCATTTGTATAACATGAGCAGATTATCTAACTACATATTTTAAAAGATCTTGTCACAATCTGAATTGAAATCAGTAGTAGTGGGAGTCTGAGGTACTCTCTGTAAGCTCCAAGACCCTGGAGAAATGACACTATAGCCATATCTCAAGATGGAATGAACTAATGCACCCTTTTCTCGAACTGTGAATGTCTAATTGGAAGCTGTTTCAATTGGCCAGTGTTTCAATTGCAGAAATTATACAGCTGACTTTGAAACTTCTGTTTGCTGTTGGGAGATGGGCAAAAAGAACACTAGCCTAGTGAGTGGCCTTGAGGGTCTGCTGAGAAAACACACAAAGTGCGGTAACATTGACCTCCAGAAGGCACACAGTTAATTAATATTTATGATCAGTAATTCTCTCTCATTTTATTCTTCTCTCCCAAGCTTCTCATCTGAAAAAATGTGGGAGTTGAATTTCTGGTTTCTATGTCTTCTCACTAATGTTATTCTGGTGAATGCCTAGAGTCCAGCACAGGGACTTGGAAGAACCATGTAGACAGGAGACCCAGACAAATGGCAGGTGCCAAGCTGACAGGCATTGGCAAAATCAAAGGACTGCTTTATGCATATGAAGAGAATCAAACACACCCTGAAATAGAGATCTTCTTTTAGGAACATAATGAGTTCCTCCACCCAGGAATTTCAGGATAGAGAAATCAGGTAGCAGTGACTTTAGTTGGACTCAAAATTACAGTTTGAATGTAAATCCATACTTTGATCCCAGGCAGGCAATAACATAGGCATTCCCTGTGGGAAGTCTACATCCTTCATCTACAAACATTAAAATGGAGGCTTGCTTGTATAGGTACAATAAAGGCAAAATCTGTATTTTTTATTGACACAGTACCAATGATTTCGAGGTTGGAAGTGCACAGAACAGGGAGGTTCTCTATGTATGTGCACAAGGCCTCATTCTAACCATGTTCTATGTTAACTCGTTCCTGAGATCACCCTATAATGTCAGAACTAGTTTTATCTGAGATACCGGAAAAGAGGCAGCCCAAAGAGATAGAGCTAATAAAAAGCAGGGTGGGGATTTGACTGTTTTTGGCTCCAAAGACACTGCTCTTAATTGTTGCTTCTGGAAAGCTTTATCTTCCTATTAGAGCCATGATGGAAATAAATTTTCCTGGTTATCCACAAATATTCATTATTACCCAGAAGGATTGTTTCAGACCATGTAGAGATCCACACTCTTGTGTGCATTAGACTGTATAAATTATCAGACAATGGCCATTCGAACCAAGCAGGCCTATAGGACTAACCAAGCTAATCAAACCCTCCTTGTCCCTGGCTGTAGTCTAAGCAGTAGGACAGTGTTCACCAGACCTTGTTAATGGCAGTGATGGGGCAGAATCACTGCTAGGGAAATCTAAGGTAAAGATTTGCTCCCAGTGTGGGTCTAGTTTCTAAAGGAAGGCTATTACTAGACAATGTTTTAATACCAGTCTCACTCCCCATCTACCCCCAAATCTCTATTGGTGCTAGAAACTCTAGGAGATAATATTTCTTTTGGTAATGTGTTCTTTTATGTCATTTCTGAGAAAGATTTGACAGAATTACAGGGGAAAAATAACATCCTATATTATATATTGATTCATTTACTGTTGCAGTGTGGGGGTGGGACCTATGCCCTGTGTGTACTAGGAAGGTGCTTGGCTACTGACCACACCCTGAGTCCAGAGAATTACATTTTAAAAGGAAAAACTAAACCAAGTCCTTAAGAAGAGGGTTGAGATGTAGCTTTATTTATTTTGGCTCCATAAGCATCCTGCCCTGCAAGATATGGCTCATGAATCTCATAATAATGTATGTGATTCACATGTAGAAGCAGACAGGCTGTCTAGGAGTGAGATCTGAGCAGAGAAGCAATGTGGAATATCCTGAACCCCTTTCTTCACCCCAGACTCCAGCAGAGCCCAATGAGTCCCCTTGATGTATGTAGCTGAAGACTTCATTTGAGTAATGTGATTTTGTTCCATAAACTAGATTGAAAAGCAGTGATAGATGTCAGTATGCATGGTGAATGCTCAAGCGGTGCTTCTTAAATTTTAATGTGTGTGCAAGTCACCTGGGGAGCTGTTAAAATGTGCATCCTCTCTCAGCAATCAGATTAGCTTCCCGTGGCTGCCATAACACATTACCAAGACTTGGCAGCTTAAAACAACACGAACTTATTATTGCACAGTTCTGATGGCCAGAAGTTTAAGGTGTCAGTAGACTTGGTTGAGTTAATTAAGCCAATTTCCTCTACAAAGACCTTTATTTCGGATAACGTCACTTTCTAGGTACTAAGTGCATCTATCTCATGGATGGACGGGGGCAGGGTACAATGTTGCTCAGAACACTGGTGCTGAGATGAGGTTGGAATATGAGATACTGAGTTAATAATAGGCACTGAGCTTTACTGCTCAACAGAGCACAGTTTAGAAGTAAGACCGCTTGAGCATGAACTGATCATTTGCAGTGCCTCACAGTTTATTGTGATAGCCATTTTTGATTATTAGACTTAAAAAATGCCTATGAGATAACTATCCTCTTTCTGACTGGACTTAAGGCCTGCTCCACAGAGAGAATTTCATACCAGATACTATAATCTTGGCCAAAATCTCATGGAAGGGGGAAGCCATAGGCCCTGGGAGTAGAGCCTGCTATTGTTATTTTGGTAAATGGTCAAGTTGATTTCTAAAGATTCATGTTTATACTCATCTACCTGGGAGGCTGTCAGGCATGGTCAATGAAGCTTCTGGAGAAATGCATAACCAGTTAGAGAGCAGAGAATGAGACTGTGTGCTCCAACATAAACAGGACATGTATATTAACCCTCCCTTCCTCACCAAGGCTCCAGGAAGGTCATGGAAGATGGGGTGTAAAGAGTGTAAGAAGCAGAGATGGGGAGGGGTACTGTGAGATTCTGTCTTCTGGATGGGACATACCCAGTCCACCCATGAATACACAGCATGTGTGGTTCCAAGATCGAGACAGGCAAATCTCAGCACAAAGATGGAAGATGAATGCCTTCCAGGCTCTACCTCTTACAAAGGAGCTACTGCAATGGACAGAGGGATATCCACTCTTTTTTTGAGGATATGGCCACTGGTAAGTAGATTTCCCATGCTTCAGTGGCTGGACCCACACACATGCACACATGGAAACCCTTAGGTAGACTTAGTAGGCTATTGTCATAGTTTTTTGTTAACTGACATAAACCAGGACACTCTAGGAAGACAAAATCTCATTGAAAAACAAGTCTCTGGGGCATTTTCTTGGTTGTTAAATGACATGCCAGTGTCCAGCTCACTGGCCTGATGCCATTCCTGAGCAGGTTGATCTAGGTGTATAAGAAAAGTAGTCAAGAGATCTAGGGGAAATGAGCCAGTAAGCAGCATTCCTCCATAGTCTTGCCCACGTTCCAACCTTCACTTCCCTTCATGATGATCTGCAAGATGAAATAAACTATTTCCTATCGATGGATGATGTTTTGTGTCAGTGTTTTATCACAGCAACAGAAAACAAACTTAGACAGTTACCTTTAAAAAAGGGACATATTGTTTGGAAGGAGCTATATTGGAGGAATATGGCCAGGAGGGAGTGGGGAGGATGTTTAGTAGTGATGAGGGGGATAGTTCAGTTGATGAAGTACTTGCTGCGCAAACATGAGGACTTGAGTTGGTGTCTCCAGTGCCCACCTAAATATGTTACCTCTGTTGCCATTCACCTCCAGCCCTGGCACTGGTAGGGGAAAAATAGTGGGTAGGGACAGGCAGAGCCTTAGAACTTCTTAGCAGGTAGCCTAGATAAACTGATGAGTTCCATGTTCAATGAGAGACCCTGTTTCTAAAACTAAAGTTGAGGGTGATAGAGGAAGATTCCTATGTCAGCTGCTGGCCTCACATACATGCATACATCCACAAAAACACATACCTACACAACACAGAGAGACAAGCCTATCATATACACACACATACACACACACATACACACACACACACACACACACACACACACACACACACACAAGGAGGTTAGTGAAGTACACCACTGGGTGTCTATAATGGCATTTCCAGAAACAATTGAATCATGAGGGCTCTAATTAATCCTTTCATAATATTTTGGCATTACTGAGGAGCAGGGAAAGGTAGGAGGTGGGATTTGGTTGGAGCAAGTAGGTGAGGGCACTCTTGGGAGTCATGTACTGTTCTGTCCCCTATCTGCTTACTGAATGCTATGCGATGTGAAGTGCCCAGGTCTATCCCACCTTTTCACCAAGACAATATGATACCCCTGAAATTGAGAGCCAAAATAAACAGTCCCTTCCTTTAATTGTCATTCCAGGCAGTTCCTCACATTGATGTAAAAGTAACAAATGCAGTTATACACATGATTGATGCCTGCCCAAGACTACTGTAGACCATAGACTTTAATCCAGATTTCTTCAACTCCTACAAAGTGTGTGTGTGTACACTTATGGTTATATGTAAAGATGTGTATGTCTGTGTATGTATAAGCCAGAAAAGGGTGTCAGATGTCCTTTTCATCATTTACTGCCAGTTCCTCTGGTATAAAATCTCTTCCTAAACCTGGACCCATGTTTCAGTTAGGCTGGGGACCAGTAATCCCACTGAGCCTCCTGTCTCTGCCCTGGTCAGAGTTAGTGCTGCAGGTGTTTCAAGGGTATGCCAGTCAGCTTGTTATGGGGTTGCCTGAATTCAAACTCCTATTCTCATGACAGTGGAGCATGGGCTTTTAATCACCAAGCCATCTTTCCATTCCCACCTTAAACCTTCTGAGAATGCAATGTGACTGCGTGTGGGGACAGTTACCATTTGCATGTACTGGACAAGCATATCCCAAGTCTCTGATTCCTAACAAGACAACTGGCTACTGGCTAGGGAGGTCACACCCAGATTATTCAAATAGTATAATAATTTCTGTGCCATTATTTTTTATTATTGAAGCTTCCAGAAGTCTCTTCTTACCAGTGTAATGTATAATAATATTACATGTGCTTCTATTGAAAGGAGTGATTACAGATAGCAGAGTGTCCTTATCATTTAACTTAGGTCACCACAACAAAGCTATATTTTCCTCTGCAGGGTTGGGGGGAGACCAGAGTGATTTTCCAGCTGACTCTAGACTCTAATTGGCTCATTGAGTTAAAATGACTCTCCCACCGTGTATTAGTTGTATAAACCTGGGCAGAACCACCATGTATTAGCTGTATAACCCTGGGCAGACTTACGATGTATGAGCTGTATAACCCTGGGCTAGCCCATTGCCTTTCTCATCTCAGTTTTCTCATCTGAAAGTATCTGGAAATTAACAGGACTTCTTCCCCAGATTTGTTTTGAATATCTAAGAGCTAATACTTAGAAAGCACCTGGAATGTTTCCCAGTGCATAATCAACCCTCAAAACTGTAACTGATTTTAATATTATACTTATATTATTATGTCCCTGTAGCTTATTCATGATTCTGATTTACTTCCACTGTCTTATCTGCATGTTTTTTAATAGAGAGATTTGTCCAGGGACAATGATAACAGAATCCATTTCCATGTACCTTTTAATTTAATTTCATTTTTTTAATTTGTTGATTTAATTTATAGCTTGCTCATCCTCAGGATATGAGGCAGAGAGGAGATCTATAATCCTTGACACTGGCTACCTGGGGGTTTCTCTAGATTGTTGTTCTGACCTGAGTCCTATGCATATATGAAATGCCTAGCTGTCTCCTCTAGAGAGGCGCGGCATAGAGGAGATTATAATGCCTGTCTGTCCTTGGGTCAACAATGATAAATGCTGCTAGTCCCTGAAGGCCACTGTGGATAATAATGCTGTGACAGATCTTCCTGGGAAATCTCTGTTTGCTCTAAGTGACAACCCGGGAGAGGCCAGGCTACCATCAGAAGTCCCCGGGAGACATCCCTAGGTCCCAGCCCGTCTTCTTCCCTTCCCAGTGAAATTTATGTTCAAACTGAAGTTTCCTATTGTCTCATGTATTTGGGAAAAAAAAGCAACAGTCTACCCACTAAAGTCCAAATATTAGAAAAATAAAGCTGATTTCTTCTTCCTGACACATTTCTCTCTCACTTTCATGCTCTTTTTCTCCCCTTTATTTTTTTTTTTAAATTGGGATTATTATATACTTACATTTCTCTTTTTCCTATTCTTTCTCCAAACCATCCCATAAAACTGTCCCCAATCTCACTCACATTGGTTCATACCTTTTTCCTTTTATATTTATATTTTATAACCCACTGAGTATAATTAGAAAGGTTTGGGTGTAGATAAGTATAGGGTTACTTTACTAGTGGCTACTCCACCAGAGAGGTGATTCCTTCAGCAACCAACTGCCAATGTCTCCTCGGAAACATGAAGATGAGGCTCTTGCTAAAGAATCCATACCCTCCCTCTGTCATGAATCTGGGTAAGCTGAGCTGGTGCTGACCTGGAAGCTCACTCTTGCAGGCCTAGCTCTCACAGTGCTAGAAGGTGCTACTCAAGCTTCCAATGGAGCAAAGTTGTCAGCAGTCCTACCCAGCTGTAAGCCCTGGAAGTCACAACGGACTAGCAAGACATTTCAAATGGTACAATGGAGGCATTAATATCTCAAGGTTGCCAATTGCTTTGTAATTAGACTCTAGGTTCCTCAACAGGAGGAAACTCATTCCTAGTCTGGAAACCTAGTTCAGAATCTGTAGCTGGGTGCGTCAGATTCCAGGGGAAAACTACAGCTATTATTTTGTAATGGTAGTTTCTAATTGCCTTCTAATTTCTAATTCTTTACTTGTAAGTACAGTGTTCACCCTTCATCAAAGAAGCTGTGTTTTCCTTTAAGATGGAGGCTGTGACATAAATCCATAACTGATTGAAATGTCTAGAATAACTATGGAGTAACCAGGTGCCCAGCTGAAGATGGGACACCTATAAAAAAAAATCCTGACACTTAAGGCTTAGGTAAATTGTGGAAAAGGAATAGAAAGAGATAGCGTCTTCTGTACATGACAGGGATGCTGCTCACATTAACTCTCAACAATATGGATGCTACATCGTACCAGATGATGTTTCAACATAGAGGGAAATTTCACAAGGTCCTAGTACTGTTAAATGAAGAGCTACAGCCATTCAATGGCTGCTGAGGGAGGCAGAACCAGTTTTCTTCAGAGATGCATCCTCAATTCTAAGTGAAACTAATTGGTCTTAGAGGGTCCAATTATTATATATTAATATTATATATATTAATTCTTGTTTTGTCATAGCAATAGAAGTCCTAAAGTAACAATTGATAAAATGCTGATTATAAACGAAGTGAATTTGGGATGGAGTTGGGACATAGAAATGGTTGAAGGAGGAAGGAGAGGCATGGAAATGATACAAATACAGTGTTCTCATGTATGAAATTCTCAAAGAAATTAAAAATATCTACATGGTAATATGTAATATAATTAATTTAAATATGTAATAGCTAATATAATATATAAACATTGTATATAAACAGTTTGCTCTTCATATACATGAATTCTGCATCCATGAACTCTATCAACCACTAATAAAAATACTTTAAAACCACTTCACATATAAGATCAATCCAGGTCATGCCAACATGGATGAAAGAGTTGCTCTTGGCATCCTACCCCTAGCTGAGGAGTTGTTGGCAGTTGAGGGATATTATAGAAGGGGAAGTCATGTTTTCGATGTATGTGGCCATTAGTAGGTTTTGATATCATACTCAGATATAGCATCATGGATGGGATTGTGGGTTACCAAATCAAATCAAAGCAAACCAACAAAAACAAAGGCAGACATGAGATGAAAAGGTGAGGTGATGAGGGAGGCTCAGGGTGAATGGCAAGGAGGAGATGTATACGAACAAAATGCAGTGTATACATTAATAAAATCTATCTAATAATAAATGAAAATATTCTTTAGACATTGCATGTATTCAGAGATTGATAAGCTTTTATCTCTCCATTACTTCTTAAGCAATGGAAAGCAACAGCTATTTACATACCATTTACATTCTATTGAATATGAATGATGATTTCAAATATACAAGATGATGTGTAGAGACTATGTACAAATATTTTGCCCTTCTTAGCAGAACTTGAACATCTGAGGAGTTGAGCACCTCTAAGGAGTCTGCCCTAGTCAGCATGAACTGTCAACTTGATACACATAGAATCACCTGACAAAAACCAGTCTCGGCTGGGCACTTGTCCTTATCCGGTTGGTCTGTGGGTGTTTCTGAGGGATTGCCTTATTGTTAATAAAGACACTGTAGGTGATACATTAGGTGATGCTGGGCTGTGTAAGAAGCTAGCTGAGCATGGGTCTATGAGTGAACCAGCAAGCTGTGCTTACTCATGAGAGCTAGCTTCAGGTCCCTTCCTTAGCTCTGCTCAATGATGGATTTTGACCTGGAAATGTAATCCAAATAAATGCCTTCCTTCTCTAGGTTGCTTTGGGTCAGTGTTTTATCAAAGCAATAGCAAGCAAATTAGAATGGGATCCTGGAATGAATTTCCTATGGACACCAATACAGAACTATATGGTGTTTTGTTAGTGTGATTATGATAATTTTATGCATTTGATTATGATTATTTATAATCATGCAGTTAATCTTCTAATGATATTTAAAATATATTTGCATATAACTAAATATTTTCCAACCCAATGCCAATTTCACAGTTAATAATGATAACACATCAGCTCTCCATAAAATTCAAAGCACACATATCCAGACTTACTTATGGATTCCAGAAATAATCAGAACAGGCCATTGAGTTTCATGGTCTGCTCATAGACACGTCTCACAATGGATGATGGATGCTTTTATATATTTGTTGCGTATGAGAAATCAGTAGCTAACTGGTGAGAAAATTACCTGTCAGTTTCCAGAATGCACGGATGTGATAAGCAAGCCACACTATTGTACGATTATAACAAACGGAATCTATCAGACAGACTTTGGCAACTGACATTTCTTAGAGTTAGGAGATTTGATTCACAGGATTTTTTTTTGATTGGTTCAATAAAGTAGACAAGCCAAAGAATCTTTATTGGAGTTTTATGTTGCTTTGATTTCTCACAGAGACCACAGACCCAGTACGGTTAACACATTTTTTCCTGTTTTGTGTAAGGGAAGACTGAAGCATGGGAAGAATACCAGATGTTAGTCTTGATGTGGTGCTGGGAATTGAACCCAGTACTTTGTGTATGGTAAGCAAGGATTCTAACTCTGGGTACCACAGCAGATTGGATGTTATGCTATGTCCTTCTAGTTTTGCTTTGGTCCTACTCCACTAAGCTTTATGATCCAGAGGTGGGACTCTGGATTTTCACCTTGGTTCCCCTACCATTTGAGTTTTCTGGTTAGACTTAGACAATGAAAGAGGCCAGCAGGAGACTGAAGCACTAGGAAGGACAGCGATTGATCCCTGATGGGCTATGAATAAGCAGGGACAGCCCTCTTCTACTAAAGACTTACAATACCTTGTATCAAGTGCTATGTTTTGGTTCTCAAATAACTCCTAAAGGCCCATGTTAAAGGCTTGGTCTCCAACCCATAGGATGATGGTAGGCTCTTCAGGATGTCTTCAGAAGTCAGGACTAACAGGGGATATTGACAGTCTGCATTCACCATCCTCCCCCTCCTCTTCTTTCCAGTCACTGTGATGTGAATAGGCCTCATCTACTACACGCTCCTGCCATGGTGCACAGTCACCACAGACCCAAAGCAACAAGGCAAGAGAGCCAGAACTGAGAACTCTAAAACTGTGAGCCAAAAGAAGTCTCTGTAGCTGTGAGGTTGGTGGTCCCAAGTATTTAGTCACTGTGATGCTGAGCTACTTAGCACAGCCAGGTGGTGCAGGTAATAACAGAATAGAGAAGGGTGGAGCCATGCAGGGAAAGGACTCTACAGTTCTTAGAGTTCAGACACAGTGAATTTAAGATACTCCCTAAACTACCCAGTAGGGGGCGCATCAGATACCACAAGGAGGGTCTCCCTCCCAGAATCCAGTGGACAGCACACTCAGCTGGAGATGAAAGGGAAGCCAAGGGGGTTGATGCTGAGCTGCCAGGCAGTGTATCAAGGGTAAGAACCGAAGGGCTAAAACTGAGCCCTAGGGGAAGACAAAATGAGGAGCTAGGGATATGAGTTTGAAAGGCTGGGGACTCTGGTAAGGATGATAAAATTAAGAAAACATTTGGGATCCTGAAAATCTCAGCAGAGTATTAAAGAAGGACCAGAAAGGGTCACAGAGATTAAGAGTCAGAAGATTTCATGTACATGTTGAGTGTTTCGTTCCACCATGTTCGAAGCACGTGGTTCAATAGCACCAAGCACAGGAGTGACATTGCATAGTGTCTCCACACTCTAGTGCCATCCACTGTTATCTGTTCCTTGAAGGTGGATGTGATGTAAGCAGCTGAATCCACAGATTCCCAATGCTATCTCCTTCACCCCCCACCAGCCGATCTTTTAGTCTCCATGGAACCACCTAGTCTGGATAATTATGTAAAAAGAATTATTTAGTATTTGCATATCCAGTGTGTCTCTTAAGATTCTGAGTACTAAGGAATGATGTCTTTAAGGAGTGTGCTCCGTAGTTTCACTGGAGAAGAGGCATATTTAAGATTCCAACTAATTACCAGTAAACTAATATAAAGTGAGACAAAGCCTTTTCAGCTACTGACAAAACTTCACAAATTGCTGTAAAATCTTTGGTTTGTACACACCTTCCAGTATTTTATGTTTAAAGTGTTCATGTCTTGAACATTCTAGTACTGTATATAACAAAGACATCTAAACTTACTGTCTTAGTTTCTTTTTCTTTCCATCCTGCTATACAAAATACCTGGTAAAAACAATTTAATAAAGAACAGGTTTATTAGTGAGTACAGATCATGCATGTCCTTTTGGTTCTGAGTTACGTTACTCAGGATGATATTTTCTAGTTCTATCCATTTACCTGCAAAACTCAGGATGTCCTCATTCTTAATAGCTGAGTAGTATTCCATTGTGTAAGTGAACCACATTTTCTGCATCCATTCTTCTGTCATGGGACATCTAGGTTGTTTCCAGCTTCTGGCTGTCACAAATAAGACCGCTATGAACATAGTGGAACACGTGCCCCTGTGGCATGGTGGGCATCTTTTGGGTATATTCCCAAGAGTAGTATAGCTGAGTCTTCAGGTACATTTATTTCCAATTTTCTGAGGAATCTCTAGATTGGTTTCCAGAGTGGTTGTACTAGTTTGCAACCCCACCAGCAATGGAAAAGTGTTCCTCTTTTGCCACATCCTCTTCAACATGTGTTGTTACCTGAGGTTTTGATCTTAGTCAATCTGATTGGTGCAATTCTTATCCATTCTCAGGGTTGTTTTGGTTTGCATTTCTCTAATCACTAAGGACTTTGAACATTTCTTTAGGTGCTTCTTAGCCATTTGAGATTCCTCAGTTGTGAATTCTCTGTTTAGTTCTGTTCCCCATTTTTTGATTGGTTGTTTGGTTTTATGGTGGTTAACTTCTTGAGTTCTTTATATATTTTGGATATTAGCCCTCTATTGATTGTGGGGTTAGCGAAGATTTTTTTCCCAAAAGTGTGCTATACACACACCCACACACACAAATGGTACAGAATACTCAAGATACAGTCCATAGAGCTCAAAAAGATCAACAAGCTGAAGGGCCCATGTGAGAACACCTCAGTCCCACTTGGGAGAGAGAAGAAAGCAATCACAAGTGGAGGGAGGGAGGGACCTGGGAGAGAAAGTGGATGGGGTTGAGGGAGGACAACCTGATCTGGTATTGGGTGAGAGAAAAGGACTGGAGCCCTGAGGGTCAACAGAAAGAATGGAAACAGGCAACCTCAGGAGATAGGACCCTCCAGAATGCTCTAGAGGCCTGGGAGGTGAGAGATTCTTAGGACAAAGGGAGGGATCTTAGATGAAATGCCTGACAGTAGGGAGAGGGAACTTATAGAGCCCACCTCTAGCAGGAAGACAGGACATCAAGTGAAGGATGGGATTGTCATCCCACAGTCACAACTCTGACTCATAGAAAGAATTGCAGGGATGGAAATGGAGAGGAGCCTGAGGAAAAGATGGTCAAGTGACAGGCCCAAGTGGGATCCAGCTCAAGGGGAGGTCCCAAGGCCTCACAGTATTACTGAGGCTATGGAGTGTTCACAAAAAGGGACCTATCGTGATGGCACTCTGGAAGACCCAACAAGCAGCTGAAAGAGTCAGATGCAGATATTTGCACCCAGCCAATGGACAGAAGCAGCTGACCCCTGTTGTTGAATCAGGGAAGGCTGAAAGAAGCTGAAGAGAAGGGCAATCCTGTAGGAGGACCAGCAGTCTCAATTAATCTGGACCTCCGAGATCTCTCAAACACTGGACCACCAAACAGGCAGCATACACCAGCTGATATGAGGCCCCCAACACACATACAGTAGAGGACTTCCAGGTCTGTGTTCATTCAAAGATGATGCACCTAACCCTCAAGAGATTGGAGGCCCCAGGGAGTTCAGAGGCCAGGTGGGGTGGGGGGTAGGGACATCTACTTGGAGACAAGAGAAATGGGGCGGAGGTATGGGATATAGAACAGTCGGGGGTCGATGGGGTGGGGAAAATATGGAGTGTAAAAAAATAATTAATTAATTAATTAATTAAAGAGTGGGTTTATTGAGGCTCACGGTTCAAGGTCCTCACCATTGACCTAAGCAGCCAAGGCAGCAGGAGCTTTAAGTAGCTATGAACATCACGTCTACAGTCAAGACAGAAACCAATGAGTGCATGCATGCTACTTCACTGCCTCTCTGAGTTCCAGGCAGTCCAGGATCCTCTGTGCAGGGAATTTTACAACTAGCAATTAAGACAGGTCTTCTAACACCAACGAATATAATAAAGATAAGCCCCCACAGGCACACCCACAGACCTGAAATTGCCCTCAGTTTCACGAACGGGGTTCTCCTCAGCCAGGAGGGAATAAAGGACCTGAAATAAAGGGTTTGAAATGCAAAGAGAAAACATGAAGCCAAGTTGCATCCCAATCAAAGCTCCACTTTACTGAGAATAAACCAGGGTTTTTATAGTCACAGGAGAAACTGAAAACAAGTCTCTAGATTGCACTACAAAGAAAGTTCAGGTGCCAAAGTGTGGGGAGCCGTGAAGGGGAGAGGCATTCGCCATGGCAAGATGGCACCTACTTCCGCTGTTAACTCCTAGTGGACAACTGTTTGCGCATGTGCATGGAGTGAAAAGGACGCCATGTCACGGCCCATCCCGGGGCGTTACGTAGGGTAATGAGCGAACAGCCAATCATGAGCAGACACGCCACGCTGTGGGCAGATACGCCGCACTGTGGTGTATATAAGCAGTGCGGATTTTGGGCTCGCCCCTTTTTTTCCCTATGGATGGAGACAATAAAACGTTGGTTGCTGCAGAAGGAACCTAGTGTGTCCGCGTGTCTTCTTGCTGGCGAGACGACCGCGCGGGCTACACCAAAGTCCCCAGGTTCAGAAGATCTTCAGGCAGCCCGCTGAAATTTTAAAAATTAAGAGTAAAGAGTACTATAGAGATAGTTACTCTTGGCACTGAGGGCAAAGCCTCCTCAATACCCCCTTTTTGTTTTATTAAATATGATTTGAGCATATGGTGGGCTCACTCTATGATGCCTTGTCCTTGAGGCAAGACCTTCCATTGATATCTTTTATCAGGTTCAAGATGATTAACAGCGGGCAGGGTGAATGCAAACCTTTGTCTATCCTGGAGGCCCAGAGGGATGGAAAAAAAGCTGGTGTACTCAGGCGGTGGGCGTGCTCAGGCAGCTTCTTCAAAGACGAACAAACAGTCAACAGAAAGCATCTTTCTTAGCTCCCAGGTATTAGCTCCCAAGCAGAGGCTGCCAGAAGTCCAATGACTGAAGTGAAGAGGGAAGGTAACACAGACCCGTTTCTCAGGTAATTGTAGATTCTGTCAAGGAAACAACACTCACCATCAAATGCACCATCTAGATATAACTGGGATTCTCAAAATGGATTCGTGTCTGGATAAGAGCTGGGTAAAACATTAGAGCTAGCCTAGGATAGCACACTGCTTTCTTGGGTGGAATTCATTGGCTTCAAAGGGCAGTACCAAGTTATTTGGAATTAGATTTGGCAGAGCAGTGGAAGTAAAATAGCTTGTCTGGGGGAAAGTATCCTCAAAGAACCTCAGAGAAGTAGGGGTAGAAGTTAGATTAGTATGAGAAGGTACATGAACACATGTGGGCAATTGGAGACCCAGAGACTGCTGTAGGGTTCTATTGGACTGTTATAACAGGCAACTGTGATAGGAAGTTTTAGAACGTAGTTGTTTAGTTTTCTTTCTCGATTGTTTAATTTGCTTGTTTGATATTTCTCTTTAAAGATGAGAGGGACTTAAATATGCTTTATACACAATACAAAGGACTGAAAAGGGGGAAGAGAAGGAGAGCAAGAAGGAAGGAGGTAGGGTTGGTTGATTATAGGTATGTGACAATCAGATTAGGAGCATAAGGTTGGGAGATGGCTAATACAGAAGGAAGAGGGGTGTGCCCGTCAGGGTTCAGTCAAGAGAAAGGCTAATGATGTAGCATGAAGTTGTTGAGGAGAGAGGATGGAAGATGGAGGTGATAGAGATACTACAGCAGCCTGCAGACACAATTGAGGACCTGTGGGGCAGGGCAGACTGAGTCTTGTATCTGGCTTGTTAGGATATTAATGAAGTGAACATCTGCAAAAGCTGATGGCCTTTTATCACACATAAACATGACCTAAACCAGGAAAAATGAAGGTATATGTAGGAGAAGGAATAGATGTGAGGGTGTCTGCTGTTTCCTGTCAGGTAAGTGAGCAAACATGAAAGGATGTGAGTAAGCTACTGGATGTCTGATGTTTTGCTTCTGTTATCCAACCATCTGATAAAACTCATCCTTATGGGCATAGATAATGATGAGTCATGTAAGAGATGCCTAGGCATGGTGGGAAGCCACCACAGCATAGATAGATTGTAGCCAGTTTGGGGGAAAATGTAAGGATTTTCTAAATTATGAGAGGACACTGTAGTGATATGCAGATTTAGAAGGAAGGATGATGCTAGTGGTGATGATAATGTTATTGATGATCTAAAAAGAGAAGAGAGGCTTGAGATAGCCACAGCTAACCCACATGTGGTCTGCTCTGCACACTTTGTGGTCTCGCCTCTGACAGGCATGATAAAACTATGCCAATAAAAAAAAAGACTGTTTTCAAATGGCATGTGATTTATAAGAAAATCTAAAGTATTAATAAATCAGCTATGGAACTAATGAATGAATTAAGCAAGATCACACACAGTGTTAACACACACACAAATTTTTTTCATAAGGTTTCAAATGTTTATTCATAATGAAATATAATCTAGAAAGCCCCATAATGAAGTTAGTTTATATTTCCCTTGAGTTTAGAATAAGGTAGCAATACCTTATCACAGGAAACCGTGAATTAATCTCTCTTTATATTATACTCCAAGTTTAATTTGACATAGATTGCTGCGCGCTATGTCCCGCCGGCAGGAAAAACGCAGCACAAACGGATTCTTCTGCAGTATAAG
>NW_022196894.1:5853349-5853644 GCF_008632895.1 Mastomys coucha
GATACTAACGGCAAGCCAAATGCCATCTTGTAGTGGTGATGTGCTTATGAAATGGCTTCCTACAATAGATCAAAGGCCTAAGCATTAAATTAGAAATACAAATTTTGAGGAGATACTATAGGTGGATAGCCACACCATTTGGCTCTAAAGATTTTCTAGGTGAGACATAAGAAAAAAAGTGAAAGATAAATCATTCTTCATAAAAACTAAGTATTCTCTGTTCATATGCATATGTATGCTCATACATGTGTGTGTGTGTATGTGTGTGTGTGTGTGTGTGTGTGTGTGTGTGTGT
>NW_022196894.1:5853654-5874769 GCF_008632895.1 Mastomys coucha
GGGGAGAGGAGGAAGGGGAAGGGGGAGGGGGAGGGAGACAGGGAGAGAGAGACAGAGAAAGAGATGAGGTGTTGACCAACCTTGACAATTGTGCTTCAGGAACTGTCTACCTTGCTTTTGAGAAAGGTCTTTCCCTTGAACCTCAGGCCTGCAGACTAGGCCAGGTGGAATGGCAACAAGCTCCAGGGATCTTTTTTTCTCTGTCTCTCCAGCACTAGGATAAAATGTGAACAGTGTCACATCTAGGTTTTGTGTTTGTTTGTTTTAACATGGTATTAGAGGTCCAACTCAAATCCTTATGCTTACACTGCCAACTGAGCTACTTCCCCAGCCCCTAAGTCCCTAAAACTTAAGCATTTTATTTTCAAAAGGTTTTACTTTTAAAATTAACTGTGTGTGTGTGTGTGTGTGTGTGTGTGTGTGTGTCTATGTGAGAGAGAGACACGCATTAACACTTCGCCCACTGAGGCCAGAAGAGGGCAGCAGATCCCCTGGAGCTGGTGTTATAGACAGTTATGAGCTGCACTGAATGCTTTCTCTGCAGCTCAGTGAAACATGCTTGTATATTAAAAATCACTGTTATTAAAATTAACCAAGAATCCAAAAAATACATACAAAAAATGTAGAACATATGTGTGCCCTGCACCTTTATCAGAGTGCATAGAGAACTTATAAAAATCAGTAGTAGTAGTAGTAGTAGTAGTAGTAGTAGCAATCCTGTTGGGCATGGTAGTACAGTTCCATAATCCCAGCGCTTGAGTGGTAGAGGCAGGATGATGATGAGTATAAAATAGCCTTGGTTGCATAGCAAGTGTGAGGCCAGCCTACACCTTATAAAGACCTCATTAAAAAGATCAGAAACCTTAGCAGAAGCCCATTTGAAAACAAACAATGTCTCAAGACTTTTAAATAAGCGTAAAAAGGTGTGTTCAGTGCCATTAATCAGGATAAAACAGAAACATTAAATTCATAATATGCATACAGCTCTTCTCTCACCTGAGTAGCTAAATTCAAAGAGTGCCATATCAAATGTTGGCAAGGACACAGAGCAACAGACCCTGCAGATATCACTGATATTGGGTGGTATAACCACTGTAGACAAGTAATTGACAGATCCTGTGTAATAGCCTGTGCACCTGCTCACACCAAAGAGCACAGGAAGACTTGTAGGAGATGCTGACACCAAAGAGTGCAGGAAGACTTGTAGGAGATGCTGACACCAAAGAGCGCAGGAAGACTTGTAGGAGATGCTGATGCTGGGCTTTAGAACTGCCTCCAACTGGAGACAAGTGAAGTAGTCATCATTGTAAGCCATCATGTAGTCATCAGTGGAAAAGTGAACAAGCAGTAGCATATTTACACAGTGGCGTGACAACTCAGCAACAAATAGGCATAAACTGCACATGTAACAATGAAGATAAATCACTTAGCTATTGTGCTGAGGGGAATAAGTGAGGCACAGAGGGGAAATGGCATGATGCTATTATTTAGTGGAATGAAATAGGAAAACCTCATCAGTGGTGAGAGGCAGGGAGATGTCATCATTGTGGGGAAGGGACGGGAGGTGGGTATGAGGGGAATTTCTACTATAATAGAAATTCTGCTCTCTATTGATGGGTTATAACACTGTATGAATTTTCCAGACTCACAAAATACACATGTAAGATTTAGACATGACATCTAAACTTAATCTGAAAACAGAATTAACATTTTCTCACTCTGGTTAAGAGGTTGCTTTTCACAGTGCAACAGTCTGTCCATCCTGAAACTGCCTAGTTTTGTATATCCTAGGTTTGAGCAAAAACAAAAAACAAAACAAACAAAAACCCCAAATATTCTGAAGATAGTGAGATCCAGGTTTTATCCCTGTTAGAAAAGGAAGCAGTAAATGGAAATAGGGCACAATGTTCACTGTGCTGTAGAACTGGGATAAGTAATACCAGGATAAACTGATGTGCCACGGACTGGGGTTTCTTACGGGGTCCCTTGTTCTGCAGGACGATGGGTTCTGGCCAGGTGTGTGAGGGATTCGGCTTTGACAAACAGATTAGACACGAGTGGTGTAAGGTCTGAGTGTATTTCTCAAAAATGACATGAGGCTTTTACAATCGTTGCAAAAGAGAAATGAAAAATCTGGCAGCTCAGTAGTCAAGGTACATCTGAGGCCACCTAAAACACACTAGGTCTAAAACAGCAGCCATCTCCTCTGGACTGGTGCAGCACCCCTGGGCTCCAAGTATGTTCGGGCTACATGGTCCTGGCCAGAGTCCCGGGAGGCTGCAGGTGCGCCAGCCAGGAGGGTAGAGGCTTGAATGCTCGAATCCTCAGTGCTGAATGTTCGAATCTTCAATGTTGAATGCTCGAATCTCGAATGCTCACTCTCTTGAATCTCGACTGGTGCTGCACCCCCCGCCCCCAGGCCCAAACGCTCTTGGCCCAGGGGGAGCTCTGGACTGCATGAATGTCCTAGTCCACCTAAGTTCTGGTTCTAGTCCGAGTGCTAGCGAGTCCAAATGCTGAATGCAGACTGCCTGCTGCTGAATGCTCGAATGCTCTATGCTGTCTTTCTGTTAAGCTTTAATGCCCTACCCACAATGCTGGAGGCAATTAGTTAGAATGGCTTAACATTCTAAGCCAGGGTTTAATGCCCTACCCACAATGCTGGAGGCAATTAGTTTGGATGGCTTAACATTCCAAGCCAGGGTTTGACTAGGACATTGGAACATTGGTGAAGGTCAGAGAGCAATGTCCAAATTTTCTTTTTCTAGCTGTTAAGAAATGATATCTTGGTAGGCCCCTAGCACACAAGTATGAGGACATATCTGGGCTACCTCTGAGTTTGGGGTGCCAGGCGACAATGCGGAGGCAGGAGACTGAATTTCCTTGAAGTTTACGCCTCAAATACCACCGTTACGCAAAGTGTGCATGGCACTGATGGTAAGTTTTTCTTGTTTAAAAAGCTTCATATGTACATGCACATGTGTATGTACACATATATGTACACATATATGTCTATGCATCTGTTTATGTGCCTGTGTCTATGCCTGTGTATATATATATATATATATATATATATATATATATATATATATATATGCTTGCATATATGTGTATGCACCAGGCACATGCCTGATATCTGCAGAGCTTAGAAGAATGTGTTGGGTCCACTAGAAGTGGAGTGTCAGGTGGTTGTAAGCTACCATGTATGTAAGTCTCCATGTGTGTAAGCTACCATGTAAGCCACCATGTATGTAAGCCACCATGTATGTGCAGGAATCCTGGTTCTCTGCAAAGGCAGAAATGTGTTCTCTCTCTCTTTTTAAATTGAAAGAAAAGTCTTAATTGACTTTCTTCCATACAATATATTCTGATAACATTTTCCACTCTTTCAATTTTCCCCAGATCCTCCCCACCTCTCCACTCCCTCAAATCCACATCCTTTTTTTCTTTCTCTCATTAGAATGCAAACAAGCCTAAAAAAATAACAAAATAATATAAAATAAAAACAATCAAGATTAGGAAAAATTGAACAAACAGAAAAAAAGCACAAGAAACACAGATGCAGAGACACACACAGTAACCCCATAAAAACAAAATCAGAAACTGTAATAGATCTGTAAGAAAAATTTAAAAGCCCAGACAAAGTATTATGTGAGCTATTGTCAATTGAAGATAGGGAGGGTTAGGGAGGGGGGCTTGTGTCCCCTCAGGGCTCCTCCCTTCTCAGTGCTGGGACCCCATCAGGCTTAGACCTATGCAGCCATGTGCTGCTGCCACAGCCTCTATGAGTTCATATGTGCATAACGTCTGTAGTCTAGAAGACCATGTTTTCTTAATGTCCTTCAACCCCTCTTATATTCTTTCTGTCTCTTTGCAGACGTCCCTGAGCCCTGAGGTGAGGGATTTGATGGAGACATCCCATTTAGGACTGAGTGTTCCGGGGTCTCTCACTTTCTACACATTGTCAGTTGTGGGTCTCTGTGTTTGTTCCCATAGCCTTCAGGAGAATGCTTCTCTAATGATGAGTGAGCCAGTTACCAGTGTATGAGTACAGCAGAATGTCGTTAGGGGTCATTTTATTACTGTATTTCTTTAGCAGAACAGTGGTGTTTGGTTTTCCTCTAGGTCTATGACCATCTAGTCTCATGTTCTTGGTTACCCAAGCAGTGTCATGGAAGGGTAGCATCTCACAGAGTAAGCCTTAAACCCAAGCAGACAGTGCTTTGTTCCTTTCATAACCTTTTGTGTTTGCACCAGAGTATCTTGTAGGCAGGTCGCCTTTGTAAATAGAAGGTTTGTACCTTCCTCCTCTGGTAACATTCCAAGGACCTTCTAGGACCATGAGCACTACTCGTCGGGGTTAAAGGCCTCTAATTAGGCACCAACTCAACTTCTCCATGTTCCATGAGGGGTATAAATGTTGTCTTTAGCAATAAGGTCTTACCAACTGATGGTATTTTCAAAAGATATTGATCGATTTGTATGTGTGTGTGTGTGTGTGAGTGTGTGTGTGTGTGTGTGTGTATGTGTGCATATGCACCCATGTGAGCTGGTGTGCACACCTTCGCATACAGGAGGAGGCCTGAGCAGGACATTGAATGTACTACTTGATTACTTTCCGACAATTTCTTTGAAGCTCCAGTCTCAGTTAGGCTGGGAGCCAGGAAGCTCCAGAATTATCTTGTTTGCTTTCCTCTCAGAGCTGGGGCTAGAGGCATTTGTGGGGATGATTGGTTTGATCTTTTTGATGTTGGGATTCAATCTTGTAGGGCAAATGTAGCTACCAAACCACCTCTTCAACCCTGTTTCTTGTTCTTTCTTTTATTTTTTAAGTGCTGTCCATACACACATAACCCATCCTCTACCTTTAAGAAGGAGTAGGAATAATGGCAGAGCACCAGCTAATATGAAGTTTCAATAAATGTATCTGGACCTAGATCTCATTTCTGAATATCAGTTTTCTCTGAAATGAACTGAGATTTTCGTTGATAAAAGGCCAAATCCAGGGAAGAGGATGCCTGCTAATTAGTTGGGCTTGGAAATAACCTCATCATTGCTGTAAAGAAGTATTCAGGAGCAGTGTGAAATCTCAACAGGACATGGGACCTTCACTAAGGAGCTTGTACCTGCTCCGTCTGCTGGGTACCATTTGAGCATGGGAATCAGCAGCGAGAGTGTATTATCACATAGCTATGGTAAGAGGAATCTATGAGTTCACAGTGACATGAGATATAAAGGAGCAAGCTGAGGGAGAAGAGGGAAATGCTCTTCCTCAGTGTAGAACATCAACTGACAAACTCATAAGGATGGATAGGGAGAGAGGCAGCAAAGGTGACTGAAGGTTCAGGCTGGCACAGGTCCACAAGGCCTATCTACAAATTCTTTATTGATTGCAAAGGGAAAGTAGTGGAGAGAGCTGGCAGGTGCTGCATTATCCAGGCACTCTGGAAGAACATACTATAGAACACCTGGCATGCCCAAAATAGCACACTCAGTAAAAGGAAGGAAAGGTTGAGAAACATTCTAGAATGGAAAGAGAAGGAAGAGATGTCACAGTTAAAAGCAATGTATGATGTAGATTGGATGTTTGACTGGAATGGACTGCAGGTCTGTGAAAGACACTGGAAAAATGGCACATTTGGATGCAGACGGGGCTTCTTGATGACTTATCAGTGTTAATTTTACTAAAGCTGATAGCCATGGTTTGCCACTCACACTCGTCTACTCCAGTCACATCCAAAATATCAGGGATAAAATCCTGATAAAGGATAAGAGGCAATAAGACTTCAAAAGGAGTTCTGTGCCTCCTGGATTTCAGACAGTCGCTGGTATCCCCTAACTCAGACGTGTTCCAGATTAGTCTTTCCAATTGTCAACATGGCCTCATAATTAGGCATAAAGGTACCCCAAGAAATGATCTGTAAATGGTTAAGATTGGGCATTGTCTCCTGGCCGACACAATGTTTCCAACTATCCTAGTTTAATGTTTTATGTACTAGAGAGTAATTGAAGGGTTTCCCTCACTCTAGGACATTAGCTAAAAAGTGTTAGGTCTGTTAGGTCGGGACTCCCCTCTGCCTGCCTCCAACAAGAACCAGAGAATTAACATAAGAATACCTCAACAGGGAGGGCTCCACCCCTCTTCCTCCTACTTCACACCTAGCTACCAGACCCTGATGACCTTGGTGTGGGGTTCCCTTGTCTACATGACTTCAGTCTAGCACTAGGACTGGGAGAAGAAGAAGGACTTGGACTAGGACAAGGAGGACTCACAGAAGGACTAGCACTAGAACTTAGATGGGCTAGGACTCAGATTCATACATCCACAGTCCCCTGGGCCCAGAGCACTTGGGCTCGGGGGATACAACACCAGTTCAGAGGAGATAGCTGCTACTTTAGACCCAGTATGTTTCAGATAGCCTCAGATGTACCTCAACTATTGAGCTGCCAGATTTACCATCTCTCTTTTGCAATGACTGTAAAAGTCTGATGCCATTTCTAAGAAATACATTTAGATCTTATACTTCATGTGCCATCTCTGCCATCATTTCTTTGCCTACGCCTTGTCGACCTGACTAGGATCCCAATTTCTCCCGCGGGTTGAGGGAGGCCCAGATCGGCCGGCCCGCGGCAATTGTTTATGGAGGAGATGATTTTCTGTCTTAAAATCTACACACTGAAACTGAAGAACAAGGTATTGATTATCTCCATCTTCTCAAATGTTGCAATAGTAGAAATGCTTACTATCATACTGAGCCATACTAGGCAAGACGCTCACACTTACATGGAGTCTGAAGACTTCCTTGCATTTGTTTTGCACATTTTACACAAGTTTGGAATTGTTTCAAAACTATGAGGGGACTGGATAAATGGCTTGGCGGTTAAGAATATGTACCATTCCCCTGGAAGATCTGAGTTCAGTTCCCAGCACGCACATGGGGCAGCACACAGCTCTAGAGAATCTGATCTCTGTTTTTGCTCTCTGTAGACCCCTGCATATATGTTGAGTTCTTCACTCACACCAATGCATACATGATGGAGAGGGAAAGTGAGTGAATTTAACAAAACACATTAAATGTGGGTGTGAAATCCCTAAATGGTAAAGAGAAAAATGGAAATATAACTTTGAAATCAATGTGTTTGTTTGTGTGTGAGAGAGACAGAGAGAGAGAGAGAGCGGTAGGCAGGAGGAGACAGAAAGAGAGACAGAGACAGAGACACAGAGAGAGAGAGAGCGGTAGGCAGGAGGAGACAGAAAGAGAGACAGAGACAAAGGCAGAGAGCAGAGAGAAGGGGAAAAGGAGAGTGAAAACCCAGGCCATGGCTTTCACTGTGTGCCCTGCTTTTTAAGGGTTTACTTTTTAAGGCCTTGACTAAACAAGCAGAGAGTCCCTGGGTTGACAGACAAAGCTGACAGGCACAAAGTGGTGATTACAAGTGTATAAATCAAAGAGCTGGGTTAGACCATAAAATTGGAAGTTAAAAAACATTCGTGTCTAGCTGTGGGAAATCGGATTTCTTTGAATATATTATTCTTCAGGTTCCATTATAATTACAGGCATAACTAATGCAAGGTTACATACTTTGTTAGTAGGAATCTTGTGGGGCAGGGGGAGAAAAACACTACACCAGGACCAAAGCAGGCATTTCTCTGTCTCTGTCTCTGTCTCTGTCTCTGTCTCTGTCTCTGTCTCTCTCTCTCTCTCTCTCTCTCTCTCTCTCTCTCTCTCTGTGTGTGTGTGTGTGTGTGAGAGTGAGTTCTGTGTTCACACAATGCCCCATACCCCATTGAATCATCTCATAATCATCTAGTTAAGGTGAGAAATTATACAAAAGAAACAAAGGATGTCAAAAAAAAAACCCATAGACTTTTGTTTTCTTTTTCCCCTATTAATTAATTTATTTATTCACTTTACATGCTGATCACAGCTCCCCTCTCCTAGTCTCCTCCTCACACAGCCCCCTCCCCATCTCCACTTCTCTAGCCCTAGCTTCAGTTGTTGTGTGTGTGTGCGTGTGTGTTGCGGGTGGGGGACTAGGTCCAGCCCATGTATGTCTTTATTGTGTTTAGTTATGGGCTTTATATCCTTGATCTTTCCAAGATTTTTAACATGAAGTGTTGCTGGATTTTGTCAAAGGCCTTATCATCATTAATGAGATCATCATGTTTTTTTTCTTTCACTTTGTTCATATGGTGGATTATATTGATAGATTTTCTTATATTGGACCACCCCTGCATCCTTGTGGTGAAGCCTCCTTGATCATGTTTGATTATTTTGTTTAATATATGTTCTTAGATTTGGTTTCTGTGAATTTTATTGAGTATTTTTGCATCAATGTTCACAAGGAAAATTGGTCTGAAATGCTCTTTCTTTGTTGAGTCTTTGTGTGCCTTAGGTATCAAAGTGACTGTGGCCTCATAGAATGAATCCTGTTTCCGTATTTTGGAATTGGAGTATTGGTATTAGCTTTTCTTTGAAAGTCTGGTAGAATTCTGTGCTAAAACTATCTGGCCCTGGATTTTTTTTTGTTAGGAGACTTTTAATAACTGCTTCTATTTCCTTGGGGGGTTATGGGACTATTTCCACTGTTTACCTTATCTTGACTTAATTTTGATAAGTGGAGTCTATCCGTCTCTCTGAATTTTAGTTAGTTTGGCTAAGGGTTTGTCTATCTTGCTGATTTTCTCAAAGAACCAGCTCTAGGTTTCTTTGATTCTTTGTTCTGTTTAAAGGCCTCTATCATTTTCATAAGATTATTTTTAACATCATTGTCTTGTGCTTCAGGTATGTCAGGACACCCAGGGATTGCTGTAGTAGGATTGCTGGGTTCTGGTAGTGTCATATTGCCCTGGATTTTGTTGTTTGTGTTCTTCACTGGCCTTTAGCTACCTGGTATTAGCAGGCTGGGTAGTTCTTGATGGCAACAGGCCCTCCAGGGTTGCAGGGAAAGGTGTGGACCTGAAGATGGAGTAGAGAGAGGACAGGACAGACTTCATGGCTGCTGCGTTTGGCACACAGCAGGTAGGAGATTGGGGTGTGAGGATCTTACCTGGCTGTCCTAGGTGGCAGCAGGCCTCCAGGGACTCAGGCAGAACTGTGGCCTAGGGAATAGGGTCCAGCGGGGACAAGGCCTAGCTCAGTGCTGCTGGGCTTTCCTGCAAAGCATGACATCTTATGATCGTAAATTACAGTGGAAGTAGAGAGTACCTCTTGGGGACACCAAGTAGAAATTATAGCATGTGCACCTCATTGTGGCAGAGCCATGAGACCTGATAGCAATGGTGGCCCATGTACAGAGGTTACTCAACAGCCTTGTGTTGGAATACATCAGGGAGACTTTTTTCTCACAAGTCAAAATGTGTCCTTGATGGAATCTTGCTTAAAACAGTGGTTCTCAACCTGTGGTGTCATGACCTCTTTGGCAAAACCTCTATCTCTAAAAACATTTACATTATGATTCATAACAGTAGCAAAATTACAGTTATGAAGTGCAACAAAAGCAATTTTATGGTTGGGGGACACCACAGTGTAAGGAACTGTATTAAAGGCTTGCAGTGTTAGAATGGCTGAGAGCCCCTGGTTTAGAAGAGAATGCACACAATAAATCTCATTTCTCTCATGAGCTCCTGCAAATCGCAGCCTCGAAGGAGTCCCTTCTGAGGGTGTTTCTTCCTTCTATATCCAGAGTCATTATTTTTGCACCTCTCAGTGTTATCTTTTTTTAATTAATTAATTAATTTGTATCAAACACTGTCCCCTTGGCCCCCCCAGGAACCCTCTGCCCCATCCCTCTCCCATCCTCTGAGTAGGTGGTACCCTCTGAGTATCCTCCAACTTTGGTGCATCAAGTCTCTGCCAGGGCAGCTGCATCCTCTCTCACCAGACAAGGCAACGCTGTTAGGGAACGGACACCACAATCAGGCGACAGCTTTAGGGAGGGCCTCTGCTCCAGTTGTTCGGGGGCCCACATAGAGAGTGAGCTGCATGTCTGCTACTTATGTGTCATTCAAGCCTATGTGTGATCTTTACTTGGTGGCTCAGAGGTTCAGGTTAGCTGAAGTTTTCCTCCTAGTATTTTCTGTAGGGCTGAATATGTGGCTAGATACTGTTTAAATTTGGATTCGTCTTGAAATATCTTTTTCTCCTCCATCTATGATGGTTGAGAGTTCTGCTGAGTACAGTAGTCTAGATTGGCATCGGTGGGTTTTTAGATGTTGCAAGATATCTGTCCAGGCCCTTCTAGCTTTAGAGTCTCTGTTGAGAAGTTGGGTGTCGTTCTGATAAGTCTGCTTTTCTATGTTTCCTGGCCTTTCCCCCTTTTAATATTCTTTCTTTGTTATGTCGATTTTGTTTTTTGATTATTATGTGGTGGGAGGATTTTCTTTTCTGGTCCAGTCTAACTGGTGTTCTATAAGCTTCTTTTATGTTGATAGGCTTGTCTTTCTTTCGGTTGGAAAAGTTTTGTTCTATGATTTTGTTGAAAATATTTTCTGGGTCTTAAAGCTAGGACTCTTTATCTTCTTCTATTCCTATTATTCTTAGGTTAGGGTTTTTTTTCATGGTATCCCAGATATCCTGGATGTTTTGTATCAGGAATTTTTTTAGATTTAACATTTTCTTTGACTGATGTATCAGTTTCTTATATTATATGTTCTACACCTGAGACTCTTTCTTCAGTCTCTTATATTCTGCTGGTGATACTTGCATTTGTTGTTTCTGTTCTCTACCGTGGGTTTTCCATCTCCAGGATTCCCTTAGTTTGTGTTTTTTTATATTGCTTCTATTTCCATTTTTAGGTCTTGCATGGTTTTACTAATTTCATTCACATTTTAAATTGTATTTTCCTGTGTATCTTTAAGGGATTTATTTGTTTCCTCTTTAAAGACTGCTATCTGTTTGATTGTATTTTCCTGTATTTCTTTAAGGAACTTCTGTATTTCTTCTTTAAAGGCCTCTATTTTTTTATAAGATTGAGACTAAGGTCATTTTCTTGTCCTTTGGTTATGTTAGGATATCCAGGGCTTGCTGCGGTAGGGTAGCTGCTCTAAAGGTCTCATGTCACCCTGGCTTTTGCTGATTATGATCTTTTGAGGACCTGGAGCCATCTGAGTGACTTTAGCTCCTGGATATTTCTGTTGTGGTAGGTATTGGGAGTGGGCCTAATCTCGATGATTCTGGTGTGGCAGGTCTTTGATGGTTATCTTTGGGCTTCATGGTTTCAAATCAGCAGATCTGATGAATGTGGACTGAAAAGTGGCAGGATAATAGAGGTTCACTGGGGATAGTAGATGGCTCAGGGCAGCCGAGGGTGCCCCAGAAGATTCCAGGGGCAGATAAGATAGGTCTAATAAGGGAATCTAACCTGTATGGTTCTGGATCCACAAATCTGATGAAGGTGAATATTCCCATCTTAAGCTGATGATAGCTTTTTCATGCTCAAGAGCACAGGGGGCAAGCTGGGTAACTATGTTTGCATATGATGACTGGCTTGTCCAGTTACAGTGTGGTAATCATTCTGTTCCATGTATCTCTCATAATATCATGTAGTATACTGTAAACATACATGATGGAATTTATAAAATAAGTACTATACTTAAGAATTATGTGTATAGTTTAAAATATGCCTTTTTAAAATTATCCCAGCCACTGTGGACATCAGTATGGGTTTCCTCAAAATGTATCAAATACCCAGGAATAAAGAAGACATTTTTAAATTAACTTTTAAAAAACCTAAAAATAGGACCCAGTTTCAGTACTCTTGTTTACATATCCAAGGGGGCTGTAAGTCAGTATGCTGCAGAGATATTTGGATTTTCGTTTTCCTGTGGCACTCCTCACAGCAGCCAAGCTGTCAGGTTAGGTGTCCCACCAACCAATGGATAGGTAGAGAAAGCACAACCAATACACACAGAGCAGAGGTAAAAAACACAGACACACAAAGACACACACACACACACAGACACACACACACACAGACACACACACACAGAGACACACACACAGACACACACACAGACACACACACAGACACACACAGACACACACACAGACACACACAGACACACACACAGACACACACACACACACACAGACACACACAGAGCAGAGGTAAAAAACACAGACACACACACATACACAGACACACACAGACACACACAAACCAGAGGTAAAAAACACAAACACACACACACACACAGACCAGAGGTAAAAACCACAGACACATAGACACACACACACACAGACACACACAGAGCAGAGGTAAAAAACATAGACACACACACACAGAGAGAGAAAGAGAGAGAGAGAGAGAGAGAGAGAGAGAGAGAGAGAGATGATAAGTAAATGTTAAAAAATTAATAGTCAAAGACTGGGTTTTTGAAATAAAACCAACTAAAATATCATTTGACTTATGTAATAGCTAAGTTTCTGACAAATTTTCTATAACAGCTTCTTAGGAAAGTATATCTTCAAAGTCATTAGTACAAATAAAATCTTACTTATAAAGATACTTACTATCCGTGTTCATCATTAAAATAACAGGAATAGGAACAGCTTAGATGCTCATCAACTGAAGACTGGATTAGGAAGATGTGGTACATATAGACAATGACATATTATTCAATTGTAGAGAAAATGAAATGAAGCAATTTGTAAGTAAATAGGCAGAGGTGGAAATAATAGTTTTAAGTGAGGTAACAGTCTGAGAAAGACAAAGATGGTAAATTCTTTCTCATATTTAGATGCTAGATTTGAAGATTTAGATGTGTGTGTTTAAAGTGGAGTATCCACAGAAGTCAGGATACCAATGGGGGAATTTCAGTGTAGAGGATAAAATGCAGATAATATGAAGGGGAAAAGCAGAACAGGAAGGGTTAATTGTCATAGAGAATTGGAAGGCAGGGTAGAGATGGGGGTTTTAGGGGGATAACTAACACTAAATGTTTTTTATTGTATATTTTCTTTATTTACATTTCAAATGTTATTCCCTTTCTCAGTTCCCCCCCTCCTGGAAAACTTCCCTCCCCCTGTTTCTATGAGGGTGTTCCCCCACTCATCCACCCACTTCCATCTCCCTGGCCTTGATTCCCCTACACTGGGGCATCCATCAAGACTTCATAGGACCAAGGACCTCTCCTCTCATTGATGCCTAACAAGGCCACCATCTGCTAAATATGCAGCTGGAGCCAAGTGTACAGGAATACACTTGGTTGAAGGCTTAGTCCCTGGGAGCTCTGGGCAGTCTGGTTGGTTGATATTGTTGTTCTTCCTATGGGGTTGCAAACCCCCTCAACTCCTTCAATCCTTCAACTCTCTAACGCCTCTATTGAGGACCCTGCACTTAGTCCAATGGTTGGTTTCAAGTATCCACCTCTGTATTTGTAAGTCTGGCAGGGCCTCTCAGGAGACAGCTTTATCATGCTCCTGTCAGCATGCACTTCTTGACATCCACAGTAGTGTCTGGGTTTGGTAACTGTACATGGGATGAATCCTCAGGTAGGACAGTCTCTGGATGGTCTTTCCTTCAGTCTCTGCTCTATACCTTATCTCCATATTTGCTCCTGTGAGTATTTTGTTTTCCTTCTAAGAAGGACCAAAGCACCCGCACTTCGGTCTTCCTTCTTCTTGAGTTTCATATGGTCTGAGAATTGTATCTTGAATATTTGGAGCTTTTGGGCCAATATCCATTTATCAGTGAGTGCATATTATGGGTATTCTTTTGTGATTGGGTTACCTCACTCAGGATGCTATTTTCTAGTTCTGTCCATTTGCCTAAGAATTTCAAGAATTCATCATTTTTAATAGCTAAGTAGTACTCCATTTTGTAAATCTACGACATTTTCCATATCCATTCCTCTGTTGAAGGACATCTGGATTATTTCCAGCTTCTGACTATTATAAATAAGGCTGATATGAGCATAGTGGTTCATGTGTCCTTACTACATGTTGGAGCATCTTCTGGGTATATGCCCAGAAGTGGTATAGCACTGTCAATAGGAAAAAATGGGAACTAACAGATTGGGAAAAGATGTTTACCAATCCTACATCTGATACAGGGCTAACAGCCAATGTATGCAAAGACCTCAAGAAGTTAGATTCCTGAGAATCAAATAACTCTATTAAAAAATGGCGTAAAGAATAAATAAAAAATTTTCAACTGAGCAATATCAAATGGCCAAGAAGCACCTAAAGAAATGTTCAACATCCTTAGTCATCAGGGAAATGCAAATCAAAACAACCCTTAGATTTCACCTCACAACAGTCAGAATGGCTAAAATAAAAAAACTCAGGTGACAGCAGATGCTGGAGAGGATGTGGAGAAAGAGGAACACTCCTCCATTGCTGGTGGGATTGCAAGCTTGTATAACAACTCTGGAAATCAGTTTGGCAGTTCCTCAGAAAATTGGACATAGTACTAAATATGTTTTTAAGTCATACAGAAACCTATTGCTATAGAAACTTCCTTAAAAATATACATATACAAGTAACATATACAAGTAAAAAGAAGTTTAAATGTAGTTACTGAACAATGGTGTTGGGGTAATGCCTGTCCCGGATACCACAGGCTACCATATAACATGCCCAGTGAAAGGTATGATGATGACCTTTCATTGAGTTGTTGATTAGTGGGGTTCTAAGATACCCCAAATAAACACTACCATTGATCTTAGTTACCACACAGAACCTGATGGTAAGACCCTATTGATGACAACACCAAATTCTCATGTTCGCTCTATGAGGACATGGAGAAATCAAGCATGTTCTATCCCAGAAGCTTCCTATTTAGCAGCTAGCTTTTGTATGTAGAAGGTTCTTTGTATGTTGCCAAGGGAGAAAAGTAATCAATTATCTAGCTGTGAATGCTATGAGCAAGAACAATGACTGGCCTGGCAAGATTTATGCATTTATACCAAAGTGGCACAAGAGTTATGGGAGGAACCAGCCACTTTCTGATTGTATTCAAAGCCCATTCCATGAGATAGAACTCATCCCTTGGACTGTGAGCAGGGCCAAAAACTCATGGCTGGCTAGGTCATTGGCCTTAGAGAAGAACTATTATTCTTCAAGGTAACATGATAACAAACTTCCCCTAAGTTCTTACCTTTATACCCATAGATTAGTGCATCTTTCAACGCTCATCAGAGAAGCTACTTTTTTTGTGACAGATGGCACAGAAACCCACAGCTAGCCTACAATGCAAAGAACAAGAGAGTGTGGAGCTCTTAGCTCTAAATGGTACCTCTATACCACATCCCTTTTCTCCAGGTTCAGGGATCATCATGGGAAAAGAGGATGGAAAGAATTCAAAGATACTAGTAGTGGACGTCTTCAGCAAAGCAGTATTTGCCAGATGTGACAGGGCCATCCTATGTATGAAGTCATAACAGTTGTGACTATATGCACAAAGCCTACATTACATTAAGCCGGCTAAAATCCTGGCGTGGATAGTGAGTGACTCACAAAGTCTCACCATTAGGTGAGGAGCTATCTGTAATTTGTGGCTGCTTAGAAATAGTCAGTTTTCTTCAGTGATGTGGCCCTGAGAAGCTCCCCATGCTATAAAACAGTGCTTCTCAGCCTTTCTAATGCTGTGACCCTTTAATATAGTTCATCATGTTGTGGTGACCCCACTCATAAAATTATTTTCATCAACATTTCATAACTGTAACTTTGTTATTGTTAGGAATTGTAGTAAAGAGATCTGATATACAGGATATCTGATATGTGACCCCATGAACATGTCCTTTGATTTCTAAAGGGATGGCGATCCCCAGGTTGAGAACCACCGCTCTAGTTGGCCCTAAATCCATATATGTACAGACAGCAGTAAGTAGATGATGCAGGTAGGGGAAGTATCAGAGGGATGGAATGGAATTGGATTTGATAAAAATACATTAAATACATACGTGTAAAATTTGGAAAAATAATAATTATTAAAAAAAATCACATGGGAGAGGTTTTTACATAGTAATATCTTATTATATAGCTAACATACATAATTCTAATATTGTTGAAATCTGGTTTTATTAAAATCTAAATTAAAAAAAGCTGAACTACAAGTTCCTTTAGAAGAGGTTTATCCAGAATAAATTAATTATAAAATAGAAATTGGTTACAGGACACAGTCTGATGGTATCTCCGGTGAATTTGAAAGTGTTTGTATTTCGCTACTATTTTGGATGATACTGGATAACTATTATAAATGGCATTTGACAGGTGGAAAAGTCTGTTTTCTGGATTACAGTAGAAAAGAGGCTGCTCATGAAATGGGAATGAGTCTTACTTTATAGAGGTTACAAAATCCCTTGGCAACAAGACTCCAAGGCCTCCATTGTTCAGAGGGCTAAGCAGATCATTCTAAACTGTATAAAATCACCCCAAAGATGATGATACCGTAACAGACCTTTATTATGAGCCAAGCGGACTCAACATAGGCTTGCTACTTGTCATCGTTGGGTTCACAAATGGCTTTAATTGTTCTATTACTACCATTATGATTATAATTGATATTGTGATATGTATATAAATGTATAGGCATGTATTGTATGTTCGTGTGTGTGTGTGGGGGGGTAAATGTGCATTTGTAGAAGGGGATAGAGGTTATTGCTAGGCTTTCTTTAGGTTGCATGCATTGTTGGGAACCAGGCTGATCCAAGGCTTTCTCAGAGGTCCTGATGAAGGAAAAAGGAGATGCTAGTTCTGGGTCCTTGTCCATGGGCAAACTTGGGAAGGCCCAGTCTGGGGCTAGGAACATGGCCTTGAAGGAGTTAAGGTTTCTGGGAACCTGAGAGCTCCCTCCCTTCCCAGCCCCTGTGCCACCCAAAGTAGACAAGTTATCAGTCCCAAGGCTGCTGTCTTCTTGGTCTGTGAGACACTTGAGCTCATCCCGTGTTCCATTTGTGCCACATGGCTTGATTAAGCTTCCTGTTGACTCTGTACCATTGTATGATAACTTTCCATTTATTTGGTCCCATTTTCTCCCTGTAAACTAAAGATACTGTACTTCCTATCAAACTGGCTTGCATGCGCCACAAGGTTGTATGAGACCTCCTGCCTGATCCTAAACTTGCCCATCCTTTTTCTCCTATCCCCTGGCACTCAGGAAACTATTACTGGAGACTGACGTACTGGTCTGGTCTAGCCTACAATGCCTGTTGTCTTTGTTTTGGAGACCGCATCTTGCTCTGGCCAGAAGCTCAATAACTAGACTACACTAGCTACCCAGTGAGCCCCAAGGACCTGGTTGCATCTACTTTCCAGAGCTGTGACTTATTTTTAGCACATGCCATCTGTGAGATAGGTGTTGAGAAAGTAGGAAGATGTACCTACTGTTGATGGCACCATCTCCTGGCTGGAATCATGTTTGGGTTTTTTTTTAATTATTATTAGATGTTTTCTTTATTTACATGTCATACAATATCTCTTTTCCCAGGTTCCCCCCAAAAATAAATAAAATAAAAAAACAAAACCAAAACCAAACCCCTGTTCCTTCCCCTCTCCTCCTGCTCACCATAACATCCACTCCTGCTTATTGACCCTGGCATTCCCCTACACTGGGGCATAGAACCTTCACAGGGCCAAGGGCCTTTCCTCCCATGGATGACCACCAAGGCAATCCTCAGCTATACATATGCTGCTACAGCCATTAGTTCCACCGTGTGTACATTTTGGTTGGTGGTTTAGTCCCTGGGAGCTCTGAGGGTACTAGGTAGTTCATATTGTTGTTTGTCCTAAGGGGCTGCAAGCTCTTTAGCTCTTTAGGTTCTTTCTCTAGCTCCTTCATTGGGGACCCAGTACTCAGTTCAATGAATGGCTGTGAACCTATACTTCTGTATTAGTTGGGTACTGTCAGAGCCTCTCAAGAGACAGCTATATCAGGCTCCTGTCAGCCAGCCCTTGTTGGCATCCACAGTAGTGTCTGAATTTGATGATTGAATATGGGAAGGATTCCCAGGTGGAGCAGTCTCTGGATTGTCCTTCCTTCAGTCTCTTCTCCATAGTTAGTCTCTACAACCCCTTCCATAGGTATTTTTTCCCCTTTTTAAGAAGGAACGAAGTATCCACACTTTGGTCTTCCTTCTTCTTGAGTTTCTTGTGGTTTGTGGAATGTACTTTGTGTATTCAGATCTTCTGGGCTAATAATCAGTTATCAGAGAATGCATACTATGTGTGTTCTTTTGTGATTGGGTTACTTCACTCAGGAAGATGTTCTCCAGATCCATCTATTTCCCAAGAATTTCATAAATTCATTGTTTTTAATGGCTGTGTAGATATACCACATTTTCTGTATCAATTTCTCTGTTGAGGGACATCTGGGTTATTTCCAGTTTCTGGCTATTATAAATAAGGCTGCTATGAACATAGTGGAGCATGTGTCCTTATTACATGTTGGAGCATCTTCTGGGTATATGCCCAGGAGTGGTATAGCTGGGTCCTCTGATAGTACTATGTCCAGTTTCTGGCAGAACCACCAAACTGATTTCCAGAGTGGTTGTACCAGCTTGCAATCCCACCAGCAATGAATGAGTGTTCCTCTTTCTCCACAACCTCTCCAGCAGCTATTATCAGCTGAGCTTTTATCCTAGCCATTCTGATTGGTGTGAGGTGGAATCTCAGGGTTGTTTTGATTTGCATTTCCCTGATGACTAAGGATGTCAAGCATTTCTTTTGGTATTTCTCAGCCATTATTCATCAGTTGAGAATTTTTTGTTTAGCTCTGTCCCCAATTTTAATAGGATTATTTGGTTCTCTGGAGTCTAACTTCTTGAGTTCTTTGTATACATTGGATATTAGCCCTCTATCAGATATAGGATTGGTAAAGATATTTTCCCAATTTGTTGGTTGCCCTTTTGTCCTATTGACAGTGTCTTTTGCCTTACAGAAGCTTTGCAATTTTATGAGGTCTCATTTGTCAATTCTTGATCTTAGAGCATAAGCTATTGGAGTTCTATTCAAGAAATTTTCCCCTGTGCCCATGTGCTCGAGGTTCTTCCCCACTTTCTTTTCTATTAGTTCCAGTGTATCTGGTTTTATGTGGAGGTCCTTGATCCACTTGGACTTGAGCTTTGTATAAGGAGATAAGAGGGATCGATTTGCATTCTTCTACATGCTAACTGCCTGTTGAACCAGCACCATTTGTTGAAAATACTGTCTTTTTTCCACTGTATGGTTTTAGCTACTTTATCAAAGATCATGTGGCTATAGGTTTGTGGGTTCATTTCTGGGTCTTCAATTCTATTCCATTGATCTACCTGCCTGTCACTGTACCAATACCATGCAGGTTTTTTTTTTTTTATCACAATTGCTCTGTAGTTCACCTTGAGGTCAGGGATGGTGATTCCACCAGAGGTTCCTTTATTGTTGAGAATAGTTTTGGCTATCCTGCTTTTTTTGTTTGTTTGTTTGTTTTGTTTTTTGTTTTTTGTTTTTGTTATTCCAGATGAATTTGTAAATTGCTCTTTCTAAGTCTGTGAAGAATTGAGTTGGAATTTTGATAGAGAATGCATTGAATCTATAGATTGCTTTCAGCAAGATGTCCATTTTTACTATATTAATCCTGCCAATCCATGAGCATGGGAGATCTTTCCATCTTCTGAGATCTTCTTCGATTTCCTTCTTCAGAGACTTGAAGTTTTTTTCATGTAGATCTTTTACTCGCTTAGTTAGAGTCACACCAAGGTATTCTATATCATTTGTGACTATTATGTAGGGTGTTGTTTCCCTAATTTCTTTCTCTGCCTGTTTATCCTTTGTGTAGAGGAAGGTCACTGATTTGCTTGAGCTAATTTTATATCCAGCTACTTGTTGAAGTTTTTATCAGGCTTAGGAGCTCTCTGGTGGAATTTTTGGGGTCCCTTAAGTACACTACCATATCATCAGCAAATAGTGATAATTTGACTTCTTCCTTTCCAATTCGTATCCCTTTGATCTCCTTTTGTTGTCTAATTGCTCTGGCTAGGACTTCAAATACAATATAGAATAGGTAGGGATAGAGTGGGCAGCCTTGTCTAGTCCCTGATTTTAGTGGGATTGCTTCAAGTTTCTCTCCATTTAGTTTGATGTTGAATACTGGTTTTCTGTATATTGCTTTTACTATGTTTAAGTATGGGCCTTGAATTCCTGATCTTTCTAAGACTTTTATCATGAAGGGATGTTGGATTCTGTCAAATGCTTTCTCAGCATATGATGAGATGATCATATGGTTTTTTCTTTGAGTTTGTTTATATAGTGGATTACACAATGGATTTCCATATATTGAACCATCCTTGCATCCCTGAGATGAAGCTTACTTGATCATGATGGATGATCGCTTTGATGTGTTCTTGGATTTGGTTTACAAGAATTGTATTGAGTATTTTTGCATTGATATTCATAAGGGAAATTGGTCTGAAGTTTTCTTTCTTGGTTAGGCCTTTGTGTGGTTTATGTATAAGAGTAATTGTGGCTTCATAGACCAAATTGGGTAGAATATCTTCTGTTTCTATTTTGTGGAATAGTTTGAGGAGTATTGGTATTAGATCTTCTTTGAAGGTTTGATAAAACTCTGCACTAAACCCATCTGGTCCTGGGCTTTTTTTGGTTGGGAGACTGTTTCTATTTCATTAGCAGATATGGGACTGTTTAGATCATTTATCTGATCTTAATTTAACTTTGGTACCTGGTATCTGTCTAGAAAATTGTCCATTTCATCAAGGTTTTCCAGTTTGGTTGAGTATAGGCTTTTGTAGTAGGATCTCATGACTTTTTGGATTTCCTTAGTGTCTGTTGTTACTTCATTTCTAATCTTGTTAATTAGGATAATGTCTCTGTGCCCTCTAGTTAGTCTGGCTAAGGGTTTATCTATTTTGTTGATTTTCTCAAAGAACCAGCTCCCGGTTTGGTTGATTCTTTGTATAGTTCTTTTTGTTTCTATTTGGTTGATTTCAGACCTGAGTTTGATTATTTCTTGCCTTTGACTCCTCTTGGGTGAATTTGCTTCTTTTTGTTCTAGACCTTTCAGATGTGCTGTCAAATTGCTGGTGTGTGCTCTCTCCAGTTTCTTTTTGTAAGCACTTAAAGCTATTAGTTTTCCTCTTAGGACTGCTTTCATTGTGTCCCATAAGTTTGGGTATGTT
>NW_022196894.1:5874808-5882388 GCF_008632895.1 Mastomys coucha
CATTTTCATTAAACTCTAGAAAGTCTTTCATTTCTTTCTTTATTTCTTCCTTGACCAAGTTATCATTGCATAGAGTGTTGTTAAGCTTCCACGTGTATGTGGGCATTCTATTTTTTATGTTGCTATTGAGGAGCAACCTTAGTCCATGGTGATCTGATAGGATACAAGGAATTATTTCAATCTTCTTGTTTTTTGCCCTGATTTGTGAACAATTATATGGTCAATTTTGGAGAAGGTACCATGAGGTGCTGAGAAGAAGGTATATCCTTTTGTTTTAGGATAAAAAGCTCTATAGATATCTGTTAAATCCACCTGTTTCATAACTTCTGTCAGTCTCACTGTGTCATTGTTTAGTTTCTGTTTCCATGATCTGTCCATTGCAGAGAGTGGGGTGTTGAAATCTCCCACTATTACTGTGTGCGGTGCAATGTGTGCTTTGAGCTTTAGTAAAGTTTCTTTTATGAATGTAGATGCCCTTGCATTTGGAGTGTCAAAATTCAGAATTGAGCGTTCATCTTGGTAGATCATATCTTTGATCAGTATGAAATGTCCCTCTTTATCTTTTTTGATCACTTTAGGGTGAAAGTTGATTTTATTCGATATTAGAATGGGTATTCCAGCTTTTTTCTTGGTACCATTGGCTTGGAAAATTGTTTTCCAGCCTTTTATTCTGAGGTAATGTCTGTCTTTGTAACTGAGGTTGATTTCCTGTATGCAACAAAATGTTGGGTCCTGTTTACATTCCCAGTCTGATAGTCTATATGTTTTTATTGGGGAATTGAGTCCATTGATATTAATAGATATAGAAAGATAATTGTTGCTTCCTGTTATTTTTGTTGTTAGAGTTGGAATTCTATTCATGTGGCTATCTTCTTTTAGTTTTTTTGGAAGATTACTTTTTTGCTTTTTCTAGGATATAGTTTCCCTCCTTGTGTTGAAGTTTTCCATTTATTAACCTTTGAAGGGCTGTATTTAGGGAAATATATTGTGTAAATTTGGATTTGTCATAGAATACTTTGGTTTCTCCTTCTATGGTAATTGAGAGTTTTGCTTGGCATAGTAGCCTGGACCGGCTTTTGTGTTCTCTTAGGGTCTGTATGACATCTGCCCAGGATCTTCTAGCTTTCATAGTCTCTGGCGAGAAGTCTGATGTAATTCTGATAGGTCTGCCTTTATATGTTACTTGACCTTTTTCCCTCACTGCTTTTAATATTCTTTCTTTGTTTTGTGTATTTGTTGTTTTGACTATTATGTGGCAGGAGGAATTTCTTTTCTGGTCAAGTCTATTTGGAGTTATATAGGCTTCTTGTATGTTCATGAGCATCTCTTTCTTTAGGTTAGGGCAGTTTTCTTCTATAATTTTGTTGAAGATATTTACTGGCCCTTTAAGTTGGAGGTCTTCACTCTCTTCTATACCTATTATGCTTAGGTTTGGTCTTCTCATTGTGTCCTGGATTTCCTGGATGTTTTAGGTTAGGAACTTTCTGCATTTTGTTTTTTCTTCGACTGTTGTGTCAATGTTTTCCATGTTATCTGAGATTCTATCTTCTATCTCTTATATTCTGTTGGTGATGCTTGCATCTATGGTTCCTGACTTCTTTTCTAGGATTTCTATCTCTAGAGTTGTCTCTCTTTGTGATTTCTTAACTGTTTCTAGTTCTGTTTTTAGTTCCTGGATGGTTTTGTTCAATTCCTTCACCTGTTTGTTTGTGCTTTCCTGTAATTCTTTAAGGGGATTTTTGTGTTTCCTCTTTAAGGGTTTCTACTTGTTTACTTGTGTTCTCCTATAATTCTTTAAGTGATTTTTGTGTTTCCTCTTTAAGGCTTGTACCTATTTACCTGTGTTCTCCTATATTTCTTTAAGGGAGATACTCATTTCCTTCTTAAATTCCTCTATCACCATTGTGAGATATGATTTTAGATCCAAATCTTGCTTTTCTGGTGTTTTGGTATATCCAGGACTTGCTGTGGTAGGAGTACTGGGTTCTGATGAAGCTAAGTAGTCTTGGTTTCTGTTGGTAAGATTCTTGCATTTGCCTTTTGCCATCTGTTGATCTCTGGTGTTAGATATTCTTGCTGTCTCTGGCTGGAGCTTGTTCCTCCTGTGGGTCTGTAAGCCTGTGTGAGCACTTCTGGGAGATCAGTTCTCCCCTGGTAAGACCCATGTGCAGAAGGCTGTGGGTCAGCTGCCCCTTGTGAGTCCTGGAATCAGAACAAACCCTGGAGACAGGCTCTCCACTTGCAGGAAAGGTGAAGAGAGGGCTGTGTATCAGCAGTCTCTCCTAGGCATAGACAGAGGTAGAAAGGATCCTGTGCTGGCTACCCTGCCACTTCTGAGGCCTCCATGGTTTGTATTAAGTAGAGGAATGGAGATGGGGGGCATTCTGAATCCCTTATTCTCTACTTCCTGATAGCAGATGTGATATGACCAGCTGTTTCACCAAATTATCTCCCCAATAGCACTTTTAGTTTTGTTTGTTTGTTTGTTTTTTGATACAGGGTTTTTCTGTGCAGACCTAGCTGTCCTGGAACTCACTCAATAGACCAGGCTGATCTTGAACTCAGAGATCTGACTCAGTGCTGGGATTAAAAGGCATGCACCGCCATGCCTGACTCAGAGAACAGTTTTAACCAGTCTGATGGCTATTACTTTCTGGTAGAGACAGACACTTAAGGAAGGACCAGTAGTGCAGCATCTAAGACCATAGGAACTTGCTCAACACGAGTAATTGAGAAGGCGGTGAAAAGAGCCGATGGTAGTCCCAAGCATGACTGTCTCTAATTCTCACCTCCCCTAGAATACTAACACATACAATGTAATAGAGACAAGTGATAATTGCAATTATTTCTGGTATTAATTTATCAATACAGCTTCAAAATGAAAATAACAGGGCACTGCACAACACCATCTTAATGTCAGCTCTTTGATAATGTATACTTTTTTTATTGAGCACAAATCTCATGTCAGACACTGATTGAGGAATTGCATATTTTTCTCTTTAACAGCCCACTGACATTATTATACCCACTTACCAATGAGGTAACTGATGGGTGACAGGAATGCAGTTTACCTACAATCACACCCTCTTGGCAAAGCCAAAATTCCCCCCTAATTCTGACTGCCAAATATGAGATCTTAACCTAGAATGAGTCCACTTACGTTTGCTTGTATTTATATATGGACATATCACTGGAGAGATGAATTGTTTCACTGATTGAGATGTTGGTGGCGGAGCTTAGGGTTTTACACATGCCAGACAAGTAAGATATATCCTGAGCTGACCTGCCCTTGTGTAAATATCAGTTTCTTATTTGATTCCAATAGCAGGACTGTGAATTAGGTTACCCAATTTAAATTATAGAGATAAGGAAACTGAGGCACAGACAAGTACACTAACCTGCTCTATTTCATACACGTCCCTTGAGACTTTATATTCAATTAATAGCCTATCATACATGTAGCACCAATTAATTTATCTAATGACAGATGCTTCTCAAGTGCCTGCAACCTCTTCAAGAGGGAATGGCATGCTCATTCATTGCAAATTCATTTACACCGTTAATTTGGTAAACGTCCTCTAGCCTCTATCCAACATGTCAGATTCCAGCCTTAATAAAACTTAATGAGATCTGGCTATAAATATGCGAAGGTAACTGCTTGTGTAACACTGTAATATTCTTGCTTTTTTTTTTTAAACGTATTTATCATAGATTCTGGAGAGGAAGCCTCCCCAGTTTCTAAGAGGAGGAGGAAGAGGATGCTAGCTTGATGTTCCTGCAAGACTCCATGTTAGAAACAAAGGCACAAACTGATTTCCCCTTACAATTCTTTCTCTTTTTGATGCCAAATGCTGCTTTGCCCCATGCCCACAAATGTTAACAGATTTCCTACTATGTACGAAGTTCTATTGTACCTACTATGCACAAAGTTCTATTGTGTTTTTAGTATGAAATAACACAGGAGAAATCGAAATCATGACACATGCAAAATGTTCCACTTTTGACGATGAGGATAAATGAGATACATTTCTTTATTGTAAATTAAAAATCTTGCTTGTTTTCAACATTTGCATTACTTATATTTCTGATGATATGGTAAAATACCATGATCAAAAGCAACTTAGAAGGAAAAGTAGAGAACATGTTTATTTTGACTTACCATTCCAGAGGTACCCACTATGGATCCATCAAGAGCAGGAAGCTGGCTGATCACATTTTTTCAGGGCACACAGATAATAGTGAGAGGGAAAGGGAGGGAGAGAAGAAGGGAGGGAGAGAGAAAGAGAAAGAGAGACAGAGAGAGACAGATAAAAGGGGAAGGAAGGGAGGGAGAGAGGGAGGGAGGGAGGAACATTATGGAGTTGGGCCAGGCTCTGAAATCTCAAAGCCTAGATCCACTGATCCACTGACCCACTGACCTATTTTCTGGGCAAAGCTCTACTTCTAAACATTCCAGAACTCCTCAAAGAGTACCCCCATCTGGGAACCAACTGTTCAAACACTGTGTGTGGGGGTGGGAGATGGTGATTTCCACTCAAACAATGTTGCCTGTAAAAGTCTTAACACCGAAGGTTATAAATTTCAATCAAAACAAAAACTAAACCCAGGAAATAACATCAGGAAAGCATTTTTAAAATAGAAAAAAAGTAGATCTGGTCATATATAATCCTAGACAAAGTAAAAATATCTATATTATAAAATGACTTGAACTTTCGCCCTAGACTTATGTTTGTATTATAACTTTGATCATAAACTACCTTATTGAAAAAATTGGGGTTAAATAATATACATGCTACAAGGCAATTAAGTAAAAGAAATTACATTCTCACATTAGTATTCTGGCTCATGGTATATCATGATAGACATTTGTTATAAATAAATAATATGAAGATGCATGTTGAATGAATGAATGAATGAAATAATATGAACAGCACAATGAAATGCTCATTATTCCTAAACTCATTCAGAGCAGCAGGCACAAGACTGAATCTTGTTGGCTATCAACCCTTCATCATTTACAGAGAGACCCAAGCTCATCTGACAGTGCCACACCTGATACTTGGCTACTGAAATTGAACATTTAGATCAGGGGCTCAAAATCAAACACACATAGAGATCAAGGTGCACATGAAAATCAGTGAGGCAGGCTTTCCATCCTATAGATATGTGCTTTTACCTTCGATGTGCTATAAGACAGAGTATTGTTCAGAGGTATTTCTCAATAGTATAATCCAAACTTTTCTTGAAGTATGTGGTCCTCCCAGTCTGAAGGTAGTGTCCTTGCATTTGATAGGGATGGGCATAATATATTGTTTTCTTTATTTTTCTTAATTACTGAAAGAAAGATAGTCCACAAGTAATCATTTACAAGAATAGTCTTCAGATTCTGACCCAAAGAGACAGTATAGAGTGCTAAGGAGTATTGCAAGTCAGCTTGGACATTATCAACTTCAATACACGATGAGATGTCATCCTATAGGCCAAACAAGACACAATGGTGGATGTCTGAGCAGTGAAGGCCCTGTACTAGTTAATTGTCTGGTTTCTATGAAAACACCACCTAACAGAACTCTCTGAAGGGATACTGTACATCATGGTGAGGAAGGGGCCATCATGGTGAGGAAGGGGCCATCATGGTGCCAGTGTCCTAAGCAGGTGGTCACAGTGCACCTGCAGTGAGGAAGCAGAATGAGAAGAGAACTGGTGTTCTGTTGATTTCCTGTTCAGGCTGGAATCCCAGCCTGTGGGATGATACCATCAATATTCGGGTTATCCCTCCCCAGTTAAACCTTTCTGGAAACACTCAGACACACCCAGAGGTGTTTCCATGGTGAATACTTGCAATGACAGTCCGTTAAGCAAGCATGGAAGCCATCTTATAACTGCATCACTGTACTTAGGTTTTTTGTTTTTTAAACATATAAGTGCCTATTGTGCCCAAAGTGTTCATTTTAGACACCATGAAAAACCCCAAGTAGAGACTGTTTGCAGCAACCACTTTAGAATCTAATGTCTTTGAATTCTCAGCCTCACTACCTTCTAGCTATATAGGATCATCAGTAAAATGGGGATTACTCCTAACTCCCAGGGTTGTTTGGAGAATTAAATGAAATTGCATAGTTGGTAAAATGCTTGGCTTGCAAGCATGACAGTGTGAGCTTGATCCCCTGAACCCACTTAGAATTTGGGTGTGGTGGCAGATGCTTGTAATTCCAGTGCTAGGGAGGCAGGCAGGAGGATGCTTCCAGCTTGCCGGCCAGCCAGTCTAAACTAAGGAGAAAAGGTTTGCTGATAAACTTCAGGACAATGAGAGACTTGTCTGAAAAAAATGTGGACTGCATCTGAAGAATGATAGCTGAGGCCTTACTCAGGCTTCCACGCTCAGCATGACCACACATGTATGTATGTATGTATGTACACACACACACACACACACACACACACACACACAAAGTAAATAAATAAATAGAATTAAATGAGATAACACATTGATTGTTAATAGCAAACATTTATGGATATTAGTGGTGGCTTGACTCTTACGGTCATAAAGAGCCTCTGTGATAGCGTCCTGGTATTTTGGTCTCTGTGCCTGTGATCTCTTTCCACAGCTGATTTCTTGCAAGTTCTGGTTGGTTATTCTTATTCATGTCTTCTTATGTGACTGCCATGCAAATTAGCACATTTCATGTGGGTACAGATGTCTCTTCCCAGACATCCCAGCTGTCATGTTGAATTATGCAGCGTCAACCTTGTTGGACCACGGTTCCCTGTAACACAGTGTTACATCTCATACTTCGAATCACCCAGGCCTGTTTGACTGGATTTATGTCCAGCTGCAGAATTGTATTTTCTTGTGCCATGTCTTGTTATATGCGGTCTTACTGACCGACTAGGGCAGGGGTATGGAGATTTCCACACTCAGAGTCTTGGATTCTGCTGCCATGTCAAATAGACTTAGACACTGCCTGACACTTTCTACCTCTGTGTATCTCTTCTTATCCTCCCTGTGCTGTTCCTACCGAGAAGTTCCTTCCTAATGATCCTTTATTCAAGCCATTGGTCCTTGGAAATGGTTAAGATTTCCTGTAAAGCTCATGGGACTTACTTCTCTGTTATTGGTGAGGAATTACTATTTCCAATGGTCTTGTTTGTGTGCCTTACTATAACTCCTTAAATTCACTTTATTTTCTGTCATGCATCTCTCCTTTATTCCTATTTAAATTTTTAGTGCTCAGGGATCTTAGTGTGGTGGCTAATCTTGACTGTCAACTTGACTGCATTTGGAAGTAACTGAAACACAGATAGCTGGGGACACTCTGGTGAGGGATTTTTATGGGCTGGGTTATTTCAGGTAGAAGACCTGCCCTGAACCTGGATAATTTCAGGTCAGAAGACCTACTGGGCTACATCTTCTGGTGACAAACCTCCAAAAATGGAGATTAAAGAAGGAAGCTTTTAGTTTTGCCTGCTTGCCTTCACTCTGGTTAGCAAGTTCATCTATCCTGTTTCTGAGACACCGCCTCACTTGTGGTAGAATTCTCTCTCTCACACACATATATATGTGTATATGTATATATATA
>NW_022196894.1:5882398-5920389 GCF_008632895.1 Mastomys coucha
ATATATATATATATATTCATGTGTATATGCATGTATTTTAGCTTGTTCTGATAGTTCTGCTTCTTTAGAGGATGAAGGATAATGCGTTCTGCTTAATTTCATGACATGTTTGGAATAGCATTAGCACTGTGGGATGAATGCCTACAGACTCCATTGTGGTAATATTGGGAAGTTAAGATATGGGGAATATGAGGAACCCACAAGGGTGGAACCCTCACTTGTGGCATTCTGACAGGGCTGTGGAGTTGAGTTTGTACCTTCTACAGTGTGTGGACCCTGTAAAACCACATTTAAGAACAAGAAAGTGAGTATTAGACAGATAGCAAATATGTCAATGACTTAATCTTGAACTTGGCAGCTTTCTAGAGCTGTAAAAAAACAAACTTCTGTTGTTTATGAACCACACAGTCTGTGGTGTTTTGTTATAGCAACGCAAACAGATGAAGGCAGCAATGTGAAGAGGACTGGTGTCTCTTGGGTCAGATGGCTCTGCTTTGGGGCATCACAGGGCCTAAGGCACAAAGGACATTTTGAGGAGGCAATGGGTCTGTGGTGTTTGCTCCTAGAAAGAACTATTGGAGTCCTCAGCACCAAGAGATCCCCTCTGTGCTTTCTTGATGACTCCTGTGAGACTTAGAACAGACATTTTAATCTTGAGTCTGTCAGAATCACCTAGAGCAAGTCTGACGGTGGAGGCTTTTGTGGTACCTCACAGTTTGCATTTCGTGTGTGTGTGTATGTGTGTATTTACATGCACATGCATGTGTGGCATGGAGAAGCTGGAGGATAAAATTGGGTATTGTTCCTTAAAATACACCAATCTTGTTTTATTTATTTATTTTTTTTGAGACAGGGACCTGAAACTTCCTGATTGGGTTATACATTATGCTGCCTGGCCAATAAGCTTCAGGTCCTCCTGTCTCTGCCTTTGCTGTGCTGCGATGCAACTGTGGGTTCTGAGTAATAAGTTAGGTCCTCGTGATTGCATGACAAGCACTTTATTGATCCATCTCTCCAGTCTTACAGCTTGCACTTCTAGCCTGTTTCCTGGTGGTGTTACAACTCCATTTTGCAGCTTTCTCACTTCAGGGATTACCATTCATCTTAGCTGATTTCAACTGAGGGTCAGCCTGAGCTTCCTTGAGGATCTTTGGAAATGTTTGGAACCGTTTTAGATGACTATAGCTGCTCTAGGTGATGATGCCCACCTGTAGTAGGTAGGAAATACCCATCCTCTGTCACACAGGATAGGCATTCATAATAAAGATCCATGTAGACAAACACGAGACCAATAGCAGTTGATCCAATAATGAAGACAGCTTAACAACCAATGGGTAGGTACTATATATACTACAGACATACCTGAAAACAGGATGGTTCCTATCCCAGACAGAAAGGAGTGGGGTGATGCAGGGCTTCATGGTACTACTCAGAGTAGAACACAACTTAAAATGTATGCATTATTTGGGGTGGAATTTTCTATTCAATATTTTCAGATCATGGTTGACAAAAACCGTTGACAATTAAACTACAGGCAGTAGGAGCACTACTGTCCTGAGGAGAGTGAGTTAGCCAACACATGGATTTGAGAGTGGGACTCAGTTTATCCCGCAACAGCAGACATTTCCCACTCATGCTTTGGGTAGCAGGCCAGATGCTGCCATCTCTGAAAGTTTCCCTGACTCTTCTTGATTGTAGTTACGGTCTGTGAATCACGTTCCTTATACAAAGCACCTTCCTCAGTGTATTGTTCTAACACTACCTGTCAGTGGTGCCTTCAAGTGGGATGCTCTAGTGGGAGAGGCACACAGTCGTCTCCTTGAATCTTTTTCCTCCAGAGAGAATCACTCTTAGCCAAAAATAGTTCTTCAGTATATGGTGGGTGAGTCAGAAGTACCACCTTCCCAAGGTTTCAGATGGAAGAGCTCATGTCATGCAATAACTCGCTCAAAACAGAGAGTCCACTGATTCACTAAATTTACTTCTTTCTGAGTTTGATCTGAGTAATAAATTCACAGTACACTCACACCTTTACTTTTGGTTAGGCTAGATTTCTTCATGAATATGAACAGAACATTTTCCACAAGACTGCCTAGTGCTGGGGATCTCTTTACAGTAGCAGCAAAGAATTGCAAGCTGGGTTACATATCTACCATTTCCCAAAGATGGTTCACTTTGGCATTCCCCTTTCCAGAAAAACAAAACCAAAACCTCACTGTGAATAGCAAGAAAAAGTGACTTAGATGCTCAGCAAGGTGGTTGATTTTATTGCAGGAACACTAGTGTACAACGGTTTTCCCCTTGTACTGTTTTTCTCATTGCTTGTGACAAAAATCATCCACTAAAGCAATTGAGGAAAGGAGAGGTTTTTCTGGCTCACAGATGCAGGGCATACAGCCCATCCCGGGGTGGCGGCGTTAAACATGGTGGCAGGAACTCGAGGCAGCAGGGCACAATTAGGAAGTAGGAAACTGACAGGAAGTAGGGTTAGGCTATGTGGTGGTCTGGGTGACAAGTGACCCACTTAGACTCCCATCTGTGTCACACAATGGTGACACTGTTTTTGGTGTGAAGGACTCTTAGCATCTGGAAAAGCAGTCTATAAAAGTTTACAGCCCCACCCTCAGTTCTTATTTTCCCTCTCAGCTTCCCATGTCTGAATGGAAATGTGATCAGCCAGCAACAGCATGCCATGCTTTCTATGCCATTTTGTACACTAGCTCTCTGGAACCATAAGTCAAACCAAATTGTTACTTTCTGAAGTTGCTTTGGACATGGTGAAGCATACAGCAACAGAGGAGTAACTAGCGCAGGCTATAAAACCTCAAGGCCTGCCCATCAGTGATGCACTTCTACCAGTTAGGCTTCCCAAAGAATGACCTGAAAGAACACCACAGGAGGTACCAAGGACTCAAACACATGAGCCTGCAGCAGTCATTTTATATGCAAACCACAGGGCCCTCATTGGACTGAGTGCTTTGCAAATAAACATGGCTTGACATCTGTGGACTTGAAGTCCTCATTGCCCTACATCACTACATCTGTGGGTAGGAGGTACCTTGGCTCGTTGTGCAACCCTAGGCTTCAGCTCTACTTGCCACAAGAATCTTTATCATTCTTAGGACTTATCAACAGTACTTAAGAAGTTTATATGTCCTGTAATGAGACTAATTGTTGCTGAACCAATTCTGAATTATTACCAGATAACCTCAGAAGTATCCAGGGCTGCAGTAAGCCTCAGAAAATTTTTGTTTTCCTTGAAAAAAATTGAGTTTATCTGCTTGGCTACCTGCTTAGAACTCTTAGATCAATTCCACACATCTATGAGGCTTCTACATTTGGCACCGTGCCCAGTGTTGAAATAATAATACAAAGCTTGGAACATAGTTGGCAGATGCTGCCACTTCCTCAGCAGAGGACCACAGACTGAGTGCTCTTATCAGAAGATGCTTGTTCTTGTGCAGGTCTGAGATCAAGCCTTCAGCAGGATTTTTAATGCATTCTCCCTCTCCCTCTCCCTCTCCCTCTCCCTCTCCCTCTCCCTCTCTCTCTCTCTCTCCCTCTCTCTCTCTCTCTCACTCTCCCCCTCTCTCCCCCTCCCTCCCTCCTGCCCTCTCCCCCCCATCTATCTGTCATAGCACAGTCCCATTTATCCTCATAAGGCTGTATCCTTGTGTATGTACGTCTGTGGTCTCATTTTTAATATAATACCACTTTTAAAGACTCTCTCTTCAAATACAGTCCTATCTGACACACTGGGAGTTATAACAGTAACATATATTTGGGTAGGGTATAAAAGTGAATTCTATTAGAAAGCCCAATTCTCTCTGAGCTGCAACTTTACCATCGCCCAAATTAGGAGAGAGGATACACATACCAGTGCAGGAAAAGCCATAAGGATGAAATCAGGGTTTAATGAATAGAAATATCTTAATACCACCTCCATGACAGCCCATGTACCAGCCTCTGTTCCAGGAGAGTGGAGAAAGGAACACTAAGAGATGACTCTTGCAGTTTTATAGACTACAATATTACTTTTCAAAGTGTGGTCCTTGGTCTATCAGCATCACCTGAGGCTTGTTGGAGACACAGAGTCTCTGGCCCTAGGCCAGATTATCTACAGCATCAGGAACTCAGGCTATTAGCTGATGTGTCAGCACATTACAGGTGAGAAGCACTAATATAGAGCAAATGTGGGGGACTGGATTTTCCCCCTTTACCATCTGCCTCTGCTTCCCAGACACCATTTCTGGGACTAAGTAATTCCCCTGCCACCTTTCCATGCTCCTCAAGACTTTACACATCTTTCCAGTGTGGGTCTCTCTATAAGGCAAGAGGAGGAAGCATTATTTTTCTTTCAGAAAGACAAGATTTGACATTTAACCACTATGGTTTGCAACCTGTCAGTCAGGAGAGGGATAAAGGACATCTACCTCACCTTCATGTGTTTGATCGTTCTCTGTGCTCTTCAGAAGGCCAATAGGCCCAGCTCTGAGTTTTTGCAAAACTATCCTGATGGGTCATTAACACACATCAAGCAGACAGTGTGGGTGGGGAAGTATACTCCAGAATGTCAAATGGATCTTCAGCCTATCCGAAAAGACACCGAGTTCATTCTGTTCTTAAAAGCCCCCACAAAAGTTCTACATGTAATCCCAACCTACATTTTCAGTTCTTGGAGCTCACTGTCTTCAGAATCAGAGGATGCTAGCTCCAAACACACCAAGGACATCTCTCATGGGCCCAATGTTTTTAGCTGTAAACTTGGAATAGGGAAGAATTTTGGTTCTGGTTTAAAAAGAAAAAGAAAAAAGGAAAGTGCCTGCATTCGTTTGCAGCATGGCTCCCACCCCACTGCCCACCATAGCTGCTCTGCCCTGGCACAGCTAATTCTGCAAAGCCCATTAGCATCTCAGCCTGTTCCTGTCTGCTTCCCAGACTGCTGTCTGCAATCCTGACCTAACCTCAGCGACAGCAGCCACAGATGGCGCCGTTTAGGAGTCAGTAAAACCATTTCATGTTCCCAAGCTCGGGATTCTTATCAGTCTGGATGAACGGCTGAACAATTTTCTAGGCTGTCCGGTCTATTGCTCAGACACCTGGGAGTCCCACCTCTGTGTCCTTTACAATGCAAACCCCATTTCTGGTAATGTGTAACACACTCTCAAATATCTGTCAGAAAAATGTCAGCCAGGTCTGTACCTTGTATCTGCTGCGTGTAGTGTGTCACATCCAATGAGGCTCTATTTGTACAAAATTGCCCCCTTACTTGGTACCATTTCTGAGTGGTTCTTGTGAGCTGCTGGTGTTAGTGAGGGATGCCCCAAGCCAACCACACTAATTTATATGTATTACATGATCTTTTCCCATATGTGCATGTGGGTGCACAGGTATGGGCACACATGACACAATGCATATGTGGAAGTCAAAAGACAACCTTGGGTATCAGCCCTTACTTTCCTCCTTGTTTGAGACAAGGTCTCTTTGTTGTTCATAGCTGCATAGCTATCTCTCTCTTCCTACAGGAGCATTAGGATTACAGAAGCTTGGTAACTGGCCCAACTTTTTGTAGGTTCTGGCGTCCCAAACTCAGGTCTCCTGTTTCTCCCCAAGTGCTTTACCCACTGATCCATCTCTGTAGGTGGAAGGTTTTGAGTTGCAGCCTGGTGAAGTGCATTAAAGTCTAATTAATTGTCCTCTCAGAATGGCAATGGTGAGCTACTGCAGCCAGCTCTCTCCTGGCTGCTTCTTGGGTTACTCCACTTTAGTTCTAGTTCATATTCTTAAATTAAAATTTTATTTTGATATGATTAAAATTTATATGCAGCTGTAAAATTAATACAAAAATACCATATACCTCTTCCCAAGCGCCCCCAGTGATATTCTCTTATGAAACCATCTGCAACATCACTGCTGGGATGTTGATACCAATGCAAGCAGTATCAGAGCCTCTTCACCACCACAGGGACAGATTCCTCTTGCCATCCCCACAATGGCCATGCCAAGCTGCAGTTCCCTTTGATGCCAGTTGACTCTAGTCTTACAATGACAAGAGTGTTATGAATGGAGCCATGCAATGTGGAGTCTTTCATGGCTGGGGTCTTTTCGGAGCATGTCTCTAAAGGTTCATTTCTACTGTTGCACTTAACACTTGTCCCTCTTGTAAGTGTGGAGGGGTAAATGCATAGATGTGCTCAAGTGTTTTAATCTTTTATCCACTGTAAGATATCTGGTGCTCCCCACTAGTGTGTGTGTGTGTATGTGTACCTACCTCAACACAACTATGGATACCAGGGAAAGATGGAAAGTGCCCTGCTCTATCATTATGAACTGTATTATCCTGACACAGGGTCTGTCACTGAATCTGGAGCTAGACTGGCAGCCAGAAAGCTCCACAGTGATGGGGTACAGGTATGTGATGGGGTACAGGCATGCTTGGCTTCTTACATGGATGCTGTGGATTTGAACTTAGGTCCCTAAGCTCGTGTAGCAAGCACTCTTCCCCACTAAGTCATATTCCCAATCCTGACTTTAAGGATATGATGAATAAAGCTGATGTGGACTTTGTGTAAGTTTTTTGAGGGATGAGTGCTACATGATATTGACGTGTTATAGGGCACTTCCATGCTCACTTTCTTAGGACATGTACAGTGGTTTCCACAGTGACTACTGCATGTCACAGTCACAGCAGTAAAGGCTGGCTGACATTTTCTCTGCATCCTTACCAGTATTTATTCTTGCCATTATGTTTGTTTTATCCATTTTGATGGCTGTGCAGTAATAACTTGTTCATTTTCATTCTCATGCCCACAATGGCTGATGATGCGAAACATCACAGAATGCGCACTTGTTTCTGTATATGTTCTTTGAGAAAATCACTTCATCTTTTAATATTTATTAAAAATTTTAAATTTTTATTATTGTTATAGGGGAATGAGTTAAACCTACCCCAGCGTGCTTTGTGGAGCATAAAGGATCATGCATGATAGGAAATATTGGCTCACATCTGAGAGTTTGTATCATAGATTTTAAAAAGCATCAAAACTGGCTGTATTTTTATGACACTTTTGGAACTTCCAATTGCCTACTTTTTCCTTCTTAGTGGCACACAATGCTTTATTTTACAATCTATATCATCTTAGATTTATCTGATGCTAGTGTTCACTACTGTTTCCTTTTGACAACAATGGGAAAACACAAATGACAGATGCTGGAAGTGGAAGAGGAAGGGATGGAGAGCAGAGGCTGGAGCGCATCTTGTCATGATGCAATAGGAAAGGTAAGAGCAGGAGTGCAGAGCAGAATTAGGAGGTGACAGGTTTGAGAGAAGGAGATGAGTAGAAATTCACATTTATCTATAGAGGAAGAAATCAATAGAGAATGTGGGAAACTTGAGAATACATAAATAGAATGCTCATTGTTCATGGGCATCGAACCAGGCATGAGAAGCAGCAAGGGGAAGGGACAGGGCAGCTGCTCTCCTCATCATGTGTTCTGAGGAGCGAGAGGGAAGGAACCAGTGGTAGGAAGAGGATTCACCATTCACTTGTGCTCTTGATCTGAGGGGCAGTTAACGGTACATAGAGCCCAGATAGGAATATTAGTAAGGGGCTGGAGAGATGGCTTGGCAATTAGCAGAACTTGTTCTTACAAAAAACCTGAATTCAGTTCTTCATACTCAAGTTGGGCATTTCACATGACTGCTTGTAGCTTCAGATCTAGGGGATTCAGTGCTCTTTTCTGGCCTCTACAAGCGCAAGCATGCATGTCACCACCACCCCCAACACACACATGCACTCCCAAATATATGCACATACTCCACACATTTACACAGACAAACACAAGAGAGAAGTAAATCTTATAATAGTAATATCAATAGCAATAATACATCTGAAATAAAATTGAAATAGCTGAGGTAGATTGTGGTAAGCAGATCAAGACACAAACAACAAACTGGAAGCAGGCTGAGGGAGCACCAGCACGTTGGCCTTCTCTTAAAAAGTGGAGGAAGACGGCTTTATTTTGGCTCAGTTTCAGAGTCTCAAACCACAGCTGATTTTCCTGTTGTGTCTGGACCAGGGACAACACAGTAAGCCATGGTATGGGTAGAAAATAGAGAAAACTTATATTGTGGCACCTGGAAGACAAAAGAAAAAAGAGGAGGACACATCCTGCAACATACACCCTGGGCACATCCTCTACCAAGATGCACCACGACTAGAGGACAGAGCCTGTAGGACATGCATTCAAGCTCCAAGCTGCAGCAGTGATCTCTAGTGAGATCAGAAAATTCTAGTTCAGATGCAGTCAGTATGAGGCCTACGGTTTCTTTCTTCTAACACCTATGGATAATATAAATGTACGAAGAAAGAAGAAAAGGAAAGCACTGTTTGCAGTCTTAGCACATGGCAGTGGGACACACTTTCAATACAGAGGTGACAATGAGATTTGGATTTGTTACCCAACACTAATGACTGGTCTAAATTATTTAATGGGTCTGTGACCCCTGTTTCCTTACCCCTAAAATGGGAATTACATTATATTCTTCAAAACCATGGTATATTATGTAATCAATAAAATTCAAGGATGTAAATTCTTGGACAGTTGGGGTGAGACCAAGCATTGTGACCTGGATATAACTCCCACACTTGGGAGATTGAGACAGAAGGATGCTGTAATTAGAAGACAGACTTGGCAAGATGGAGAGAAAGAGGAGTAAAGAAGGGGAAAAAGAATGACAGGGAGAAGAGAGATAAAGAGAAAAAACTGGAGAAGGATATTGTGATGATTTGAATAAAATGATCTCCACAGACCCATAGGAAGAGGCACTACTAGGAGGTGTGGCCTTGTTGGAGGAGGTGTGGCCTTATCTGAGGAAGTGTGTCACTAGGGGGCAGGCTTTGAGGGCTCCTATGCTCAAGCTAATCCCAGTGTGACTCCCAGTCTCCTTCTGCTGCCTGTGATGTACACCTCTCAGCACCTTCTCCAGCACCATGTCTACTTGCTGCTGCCACGATAATAATGGACTAAACCTTCGAAACCGCAAGTCAGCCCCAATTAAATGTTGTCTTTTCTAAGACTCACATGGTCATGGTGTCTCTTTGCAGCAATGGAAACCATAACTAAGACAGATAGGGAGATAGGAGGAGACAGGGTGGGAGAGGGAAAAAGAGAGGGATGGAGCAGCAAAGAGGGGACAGGAGAGGAAGCGAAGGGGGAGGAGGAGGGAGGAATATGTGTGTGTGTGTGTGTGAGAGAGAGAGGGGGGGAGGAGGAGGGAGGATGAATTAGTAAGAAAAAAGAATAAAAGAAAAGAGAAAGCTGAAAGATATATTTCAGTTGCATTATTTATTTATTTATTTAATTTCGTGTGTTCATGTGTATGTTGTTTGTGTCTTTGGCACATTGAGGTTAGAGGACAACTTGTAGGAGTCAGTTCTCTCCTACTGTGTAGACCACGGGGATCAAACTCAGGTGGCCAGGCTTAGAAACGAACACATTTACCCATGGAGCCATCCAGTCACCTCCTTTCTTTCACATACTAGTGAAGTGTGCTTGAGCACACACCAGCAATCATCACTATAGTTTCAATTTTCTCAGTTTCAATGGACAGAGAGCATCATAAGCATCCCAGACCCCTACTTCAGCAAAGCCCTTTCTAGACCGTGAACATAGACCACAGCAAAGCCCTTTCTAGACCGTGAGCATAGACCACAGCAAAGCCCTTTCTAGACCGTGAGCATAGACCACAGCAAAGCCCTTTCTAGACCGTGAGCATAGACCGCAGCAAAGCCCTTTCTAGACCGTGAGCATAGACCACAGCAAAGCCCTTTCTAGACCGTGAGCATAGACCGCAGCAAAGCCCTTTCTAGACCGTGTGCATAGACCGCAGCAAAGCCCTTTCTAGACCGTGAGCATAGACCGCAGCAAAGCCCTTTCTAGACCGTGAGCATAGACCTCAGCAAAGCCCTTTCTAGACCGTGAGCATAGACCTCAGCAAAGCCCTTTCTAGACCGTGTGCATAGACCGCAGCAAAGCCCTTTCTAGACCGTGTGCATAGACCGCAGCAAAGCCCTTTCTAGACCGTGAGCATAGACCACAGCAAAGCCCTTTCTAGACCGTGAGCATAGACCACAGCAAAGCCCTTTCTAGACCGTGTGCATAGACCACAGCAAAGCCCTTTCTAGACCGTGAGCATAGACCGCAGCAAAGCCCTTTCTAGACCGTGAGCATAGACCTCAGCAAAGCCCTTTCTAGACCATGAGCATAGATGTGGTTTTCAGAAGCATGTCCACACTTCCTGGGAGAATAAGTCCTCTCTCCATCCCTTCCTGGAGACTGAAGATTAGTGACTGACTGGTACAAGGAAACCATGCAGTAAGCTTTGAACCCAGCTAACTAGTGGGCATGTGCTTTGCTCCTTTTTAAAAATTTAGATATTTATTCTTTAAATTTTGCAAATGCATTCATCAAAACTTTCACATGTATTTATGCACTTATTTCTTATATTTTTGAGATTATAATACAGTTACATCATTTCCCCTCTCCCTTTCCTCCCTCCAACCCCCCATATACCTCTTAGCTCTTTTTCAAATTCATGGCTTCACAACTCTATATAATATATTGTGATCACAACCACTTCCAGTTACCCCCCAAGTACATCTCTAGTTGGTGCTGCCCTTACATACACAGTTGAGAGGTCGGCCACTGTGGTGTGGGAAGCCTGTGGTGGCCACTGGTAGAGGAAAGTGACTCCCTTCTCCCAGCAACCATCAACTGCCAGTGCCACTCCAGACAGGGATGGGATCTTGGTTGCTGCTCCTCCTTCCCCATTCTCGGCTACTTAATTGGCTTGATCGCGCACACGTGACCAGGGCATATGTGGGTTTGTTAGTAGAACAGTCATGTCTTGTGCAGTACTCCTTGACATCCAGCTCTTACACTCTCTCTGTCTCTTCTGGGAAGTTCACTGAGCTCGGGGTGGGGGAGGTTGGTACAGATGTTCCACCTATGGCTAAGCACTCACTGTTTTTCTCAGAACTTTAACCTGTTATGATTCTCTGCATTTACCATTACCTCGTGCAGAAAGGAGCTTTTCTGACCAAGTGACAAGGTGACACTGATCTGTGGTTTGTAGGCACAGATATTTAGAACATGGTCTAAGTGGTACAAATCTATACTTTGGCACTTTGGTAGCATGATCACTTGGCAAAATAACAACAATTGGATTCTCCCTAGGGCTTATGACCTCCCTAGACATAGGCTTCTGATCAGGTTTGCAGCACTAGGCAGGAAACCTCTCCTGGGGAGAAAGCCTCAGATCCAAGTAGAAATCAGCTGATCACCCCTATCAGAGTCATAGTCATATGATCTCTCATCTGTTACTTATACTTAAGGAGTGCTATTTTTCTTATCCTCATTCTGGGGATGAGGAAACGGTAATGACTGGAAGATATTCCAGTGCCATTAGAATAGAAAGGAAAGAGTTCAAGTCCTAGTTGGGACTTCTCAGCTCCACATCACAATGCTGTGCACCTAGGCTCTACAGAGCAGGAATTAATAGAGGTCACAAAGGAAAGAGCATGTTACCAGAGCTTGTTATCTGCCAGGCACTTACAGACGCTGCTTAATCTTTGAAGCCACCCCAAAGGACTGATGTCATTGTCAGTAGAATTATTTTCCTTTTATTACTGAGAAAATGGAACAGCAGAGAGATGCAGAGGAAAGGAAGCAGATAGAGAGAGGAACAATGAGTGGCCAACGAGTCCAAGGCCATGGGGGAAAAGGAGAGAGTCTGTGGGCAGGGGGAGCCTAGAGGCAGGTAGGTGCAGCAGAGGATCTAGTGGTCAGCTAGTTAATGCTCTGGCCTGAACCAATGCCCCAGGAGCTCTGGCCTGAACCAATGCCCCAGGAGCTCTGGCCTGAACCAATGCCCCAGGAGCTCTGGCCTGAACAAATGCCAGGAGCCAGCTTAAACAGCAGAACCCTGAGCTGGCTGGGCATGCTAAGCTGAAGCTTCATGTCTCCTCCTCATCATGGGGAACTGATCATGAAGCCAAGAGATGGAGAGCGAGCTGTTTCCACGGAAATTGCTTCAGCACCTGGATCCAGCAGGGCCCTGGGCCGTTGCTGCTCTTTCTGTTACCTCTGAGGTCCCTGTTTGAGATAGATTTTCAGGATAATCACAAGATGCCTAGAAATTGATACCCATAGCTCTTTACAACACAGACATTCAACTTTTTATTTTGTTAATAGTACTACTATCTACATTTTAGTGTTTGGTGTGTGTGTTTCTTTGGTCCATACATGTATGGATACATGAGCCAACACTTGCTTACACGTTTGTGGTGTGCGCATGGTGCACATATGTGAGTGTTTGGGTACATGGACTCATGCATGCATACACTGAAACATGAAGACAGCAAATATCTTGCTCTATTACTCCCCACCTATCTTGTTCAGACAGTCTCTCACAGTGACATAAAGTACCTGTTTAAGTTAGGCAGAATGCCCTGCAAGCTCCCTAAGAGAATCCATGTGTCTCTCTGACACAGTGATAGGATAACAAGCATGGGCATCCAGGCCCAGATTTTTATGTGAATACTGGGGATTTGAACTGGGGTCCTTAAGTTTACATAAGTGTTCTTACCCACTAAGCCATCTCCTGATTCCCTAATGGTCAACTTTTCTATGCATCCCATTGCGTATCTTGGAAGCAAGTTACCAAGAGGGACTTCCTTAAGACCACAATGCTAGCGAAGACTATGGCAGAGATCAGAGACCTAGAGTAAAAGTGATGCCCTTCCTACAGTGATGACAGAGCAGATGAATTTCGTATACTTGTTCAGCAGACACAGTTTGGCAAAATTCATATAATAACTTCTGGTCAGGTCCCATAACGAGAGCTTCAAAGGAAAGTGAAGGGTCCTTTCTGTTTGTAATGCCCTCGGGATTCTTTTGAGTATAAAAGAATGAGAAAGAGTGGATCCATTCTAGCACTGATTATCTCATTCAGTGTACAGAATAAGTCTCATAGTCAACTAACATCATTTACATTGTGTGCATAAGAATCCTGAGTCCAAACTCAGCTATCCATCTCCATGTCCTAAACTTTCAAGTCTGTCTGTCTGTCTGTCTGTCTGTCTGTCTGTCTGTGTCTCTGTCTCTCTCTCTCTCAGGTGTGTGTGCATGCATGTGCATGTGTGTGTGTGTGTGTGCATGTGTGCATGTGTGCGTGTGTGTGTGTGTGTGTGTGTGTGTGTGTGTGTGTGTGCATGTGTGCATATTTGTGTGTATGAGTACGGGCATGTGTGTCTGAGACAGGGTCTCCTGTGCTTGCTGCACATGCCAAGTTGGCTGACTTGAAAGCTATTGGCAATCCTCCAGTCTCCCACCTCACCACAGTAGTGCTAAGATTTCAGATGTACTCTATCAGCCACTGCTTCATGTGGGTTGATGGGGAACTGGACTAGGGTCCTCACATGGGCATGACAAGCACTTTACTGGCTACACCACCCCCAGAATTACTCTATACATTTAATATCTACACTATAAGCTTCCCTGTCTACAACAAGCTATGTGTCTCTAGGGGCTGGATGCTCTGTCCTTGGAGGCTGTGCCTGCCTGATTTGCACTGAAGGGAGTCAGTGTCTGAAATAAATCCAGCACGTTCATTCATCAGCCATAATCCTGGACAAGTGACTTTTCTGAACATCGTTCTCTTCTGTAAATTTGGGGGGACTATGGCAGATCTACAGGGATGTGTGAAAGTTGCTAATTAAATGTGTATGCAGCATATGGCAGGATTACAATGTCAACTCCAAGAGGCAAGTTATTCTAAAGAGCATCTTCCTGGGCAGACATCTCCTTGTTTCGAGGAACACTTATTTCTCTTGGTTCCGAGACTTTGGGCTCTCCAAGTGTCTCTTCTGGCCTCCATTGCAGAGCCCCTACTCCCCTACTGTAAATTGTAATTACTCACATGGGGCTCAGTCATCTGCTCTGAACACTGCCCCAGCTTAGTCCTGTTTTGTGCTTTTAAAGATCATTACCATTTAATATCCTCATGTTAACATCTGCCTTCAAAACTTTGGTTTGAATCTGAAATATCCACACAGACTCATGTTGGAACACTTGTTCCTTAGTTTATAGTGACATTCTGAAAGATGTGGGGCCCTTAGGACATGCAGCCTGGCTGGTGGAAGAAGGGCTCTAGGGTTGGGCTTCTGAAGATTCACATCTTTTGTGTCTCATTCAGTTGTCATGTGAACCACCAGTGTATCACACTTCTGCTGTCATGAGCAGAACAGCCCACGATGTCTTCCCTTCCATGACAACATAAGCTCTTCCACCCGCTTAATTAAATTTGTCAGGTATTTGGTCACCACTGCATGAAAGTTACTAATAATCTTGAAGTATCTTCTATATTTGTGTATTTTCCTTGAGTTATCAGTCTCCTTTGACTACATTTTAAGCTCTATAAAAACATAAAAGCTGATCACCAATTTGACTTACATCTAAGCCATTACCTAGAAATTTATGGCATTGTAACACATATTTACTGAAAATTAGTGAACTGGTTAACTAATACACACAAGATACAGCTCAGCTGTAAGACACAGAAGTAGATCTAGAAGTATTGAAACTAATAAATCCTAACAGTTCCCCATACCATCCAATCAAGCGATATTGGTTTACACCAGTGACATTAAAATGAATACTCTGTGTTGGAGATCATAAAGTCACCTACTGAGTTAGTCGTCTTTCCATCCATCACTGTGACAAGACATGGGGAGAACTTTGAAGGTTCTAGAAGCCTCTTCTGTGTTTGTGTATTTTCCCTTGAATTCTCAGTAGTTCTCTAAGCTTTCTAAGAACATATGATCTGGCTGGCTTGTTCTTCATTTGATCTACATCTGAACTCAAGGCTGCCTACTTGGACCTTGGCTTCAGAGGCTTAACCATGTTTATCATTTAACCTAGGCTGGGATAAACTGTCATGGGAAGCATGTGGTGAAAGTTGCTCACTTCATGGGAGCAGAAAGGAGAGAAGAGGTGGGGGGAGGGGGGAGAGAAAGGGGGAGAGAGAGGGAAAGAGAGAGGGAAAGAGAGAGAGGGGAGAGAGAGAGAGGAGAGAGAGAGAGACAGAGACAGAGAGAGACAAAGAGAGATATTTTTTTAGAACAAAATATTTCTCTCAAAGCCTGTTTGTTAATCTATGAAGGCATCAGTGAATTGATCCACAGACAAGGTCAGACACCTCATGGTCCAATACCTTCTCACAAATGCTCTGCATCTTAATGTCACACTAGAAAATTAAGCCTTTGAAACACAAGATTTTGAGAGTACACTAAGATGCAAACCATAACACCCCTTTCATAGAACCCGGGAAGAATATATTTGAAAATTCCTGAAGCAGTTAGTGTCTTCAGGAGATGTCAAGCATAATAAATACTGTTTACTCTAACCTAAATTAAATTCCTCGCATATTTAGTAAGCATGTATAAGGCCTATTGTACTGGGCTTGCAGTGTGGGATTAAAAGTGATGTTTTGGGGGAAGAATTGTTTTATTCCAGGTTCTCTAAAGGAACAGAACCAATAATATATATATATATATATATATATATATATATATATATATGTGTGTGTGTGTGTGTGTGTGTGTGTGTATACACACATATATATACACACACATATATTTTTATATATGTAGTGTTCATATATACATAGATATGTACATATATATATATATACACATTCTATTGGTATATACATACACATATATATACACACACATATTTAATATTTATTGGATTTATTTTCAGGGCACAGTTAAGATAATCCAAAATGCTGCCTCGCCCTGGAGAGGCTGAGAATCCTGCAGATGCTCAGCCCAGGAGGCTGAAGGTCTCAGCAGTCCCCATCCAGTGTTGAAGGCTTGGAAGATGTCTAGAGAGCCACTTCAGTGTACTTCAGAACTCTGAAGATGCTGGTTCTAACAGCAGTGAGGGAATGTCAAAGCATCAGGATAGATGGACTTGCCAGCAAGAGTAAGGACAAGCATGCAGAAAGCAGTTTCCTTCTTCCGTGTTCTTTTATCTGGGCTGCTACCAGAAGGTGCCACCCACATTCAGGGTGAGTCTGTCTGCTTGAGCTAATCTGCTCAAGAAAGGCGCTCACAGGTGAGCCTAGCTAGCATCTTGTGGTTTAGCTGATTCCAGATATAGTCAAGTTGACAACCGAGATTAGCCATCACGGGGGTATTAGTAACCTACTTTGCACATGTATATAACAGGGATTGAAGCAGAGCTTGAGATAGGGTTCAGCTCTGTCTCCTATGTCTCTCCTTGTGTGAGGTATGGAGGACACAATTGGATTAGCCATGGGTATAAAGGAGGATTCTAAGTAGGGAGAGCTGACATTCTCAAACCCCATGTGGTGTGCTGTCCTGTCAGATTCCTCCATTGTGTTGCTGCTGCATGCGAGGTCTGTGGGTCTGCAGAATCCACATTTCTGATGTTACCTCAGCTCTTTCGAATATGATATCCATGTCAGCAGAATCCCCAGATGACTTGCGTATGGGCTGATGTCTGATGAACATGTCACACAAATGGGCTCAACGCCCTCTTTCTGAATCCTCCATCTTGGTGTCAGTTCCCTACAGACTACCAGGCAGGCAAGGGGACAGACTTGGAGGAGAGAGTACTGAAGCCTCTTTGAGCTTCACTTGACCACTGACCATCAGGCTGGAGAATCCCAAACACATTTATGGATAAATGAAAACATATTGTTTTCAAGATAAAATTACTACTTTTATAAATCTATCTTCCAAATTAATATATAAAATTAGTACAGTTACATTTAAAATCCTATGAGACAATTTTTTTATTAGATGTTTTCTTATTTACAATATCTCCTTTCCCAGGTTCCCCTCCAAAAAAAAATAAATTTAGAAAAATAAAATAAAATAAAATAAAAAAACAAAAACCAAAACAATCCTCTGTTCCCTCCCCCTCCCCCTGCTGACCATCCCACCTCCTCCTGCTTACTGGCCCTGGCATTCCCCTACACTGGGGCATAGAACCTTCACAGGGCCAAGGTCCTTTCCTCCCATTGATGACCGGCTTGGCCATCCTCTGCTATATGCATGCTGTTGAAGCCATGAGTCCCCCCATGTGTAACCCAGATGTCCCTCAACAGAGGATACAGAAAATGTGGTACATCTACACAATGGAGTACTACTCAGCTATTAAAAACAATGAAGTTATGAAATTCTTGGGGAAATGGATGGATCTGGAGAATATCATCCTGAGTGAGGTAACCCAATCACAAAAGAACACACATGGTATGCATTCTCTGATAAGTGGATATTAGCCCAGAAGATCTAAATACACAAAGTACAATCCACAAACCATAAGAAACTCAAGAAGAAGGAAGACTAAGTAAGGATACTTAGTTCCTTCTTAAAAGGGGGAACAAAATACCCATGGAAGGAGTTGTAGAGACTAACTATGGAGCAGAGACTGAAGGAAGGACAATTCAGAGATTACTCCACCTGGGAATCCTTTCCATATTCAATCATCAAATCTAGACACTATTGTGGATGCCAACAAGTGCTGGATGACAGGAGCCTGAGATAGCTGTCTCCTGAGAGGCTCTGACAGTGCCCAACTAATACAGAAATAGAGGCTTACAGCTATCCATTGGACTGAGTACAGGGTCCCCAATGAAGGAGTTAGAGAAAGGACCCAAGGAGCTGAAGGGTTTGCAGCCCCTTAGGACGAACAACAATATGAACTAACTAGTACCCTCAGAGCTCCCAGGGACTAAAACTCCAATCATTTATTCTTTTGATAAAGCCTCATGGAACACCTCCTATGGACCAATAGAGGGAGACAGAGAGCATGATGAAGGAGCTGCTACATCAAAGCCCAGATGGTAGCAGTCTCCAGCCAGGCTCTGTCAGTTCCTCTCTGGGTAATGTTCCTTAGGTCACCAGGCTCCTTTAAACTCCATCCCTTGTAAAATCAGGCCAATGACAGTTGCTGCTTTTTAGGGTGGGTCTATAATTGATCAAAACTTTGTATATCAATTTGGGTTACATAATAATTAGTGAATATTAGGTGCATCTGCTGCCCCCTCCCATCATGCCAGCTGCCTGGGCAGTGGTTCTCATTCTTGGCTGTCTTCATATCAAAGTTACTAGTGTGCTTTTCACATGCAGACTGTGGCTGCATACAAGGCCTACTAAAACCTGATCTTTGGGGATAAAAGCCAGACATTAGGTTTTGTGTGTGTGTGTGTGTGTGTGTGTGTGTGTGTGTGTGTGTGTGTGTCCTACAGAGGCCAAAGGTATCAGATTCCCCTGGAGCTAGACTTACAGACTCTATGCTGGGACCTCAATTTATGTCCTTTGAAGTACAGTCCATGCCCTCCCAGCTCTCACACTCCATCTTAATTTTTGAGATAGGGCCTCTCGAATTGAGCTCTGATCTTGCTGATTCAGCTAGACTGGCTGTCCTGTCACCTTCTAGATCTGCCTGTCTTTGCCTCTCTGGCACTGGGGGTGCAAGTAGATGCTGCCACACCCTGCATCAGCATCTCTTAAACTGCCCCCAGGCAATTCCTGAATCTATCTAGGACACATTCCATGTCATGGAATCTTTTAGGGAAGCCTGACGTCACAATGGGAGAGTGTCATCTTCTGAAGAAGGCCTCCATGTGAAGATGTCCTGGTAATTACAGATTGTGCCATTGTACACAGAAAGTCAGCAGAAAGCAGCAGGAATGGTGGAGCTTGGCATGCATCTAGTATAGAAGGGACTCAAAGCGAGGAAACTCGACCCATACTAGTTTTCTTACTTTGCAAGAAAGATTGCCACTGAGTATGACTCATATGTTGGCACACAGTTGATTCTCACAGCCAGAAAGCAAGTAGGTCACCACAGCTCAGCCTGACACCAGCTACTGGTGGCCTAAGGAGGTCCTGAGCGCCCATTAACCTCTCCATGGCTTGTCTTACTCCTTTGTGAGACGGTGGAACTGATGTTTTTTACAGGGCCTGCCACATGGTGAAAAGAAGAGCTGTTGTCACCCATCCCAAAGAGGTGTTAAAAGATTCAATTAAATGCAGAAGTGCAGACACAGCCTGCAGTCCAGTCGAATGTGTGTGGTAAGAACGGTCCTCAGCCGGGCCACTTATGCATTCATGGTTCCTGGGAGTCTTCTTGGTCAGAGAGTTAATGTCCTGTACATATACATGATTGTGTGTGTATGTTCATGCCTGTGTGCACACTTACGCCTACTTGTGTGTGTGTTCCTATGCACACTTATGTGTACTTATTTGTACTTGTATGTGTATGTATGTATATGTGCATGTGTACACTTATGTGTACTTGTGTATGTGTGTGTGCCAGCAGTCAATGTCAAGTGTCTTCTTCAGCCCCTCTCCACTTTATTTTTTGGAACAGCCTCCCTCACTGAATCTAGAGCTAACCAATTAGATTGACGGACTGGCCATCAGATTCTCAGGATCTGCCAGTGCCCCGCCCCCTCCACATACCCCAGTGCTAGGATCATGGTGAGCACCGCTGGGCCAGTGCCCCGCCCCCTCCACATACCCCAGTGCTAGGATCATGGTGAGCACTGCTGGGCCAGTGCCCCGCCCCCTCCATACACCCCAGTGCTAGGATCATGGTGAGCACTGCTGGGTGTAGCTTTTATGGAGATCAGATTCTGGTTCTCATGCTTGCTTCTTGTAAGCACTTTACCAACTGTCATCTCCCAGCTTTGATCAAGTTCAAAGCTAACACCAAAGATGCCTGGGAAAACTGGCTGCTTGTATCAGTGAGCTCAGTTGCTTCCTTCCCAACGGTATGTTCCAGTTCTGACCTGACTTACTGTGAATGGGAGCATATTTGGAAGAAGAAACCTGTGCTGCTGTCTGTATAAGAATTGTGAACCCACCCACTCAGCTCTATATCATCATTACAAATGCTCTTCTTCCAAGTATGTTCCCTCAGTGTTGGAAAGGCAGGGTCAGGAGGACTGATGCTCAAGTTCAAGGCATAGCCTGGCTCACACAGTGAGTTCTAGGCACCTGTGCCACAAGGGAGGCAGAAATTGGCCAATGCAAATGCAGGCCAGGGTATGCTCAGGGTTTCTCCAGAGGGGTCAGGACTCTGCTGACACGCTGAGCTTGGACTTGAGGCCCTGGGAACTGTGAGGCAACACATTTCTGCTGTCTTCAACCACGATTCATGGCATTTTGTTTCTGTGGTTTGGGGAAACAAACTCATGAGCTTCCCTTTCAAGTGTGTAGGCCACATCCAGGCCTCTAGAGACAAGGAACAGCTAATCAGACAAATTACTTCTCCTGGGGTGGAGCTGGAGTGGCCTGGCTCCCTATTAGCATCTTATGCAGCATGAGCTCCTTTCAAAAGGGTTCATTGCTTTTATTTTCTCAAGGCAAAATGGACTCAGCTTTGGTAGAACAGGTTACATTTTGGTTGGAACCTAAGTTAAACATGACATGAAAGTAGGAAGGGGCTATGTGGGAAAGGAGATGTGGAATATGGGGAGGGGTAGTGTGGATTAGTGGGGGTGCAGCATGGTCCAGGTAGACAGCAGACACAGGTAGAAACATTCTAGAGGTCCATCACTTTTCACAAAAAATATACACTAATAATCACATTTAAGAATGATTTGGAGTACAAAGATCACTGCTGTAAACCATGTGGAGCAGACTAAAATGGCATGAAATAAATTGATTTAAGATTTTTAAAAGCTTCAAACCAACCAATAAATTTAAAATGTATGTCATAAATATTTGCTTTCTATGAGGCTTTAATAAGTCCAGTGCAGAACTAAGAGTTAGAAGACATAAATCATGTCACGTAGAAGATTAAGTAATGTACAGTCAATGATGCTATCCAGACAAGGGGACCAGGGACCAGGTCGAGGAGAGAGGGGGACAAGAGAGAGAACATGGATCTAACCGCAGTGCATAACAGGCATGTATGGAAATGTCACAGTGAAACCCATGATTTGATGCAGCCTAGTGGGACAGGAAGAGAAACTGACTCTAAAGACTACCTGTGTTGTGACCTGGCTAGGTGGGTCCACTGTGACAGCAGCAGCTCCATGAATTCTTACTCTTAGCCTCTTGCAATCAGAACACTGTTGGCTTCAGGCCACACTTGCTCACTAGACCAAACTGTCCATCCTTCCAAATCCTGCCCCTTGAAATCACTTCTGTAACTAAGAATCATTCAGTATACCTTCCGAGTGCCTTCTAAGGCTCTGCTTCCTGTCCCCCTTAGTCACTCTGGCATAGTCCAGCAACTGGAATGCCATGGTCTGTCATTCAGCCAAATCATTTTCTTTGTGCCAAGAACTGATGTGTTCTTTTCCAGAAGGAAAAGAGCAGACCAGAGAAAGATCCTTAGAGCTCAGGCACAGCATCCTTCAATCCCATCATACAAAGGCTTTAAATAACAAAAGGAAAAAGCTAGACTCCCTGTCAAGAGAGTTTAATGCCTTAACAAGGAGGTGATGGGATGGGGGGTGGGGTGGGTGGAAGGTGGAAGAAAAGCCACAAGTGGTAAATGCGTGGAAGCCGGAAGATGAAGAGTGAGAAGGGTCCTTCTCTGGGGTAGATGAAGATTTAGAGTGAGGAAGGATCTTTCTCTGGGGTAGATGAAGCTGAAGAATGAGGAAGGGTCCTTCTCTGGGGAAGTGGAAGACGAAGAGTGAGGACGGGTCCTTCTCTGGGGTATAGATGGAAGGGAGTCATTCTTTTTAGAACACACAACAACATGCGGTTCATTTTCTTTTCTGTGGGTTCAGATACTGCTCTGGCTGGAATGTGAAACGCTCCACCATTAGCTCATAGGTTTGAACTTAAGGCCCCAGCTGGTGGCGCTCTTCGGGAAGTTCAGACTCACTGAAGGAAGTGGGTCACTGCAGGGCGGGCCTTGAGCCTTTAATAGGCGGGGCTTACTTTTGTCCATTCTCTGCTTCCTGAATACAGGGATAATGTGATCAGCCTGTCTCCTGCTGCCTGCCACGTCTTCACCATGGTGGGCTGCATCCTTCCAGAACTGGGAACAAGAATAAACCCTTTCTCCCTTAAGTTGCTTTTGTCCATGTATTTTATTGCAGCAATAGGAAAATAGACAGAAATGAAACCCTTAGCACTTTAATCACAGGGAAATGGCTATAAATGACGGGTTTTTCATACTGAAGAAGATACTACTAATGGTTAGGAGTAAAATCTAGACATGTGACTTTGAACAGTTTTCCTAACCTCTGTACAGATTGTTATTATTATCAATGGTCAGTTCTATAAAAGGTCAATGGCACCTAGCTGATAGGGCAGGAATAAAGGATCAAGTGAGAGAATGCATATAAAAAGCATCTCAAGCAATTGTCAAAATGATAAATTTTATTTTCACAAATTCCACACTAAATATTTATTGATTATAGAGCTTGTGTTTGGGCAACTTCACTTTCCATTCCTTCTCACCCTGTTTGGGATCAACATGGCATATATGTGGCATGCACACACACATACACACACACACACACACACACAGCCATGGCCGGCCTCTTCTGAGGCACATGTGTCACACACACACACACACACACACACACACACACACACACACACAGAGCCATGGCCAGCCTCTTCTGAGGCACATGTGTCACACACACACACTCACACACATAGAGCCATGGCACATGTGTGACACACACACACAGAGCCATGGCACATGTGTGACATACGTACACAGAGCCATGGCACATATGTGACACACGTACACAGAGCCATGGCACATATGTGACACACGTACACAGAGCCATGGCACATATGTGACACACTCACACATATACACACAGCCATGGCACATGTGTGACACACACACACAGAGCCATGGCCAGCCTCTTCTGAGGCACATGTGTGGCACACACACATACACATTCACAGAGCCATGGCACATGTGTGACATACACACACACACACACACACACACACACACACACAGAGCCATAGCCAGCCTCTTCTGAGGCACATGTGTGAGACACACACACACAGTGCCAGGCACATATGTGACACACACACACACATCCATAGCCAGCCTCTTCTGAGGCACATGTGTGACACACACACACACACACACACACACACACACACGCAGCCATGGCACATGTGTGACACACACATACACACACGCACAGCCATGGCACATGTGTGACACACACACACGCACACACACACACAAACACACGCATAGCCATGGCCAGCCTCTTCTGAGGCTTTCCATCCTTTGTTCACTGACAGCTTCTTTGTGGAGCTGGGGACAGACATAGTGACCTTGTCCTCAAGCTATCTGCATTCCAATAGTACTGAAAATGAAGACTAGTTCAGATGGTGTTAAATGTCTTAAAATCAATGTTACAATTTTTATCTTATGTTAAATAAATGATATGAAATTAACCAGCAATCCCTGGTGTCAGGTACCTAGAACTGCAGAGGCAGAGGATGCTACAACTGCTCAAAGAAAATAAAACTGGAGTTACAAGACGAAGGCTGTAATGAAAAATAACAATCTGGCACTCAGGAAGTAGAGGCAGGAGGATCATGAATTCAAGGTCAGCCTAGGCTGCATCAAGGTAACCTTGTAAGAAAAGAGAGATGGAGGAAGGGTGGAAGGAAGGGGAAGAGAAAGAGAGAAACAGGGGCAGGTAAGCAGACAGACAGACAGCTTATTTAAAGGGTCAAATGATCACAGCATAGAAATAAATGTGTTCACACTGATTGGTTAGAGAAAGTGGACAACACTGAGGGGACTTGGCCGGTAACTCTTATGATAAGATTATCTATTTTCCCCTCTTCCTGGGTCATCCTCTACCTACAATGTGAGTTTGTCAGGAGGGAGAGAAGCAGAGAGGGACAAGAGTGTGGTGAGGAGGAGGGCACCACCACGAGGGACCCAGGAAATCAATAGCCTGATTTCCTTTCCAAATGGTCAACTTGGGCCTTGAGTTGCTTTCCTACTCAAGGGAGGGCAGTAACATTTGCCCAAACGTACTTGAAACTAATTCTTCTTCATTTAATTAGGAAGTTCCTCCACAAGTACTTTCATTGAAAAAACACAGTTAAATGTAATTGAAAAGGTAAATGTACAGAACTGTGAGACTAAAATTCAAAATCAGATGTGAAGGAAAATTCTTTTTACTTTTGGAAGACCCTCTGAGGTTCACCTCTCTGTCTTTCCTGCAAGAGGCTCCATTTTGAAAATGATTCTCCTTCCACCCAGATGTAGGGACCAGGGGCTTAGAGCCAAGCAGAACATGGGACCACCCCTCAGAAGGGATCACCCCTGCCTGTGACGAGCAGCTGAAGTATCCTTCCTTCTCAGCCTCTTTCTAACCATCATCAGCTACAAAATGCTACAGCCTTATAAATACAGTAATGATGGGTCTCGGAGTCAGAGAAGCATCAGCTAGTGTCCTCTTCACCGCTGTGCCGCTGGGGAGTGGGTATACGTGCTAGTCATCTAATGTACAAAGAACACTCAGGAAATGATTTCTTGTCACTTTAATGTTGACCTTGAATAAGGAAAGTTTACTCTACCTACAGTTGTGATAATGGGATTCAGTTTGTCCAGGGACAGAGTTACAGCAGGAGAAGGAAAAGAGATGCTTGCAAGCTCCACCTTCTCTCTAACAGCTGCCTACCTGCTTCCGCTCACATCGCCGTTCTAACTCATCCACCTGTTAGCCAATGACAAATGGGGACTTGGATGAGTGGGGTGAATCTCCTTCTTCTCTGAGATAATCATCTGGCATGCACTGGTGCCATAACAGATGTCTTGAAGTTCAATTGAAGCAATGACATTTGGAAAAGTACCTTAAGGCTCAAGGGGGATTTTTGTGTGTATCATTTCATTTGCTCATCACAAACATACTTTGAGGTCTCATTTCCCCCATGGTCCAGAACCAAGATCCAAGATCCATGCTAGATTTCAGAGAGATGCAGGGACAGACTTGAACCTAATTCTCATGTCAAGAGTATCATTTAAAGCCACCAATAGATTCTCCACAATGTCCTGCAGTAGGGAGTGCTGGCATGTGGATGCCACAGACCCACCTTAAAAAGCTAGTACTTAGAAAGGAGTCGGGGGGTGGCAAACTCCAGAGCTGGGGATGAAAGCCATGTGGTAATACTAGGGATCAGAATTCTGTGATCCTGGTGGGGTCAGGGAGGGTCCTGTGGATTTGAGTATGGGAGCTCACCTGGGCATTCCTGCTCTGTTCTTAGTTCAAGATCCAGATTTGCAACAGCTATCACATTTCATGGCTTCTTTGTCTGACTTGTTCTTTGATTAATCACACCTTTCATGATTCATATTGCTTAATTGCCTTCCAAATGGGTTATTTCTGGTGGTAACTTTATTCAGGTTGGTTTGTGGTCTCAGAGCATCTTAAATACAAAGCTACAACTAAATCAGACATGATCTTCTGACAACACCCATCACAAATAAGGTCCATGTCTCTACTGTCTACTAGATGACTATGAGCCAGATGTGACTACTGAACACTTCAAATGTGGTCAGTGCAACTCAGAATTAACATTTTAACTTTATTAAATTCAAATTAATTTGAAATTATGCATAAGCAGGCACCTGTGTTTGTGGTCCATCCATTCCTTTTTTTTGGTTGCCATGACAAAATACTTGGAAAAAGCTACTTCAGGTTGACTCCCGGTGCTTGTGTTGGGCAGCTCACAGCCATCTGTAGCTCCATTTCCAGGATATCTCCTCTATTGACTTCAGTGGGTACCTACACTCATGTGTAAACACACACACACACACACACACACACACACACACACACACACACACACACCTTATAAAGAGCTTTCTTTAAATAGGTTTATTTGGCTCACAGCCCAGTAATGTAGCAGGAAAGGTATGGCAGCCAGAGCATGAAGCAGTTGGTCACGTTGTATTCACAGTGAGGAAACAGCTAGAAATAAATGTTGATGCACAGCCCACTTTCTCCTTCCTCCTGGCCTCTAGTCCACAGAGTGATACCACTAACATTTATGGTGAATCTTGCCAGGTTAGCAGAGCCAATCTAAACTGCCTCTCACAAGCCTGCCTTCCGGGTGACTCTGCATCCTGTAATGTGACAATATTAACCATGAGTGGCTGCCATGTTGGACTGTTCAGTCTGAGCTATCAAAGGTTTAGGATTCAACAGAATGGACTCTGGATCTTGCTTCTGTCACTCCTTTGTGTGGCCCTGGGTATACTATTGAATTTTCCCACTGATAAAGGGAGCTGCTGAGCTCCTTTTCCTGCAGCTACCTTGATGATTTAATAGGATATCTGGTTTTTACTGTCTACAATAATGTGAGGCACATAAAATGGAACCAGTTCTGAGAGAGCCATCAACCCTGCACATGCAGCACTGTGGATGAAGACCTAAAGAACAATTTGAAGATTGGAAATAGGGGAGCATTTATTTCTTCTTCTGGGCTTACATGGGTAAAAGAAGAAACCCAAGCCCAATTTACCTGGGATTTGCCCACTCAGTGTTTTGCTCATTCCCATGCATATTAGAAAGGGGGCTTATGGAGACCCCGCCAACTTAGAATATATGTAAGAGTGCTGAGGACAGAACTCTGTTGAATCTATGAATGTATTTTAACAACTTCCTGGGGCTATCAGTTCTAGTCTCAACCTTTAAACAGGCTATGTGTAGGATTATAGAGTTTCCATGTCTGAATCTGTATGCTTTTCCTCTGCCTAAATATTAGTTTAGACCTATAGTAATACTACTTTGTCTGCCTGTGGTGGTTTGAATAGGTATGGCCCCATAAACTCATGTGTTTGACTGCTTGACCCATAGGAAGTGGTATTATTAGGGGGTGTGGCTTTGTTGGAGTAGGTGTGGCCTTGTTGGAGGAAGTATATCACTGTGGGGGTGGGGTTTGAGGTTTCCTATGCTCAAGCTACACTCAGTGTGGCACACAGTCTTCTTTTGCCTACGGAACTCTTGACTCCATCTCCAGCACCATGTCTGCCTGCATGCTGCTATGGCTATGTTTCTCATCATGATAATGGACTAAACCCCTGAAACTGTGATCCATCCCATATTAAATGTTTTCCTTTGTAAGAGTTGTCATGGTCATGGTGTCTTTTTACAGCTGCAAAACCCAAACTAAGATGCTGCCTTACCTATTTCCATTCCTTTCGACCCTCAGATTGTACTTGGAAGTCTTCATCCCTTCTCTGTGGCTCTTGAACTACTCTTTACTGCAACACCTTTGGGATGTCTATGTGGTTGACTTGCTCTTTGAGGTCATAGATTTGCATATTTAGGATTTCTCATGGCCTGGTACAAAGCCTTGTATGTAAAAGAATTATAATTGTTTGAAAAAGATAATGCAATGGCTATCACAATTGATGCTGGTGATCAGCATGATATTGGTATTGATGATGATGGTGGGAGTAGTGATAATGGTGGTGGTGATAAAGAGGGTGGTGACAGTGGTGATGGGGAGATCAATGTAATGATGGTGGTGATGGAGGTGATGGTAATAGTGCTGCTGCTGCTGATAGATGAGTAGGTAGAGAGAGATGATAGATGTATAGATGTATCAATACATCTATAATTAATGGATGGATGCATAGATGTATAGATAGATAACAAATGGATTGATTAATGGATAAATAGATGAATGGGTAGATAATAGATGGATGGATGGAAGAATAGATAGATGTATAAATAGATAGACAATATAGATAGATGGTGGTGGTGGTGGTGGTAGTGATGATGATGGTGGTAGTGGTGGAGGTAATATTGGTGATAAGGATGATGGTGGTGGTGGTGCTTGTGATAGAAATGATGTTGATAATGAATATGGTCGTGGTGGTGATGACATTGATCACTGGAATTAAACCAAACATTAGCACAGTAGCCACCATACTCTAGATATCCTTCTATGCTTTTATGGTGTTTATTACATTACATTTATTTAATCTTGTCCCACTTCGCAGATGAACAGAATTGAATGAACAAGTTTAAGTAATTTGTCAAGGTCAAGGGTATCTTAGAGTTAAATATTCTTACTAAGTGGCCACACCTCCTGAGGGCTAAAGTGTCTGCTCTCCCAGTACATTTCCCTGCACCCTTTTCCCCACAGTTGCCACCACAAGAGCAAATGTTGCTGTGATTCTTGTTGACGTGGGAGCTAAGCCAATCCTAGGCACTTCAGCATAAATTGCTGAATCTCAGAAATAGGCTTGCATAGCTCCTGAGAACAGTAGCCTGTCCCCATGGCCTCCCCAATTCCCAGGCACTTATCACCTGGGCAGTTGTTGTAGAATGATTTACAACCACTTGGTGTTTTCTAGCAGGAGGCTGAAAACTGCTGCATACTGTGGAATACCAAAGACAGAGCATCTCATGGAATCTGCCACTTAGGGCTTTCTGCAGACCTGCCTGCCTTCACTGGTACTACCTACTCTCTAATGAAGGGCTCAGCTGGTCCCATGGCAATCTTACTCTGCCTTGGCTGTAAATAGCAGGGCGAGAAAGGCATTGAAATCAGAGTTGATTGAGAGAAAATGTACATTGGTGGCTTGTGCAGTGAAATCTCCCTACACCTTCACTGAGCTTCAAAGTTTTCCCTTTCTTCCTTTTATCTATCCATACATTGGATCATTTAGCAAATATCTGTTATTCCCTGTTCCTGTACAAGAACATGTGCTTAAATGTTAGGGATGCTGGGTTAGAAAAATTCCTAGCCAGTGCCTCAGGGGATCTTGTAGCATAATTGGAGAAAGAGAGAGGGAGTATTTGCTATGCAATGTAACACATGTTGTAATAATGTAACCCTGTGGTCCTAGGGAGTTATTGAGATGCAAGATATCTGCTTGAGAGAACTGAGGAAGATGCATGAATGAAGGGCAGGTGGGTGGGCTTGTAAGAAGCATGGGGGACAAAGTGAATAGCTGCCTCACATTATCACCACCAGCCTTCCATACCTCAGTGGACTGTACCATCAAATGAGCCAGAATGAACACTTCCTTCCTTAAGGGGAGACATTTCTTCTGTCTAGCATTTTGACCTAGCTACACTATCTGCTCCAAGCTTCCAAGCTGATGGGAGACTGGAGTTCTTCTGAAAGATGATGGGACAACTCTCCCCACCTCCAGGGTCATAAAGAAGAGAAATAAAATGACACCTGTTGGGTTGTGCAAAACATGACCTCCACCTTCTTCAGCCTTCTCTGTGTTCCAAGAGCTGAACCCCCCGGCCACATCACCCCAAGACTTTTTACTTTTTGGCTGCAGTTGCATTGGCCCATGAACAGTACAGTAGGGGCTGGGCAGTGAGCATTGCTACCTTGCTTGTACTACTGTGAGTTTCTGGGGTGTGATTCTTCCACTAGAACCATGAATCTAAGGGGCAGCCTCTCCCCAAGTTCCAACGAATTCTCTACACCCTTTCAGTAGATGGCTAATAGCATCTCTCTTTAGCTATGAGCCCTGGGGTTGTTTCACAGACCTTAGCTTAACCTACACGTAAACTTTCCAGGTACCTCTTTGGCACAAACTTGCTTTGGACTACCTCTCAAATACAAATACATATTACTCCTGGTTATCTCTGATGAGTATCAATAAAACTGGGGTACAGAGAGGCCATTTGGATTTATGTAAGGCTACATTAAGAACTTCCATTTGCTGAGGGTCACTCTTCTTCTCCAAGTTTGAATAGCTAGTCAAAGGCAGAACCTGGGTGAGGGGGGAGAGCAGGTACATACCTATTTGTGTACATATGGAGACTAGAGGTCAATTTATTTTTTTAAGCCTGTTTTTTTGGGGGGGCGGTTTATCGAGACAGAATTCCTCTGTGTAGCCCTGGCTGTCCTGGAGCTCACTCTGTAGACCAGACTGGCCTCGAACTCAGAAATCTGCCTGCCTCTGCCTCCCAAGTGCTGAGATTAAAGGCATGCACCACCACCGCCCAGCTTTTTAAGCCTTTAACATGAAGCTTTATTATTTCTTTCAGATGATACATTCTCAGTAATAAAAATCTACACTAACATTCTGATTATTTGTTTTAATGAAGAGAACTTTATTTGAAAGAATTCATATGAAAACTCTAATCCTTCCATCAGATGAAACCTGTCTGTCTTCTTTCCTGAGAATGTCATGAGCAGGTGGGGGGAAAGAGTAATCATTCCTCATTCCCAGGAAAGCAATCATGCACCACTGTACTGGATCAAATTCAAGTCTTCATGCTTATACACCAACATTATACTGATTAATCCCAAACCCCTTGGTTTGATGCAGGTCTTTGAGAATTGCACTGTTCTACAATGTTGTCCTCTGTTTTTCTGCCCATCCCTAAAGAAAGTATGGATGCTATTCCACCATGTGACCCCCACACACTTATTTGATGTCAAGATAGATCTGATTCTTGTTACCATCTTGATAAACACCATAATAAAATCCAAAGTTCATCTCTCTACACAAATGGAGATGACTGAAGCTGGGGTGGACACTGACCAATCACAGATTTATGAATTATTTCCAGATGCACCAGAATCAAACCAGGCCACTGTCTTCACACCTGTCAGAACGCCCCCTGTTGACCTTCAATCCCTTTGAATTACTGAGTGGATTTGTCAGGTAGCCAGAGATGTCAGATGCTCAGTGTTGGGGTTCACAGAATAGGTCCCCCCATGTCCTTTGCTTAGTTTCTGACAGCACCTGGTGACAACCTCAGGAAGAAGTCTATGAGTAGTCTGGGTCAATACTGCACTGTCATCAATTACAGCACAAGGCTGGACAGCTGGCCATCCATCATGCCTTCACCAGCCCACCAAGCTGTGCCTTAGATACCTATGCAGTGTTCCTCCAGCCAGGATGTGGGTTTCCTGTTCAGAATTTAAAAGCATGTTTTCTTTTCTCCATTTTGAAATCTTTTCATATTGGATTTATTGAAATCTATTGGACTACCCTCATAAGGGTTTAATCTCATAATAACAGGGCTTTACATTTAATCAGTTCCTTTAGTTTTATTTCAATTTCTTCTTTTTTTTTTTTGTGCTTCAGGCAAGATAAACACTACTGGAGACTGTATTCCATATAAAGTTGGGTTGCCATCATCAGAATCTTATAGCTTCATTTCTATCTGTTGATCTTGTTCCTAATAGTATATAAGATCACAAGCTCTAAGGCTGGGAGAAGATGTACCAGTCTTAGATGATCTTTCTCAAATGTTATTCATAGTTATTTCTGCATAGTGGGATTTGAGGTGAGTTTTATAGCTCTTCTTTGCAGTTTTCTGAATTAATTATTTTATGACAGTCAAATATCGCTTCTACAAAGACAATTAAAATTCTGGGAGACAGAGAGAGAGAGAGAGAGAGAGAGAGAGAGAGAGAGAGAGAGAGAGAGAGAGAGAGAGAGAGAGAATCATAAGACCCAGGACTTAACAGAGAACATTAATGACTTGTCAACCACGAGCCTATGAAGAAATGAAAACTCAGAACAGTGGATCTACCTGCAAATACACAGCAACTTGATTGTTGAAGTAAGAACAGAGTGTGATCTACTTTCTTCCTATTCTCCAGTCATTTGCCCACCAAACCTTACCAAATACATACTTGGAAATAAGAGGCACCCTCTTCTGTTCCCCCATCAATGAGAGAGTTTCACCAGGTTTCTCTTACCATCTGTAAAATCGTGAAAGACTCTTCATGGGGCTGTATGAGCACAGAAGAGAGGGGAAGGGGCCATTGGTTGGGTGGGGAAGGAAGTAGAAAGAAGGCCATGAGCAAAGTCACAACTGGGGAGATCAAAGGACATGAGCAAGAGCCTGAGTCATTTACTAGGCCCCAGTGGTCAGCACATGGCTCCAAAACAGACAAGCAGTAAGGATTACAACTGGACACTGTTCAGGTAGTGAGAGACCTTGGAAGACTCAGCTCTAAACAGAAATGAGTGCCTCTCCTCAAGGACTCAGCCATCTATGCAGAAAAGGAGGTGGGAGAATTTTAAGAGTCAGAGGTGGTGGATGACTCTAAGGAAGCCGGCATCCAGACCTGCCGGGGCTGATGCTCATATGAGCTCACAGAGACCTCAACAGCACACACAAGGTCAGCACAGATCCAAACCAGACAGAACCTGGACACTGAGCAGAGGAAGTGGGCAAAAAGTCCCCGGCTAACTCAGCAGCTGGTGTCTGATGGGAGAGGAAATCCCTTTTCTCCAAGAGAGAAAGTAGCATTGGATATACCCGCCACACTCCAGAGCAGGCCTCACACTCAGGACTCTGCGTTTTACTGTGGTTGTTTGGGGGTTGGGGATACACACGCTCCTGTGTGTGTTTTATACTTATTTATTATGTAGCATTGGATATACCCGCCACACTGCAGAGCAGGCCTCACACTCAGGACTCTGCGTTTTACTGTGGTTGTTTGGGGGTTGGGGATACACACGCTCCTGTGTGTGTTTTATACTTATTTATTAGTTGTTATGATTTGGTGTTTTTTTGTCTTTGGGGGATTTTGGTCTCTCTTTTTTTTTGTTGTTGTTGTTGTTTTTAAAGTTCTTTTCTTTTTCTTTTTCTTTCTTTCTTTTTTTGAGAGAAGGAGCATGGAGTCGGTGGGTAGAGAGGTAGGAGGAACTGGGAGGGTTTGGGGGAAGAAAAAGAATATGATCAAATATAACATGAAAATTTAAGAAATACTGTTTTAATATAGTAAAAAATAATGGTGGGAGTTGGTGAAGGGGGTGACCTGGAGAGGTGCACATAGGCAAGCTGGACCCAAAAGGCCCTGGGATCTAGGCGAAGGCAGTAACCTTGTCATTCTTATCCACCACAGCCTTGTAGCACTCATGACAGACACCCTTAGCTCTGAATCAGATGAATGACGTGATCAAACTGCATTCCTTTCCATGAAGCCTTTCCTAGTCACCTCCCGCGCAAATCTCTTCTCACTCCTATTTCCAACTTCCCCCACTGGTGCAACTTTGGCTACTATCATGTAGAAATGATAATTTTTAACTTGGTGCTCTACTCTCTAGATTATGGGCTTTAGAACTGAAGGCAGCGTATCATAATCATCTGTGAATTCCTGCAGGATGTCTGGCACACCATAGATACTCAATGAAAATTTGATTCAAAGACATTTGTTAAGATCCCCTGGTTTCAAATACTTTCCCTCCAGTGGTGCAAAGCTACTGAAAGCAATTGAAAGGCCCGGCAGCTTGTGAACAGAGAAATGGTGATATGACAGCCATAGGCTACAAGGCTGCTACCGTAATGGGGAAACTAACACATCAGGTGAACGTAAAAATTAAGAAATCTGTGCTGGGCGAAAGAAACCAGACACAAGAGAGCAGATGTTGCATGACTGTGTTTATATGAAAGTCCACAAAAGGCAAATGACACCGGAAGTGACAGAATCAGGTGGGTAGATGGTCAAGGTTGAGCAGGAACGGCTAGAAAGGAGGAGGGGCTAGAAAGGAGGAGGAGCTAGGAAGGAGGAGGGGCTAGAAAGGAGGAGGGGCTAGAAAGGAGGAAGAGCTAGAAGGTAGGAGGGGCTAGAAAGGAGGAGGGGCTAGAAGGGAAGAGTGCAGTGATGGTAAACTACATATGTTAATTACTGTAGAGGTTCCACGGGCTGACTCATGGACAAAGTTCGGTGAATGATACATTTAAAGGTGCTTAAAGAATTTTGTTTCATGTTTATTACATCCCGTTAGGACTGTAATAGCAGGGCCCAGACCATCAGAGTGCTGTGTGTAAGAATATTCTCTCTCTGTTAATTTGAAAATGATGATGTCTTTGCAAGGAAATAGAGCCAGGCTAGATGGGCATCAGTGGAAGAGAGCATTTCCTCAGCCGCCAAGTAAATGGAAACTAGAAAAAGTTTGGGAAAACAAATGAGACTGGAAAGTCTTCTTTTAAGCGAGATGGCCCAGTATCAGACAGACAAACAGCACATGCTCATACGTGGCACCAATCTGGGCATTTGTATGTATGCAAATGAGTGGTTATGAGGGTAAGGATGGATGACAGAATTAATTAGGAGCTGTGAGAAGAAAGATAGAGGTTTGGGTGGGGGGTGTGGGAATTCATGATGTGAAATGCAAAGGGGGGAGAAAGAAGGAAAAGAGGAGAGAGAAATAACAAAAGTTAATTTTGTTTCAAAGTAGCATAATGAAGCTATTTTTTATAAGCCCTAACATGATGCTGATGATGTCCAACTGGAGCTTTAGCTTTCAGAAGACTGTAGATGAAGTAATAATGAAAGGACTAGGAGAGGAAGAGAGTGTCCTGGTGAACTATCGCGGGGTAGGCATGCATTCTGTACAGTGTGGTCTGTTATTAGTTCCATTTGAGGCATGGAAATTGGGGCACTGAGAGTTTAAACAACTGGTCTCCTTTTACACTGAAGCTGGAAATTAGTCTCAGCTAAAGCAGACACCTATTCATTTCAGCTATAGCACAAATTACAGATCATTTGGGCACTGTGAAATGCAGATGTAGACAAATATGAAATATATAAATTCTATAATCCAGAATTGCATTTGTTGTCTTTCTGGCTGCTGTGACCACGTAAATACCTGAGCAGAAGGAACTTTGTGGGGCAAGGGCTTGTTTGCTCTTGTGAGTGGGAGGATCCTGCCCATTGTGCTGTGGAAGACATGGCAATGGGAAACTGAGGTAGCTGGTTACATTGTGTCTGCAGTCAAATACCAGGGTAGACAAGAAGTGGGGCCACATTTTAGAACCCTAAGATCAGTGAACTTCTTCCTCCAGCGAGGATCTACCTCCTGAAGTTTTTATAACTGTCCAAAACAGCACCAGCCACTGAGGAGAAAGTGTTCAGACACATGAGCCTACGGGGGACATTTTATACTTAAATCACAATAAACTGAGCAGAATAACAGTGGAAAATCCGTGCAGTGTGCCAAGCAAGGGATGCAGTAACACTCACATCCTGCAGCTGATAGCGAGCTGCACCAATGGTCAAGGTCTGTAGCGTTAGGAGTGACTAAGAGGCTTCTCTTTCTTTCTTGTCATGTTAATCTAGCCTGTCAACTTGATTGGACCAAAGGACATTGGGGAGATTACTTAAGATACCTCTGAGCATGTCTGTGAGGAAGTTTCCAGAAGTGATAAACTGAGCCAAGAAGATTCACACTGAATGTGGACAATACCAACCCATATGCTGAAGACCCATATGGGATTAATGGGGTAAAAAGGAAAGCCAGGTACTGCAAGAATGTGTGTGTGCGTACATGTGTGCATGTGTGCATGTGTGTGTGTGTGTGTGCGTGTGCGTGTGCGTGTACGTGTGTGCATGTGTGTGCGTGCATGTGTGTGCGTGTGTGCATGTGTGTGCATGTGTGTGTGCATGTGTGTGCATGTGTGTGCATGTGTGCGTGTGTGTGCGTGTGTGTTTGTGTGTGCATGTGTGTGCGTGTGTGTGTGTGTGTTTGTGTGTGTGTGTGCTTGGGGTGTGCCTGTCTGCCTATCTGTCTGCCTGCCTGTCTGTCTGTCCTTCCTGACCATCAAGTTGTGAGTTACTATCTCTATTACACGTTTACTACCCTGATTGACCAAAATCATGACAAAATTAAATACTTTCTCTTTTGAGTTGTGTCCTTGAGAGTTTGGTCACAAAGCTAAAACATTACTTGATGCATTAACATTTTTGTCTTCTCTTTAATTGTGCCATCAAGTCTGTCAGAAATCCAATTGCTAGATTAGCAAAATGACAGCTGGGTAATGAGTAAGGAGCTGAGTCCTCTTGTAATTCTCAGAGGCGAACAAGACAAATGAGATTAGAAATGATATCAACTGTTTCGAAAAGAACACAAGTAGCCTCATGTCTCTCAATACCCTTTGGGTTGAACACTTGCTGGAGAGTGAAGAACAGGGCAACCCATGTGGTCTATCCCAGAGGAGATTATCCTCATGGCTGAGCATGAGATCAACAGTTCAAAGATGCAGAAACATGCCCAAAGGCACTGCATGGATCACTAGGTCAAGACCAAATCTCTCTAGTCCCATGCGTTGGTGAAGGGCTCATCAGCCATTGTAAAGAGCACACAGCAGAGAAAATCCATCCTGATTTCTGTCAGAGTGTACTCTGGGGCTGGGTGGTAGTTGTTGAGCTCTGAACTATAGCCCAGATGCAGTTCAAGAAGCACAAAGCAGGTTTCTGGGTTCAAGCCTGCTTGGGTCAGAGAGACAGCCCCTCCGTTCTCCACCTGCCTTATCAGATTTTAAGATGAAGGGTGTTCGGGTCACAGTAAAGACTCAACCCATGTTTGCAGGGATTGCCACAATCACAGAAATCACTCAGCTCCACCACGTGCTTCACATTTAGAAGTTCAGGATGAATCTTAAAATAGTTGTGCAACGGTTTGCAAATTTAAAATTGCCCAAAATGGCTAGAAATAAATATATTCATTGAATGTGGTAATGAAGCTCACTAGTTAAAAAAAAAAAATCTCAGTTTAACAAAGTAATGTCTAGCTGGGCAGATGGCTCAGTGGGTAAGCCATTTCAAGGATAATAACCAGCATTCAGGTCCCCAGAATACACTGGAAAAGCCAGATGGGTGTGGCATCCCTGTAATCACACCACAAGGGAGGTGGAGACAGAGGAGCCCAAGAATACGTTGGCTTGTCAGATAAGCTGAAATGTACGTTTAGGAGAGGTCCTGCCTTATATGTTGATATAAGGTGGAGACTGACCAAAGAAGTCATATGATGTCAACCTTGAACTGATATACATGCTCACATGTGTACAAGCACCTGCACTCACATGCTCCCCCACACATGATAACACAAATGCATAAGTGCACAAACATACACTTTAAAAACCTGATACACTGTAATTGTGGAATCAAGTACCCAGGATTTTTTGTAGTAGACATAGTTGCAATGATGAGTTGGTACCCTGATGCCACTGAGCTGAGCTGCTCTAGCCTTGGCTAGTTCTCCACTTGCATCCCTTCTCCCCAGGGCTTTTGTACATGATGCTCTTTAAGTTTCCTGTCTTCCCTTTTCTGCTTGTTTAATTCTTTTGTCTTAAACATATTTTAAGTAAATAGAATTGAATCACATTCTTGTTCCCCTTTTGTACCACAGCTCCTCCCATAGACCTCCCTTCAATAACTACAATATTTTTTGTCATGTTCCTTAAAATTTATAAAATATTATAACAATAAAAATAAGTATTATAAAAGTTGTTTGATATAAAACAACAATCAATTTAACAGTCTTATGTAGATGCTTGTCTAGAACAATAGTGAAAATACATTTTTCTCAATATAAATTTTAAATAACTCCAAACATATTAGCTGTATACTTAAAAATAATACATCACACTAGTATTTTCTTAAATGAACATGAATATATAGAGTCTTTTTGTTTGTGTTGTATTTAGTAGAGTTTAAAATCTTGGCTCTTACTGTGATACAAGCCCAAAATAAGAACAATTTTTAGACATTGGGTTTCACTGTTATAAGGCTGTATTTCAATGACCCTCACATCACCAAAGGATTTTACCTCCATCGTAGCTAAGCTGAGAGTTGATAGTTCTGCTGCACCAAGAAATGAATTGTAGGTTCGATTCTTGGATACAGACTTCCTGCTATGGTCAAAGCTATTTGATTTGAGTGAATGACTTCGTTCTCAGCCCACAGAGAGGCTGAGATGGGAGAAGCAAGATTTCAAGACCCTTATGTTCTACACAGCAAGACACTGTCACAAACAAACAAGCTGACAGTGTATATAGATTGTACAATGTTGGACCTATTTCTCTATCTAATTACCAAATTAGAAAGAGCATTGGATGACAATCAACAAATTTCCAATTCCTCATGTTTTTGGATTTCAATTGCTTAGGATATGTTGGTAATATTAATTTTCATATTAAGATA